>NC_090445.1:90564418-90870847 GCF_031143425.1 Pleurodeles waltl | reverse complement strand
GAGGCTTCATCAGCTGATGAACTTAAATCAGACTGTCATCCACCGAATTGGCTGTCACATTTGAACTGTCTGTTGTTACAATTTTATCTTGTGCTCTAAATGTGTTGTATTTGCGAGCAAATGTGTAAATTCTACCTACTTTATAATCTTTTTTATCTCTGTTGAATTTTGAAGCCTTGTGGAGTTTAATTTCATCCTCTTTTGTGGTGATACGTTCTTCCATTTTCATCAATAGTTGTTGTATCTCTGGAGAATTGCCCATTTTTTCTAATTCTTTAGTTAACTGTTCAATCTTATGGGTTTGTTCTTCCATACGTCGTTTGGATTGAATAATCAAAGTATCCATCAATTTGACTGAACAATCAGATGTGTGCAATCTCCATTGTTCCAAAAGATCAGGATCGAAATCTCCAAGGGTGGGCAATATTAAAATTCTTAGACCTCGTGGTACACAACCATTTTCTATATATGTAGTCAATGAGGTCATTTCCCACCATTTTTTTAATTCTAGGATTCGTGCCTTTTCCAATTTCCAATTCAAAAATGATATTAGCTGCAGTACGTGTTTGTGAATTAGAAGCAGCTGATGTTCCAGGGGCACTATCAAATAGGGTGGTAGCTGCCTGTTCCCACAAAGCTTTCCGATTTGCCATATTGTGTTCAGTTGTTCAAAATTAATAAATCACGTAAGAAACAGGAAAAGTGCAACAGGTAGAACAGTTGTTGAACGAGATCCTCAATCTACAAGCCCGTAGAGTGACAGTCATATTTTGAAATCAATCCCATAATAAAAAACGGATTTTCCAAATACAGAAGACGAAAATGAAAGTTCGAAGGAAAAAATCAAAGAATTCCCAAAATACGTGATGGGAACCATGTAGATATAAAATCTTAAACACCGGACCGGAAACAATGGGACAGCGTGTGTAGATTAGATCAAAAAAGAGCCGACAGATAATCGTGAGTCACAATCCACAAAAATGGTTGCACGAGCGTAACATGCACGATGTTAAATGAGAGTGGATATTTCAAATTTTTTACTCTAATGGTCCATTTGAGCCGAGCACCGTTATACTTCCTATGGATTTCTTGGAGCCACCCCGTAAGCAATCCTCCTTACCTCTGAGAGATTATCCAACTCTCTTCGATAGTCATGTGGGAGGGAAACATTGTATCACAGCGGCACGGTGCAGCGTAAACATTCTTCTTTGAAGGAAGTCTGGTTGAATTGTATCACGTGCACTCCAAGCGGCATGCTAGCCAAACCGTGAACCAGACTGAACGCGGGACAATAATTTTCGAAAAAACTGTGCAATTCGATCACACACCAAAAGGCTGCACAATATCCAAACGAGCTCGTGGAATGTAGAGAGTGAAATTGAAAAAGTTAAAAATCACTCATATATATATATATGTACACATCTTTGATATATGCTCTGGGGTGCCACTAGGTAATATGTGTACATTATTATATATATATATATATATATATATATATATATATATATATATATATATATATATATATATACACATCTTTGATATATGCTCTGGGGTGTCTGTGCATGGGTGGAAATATTCAGTGCTTATGACTTTGATGAGGATTCCCCTGGAAGAGAACTAGGATTATAGATAAGTAGCCTCAAGGTGTGCAGAGTCATGCAGGCACAAGGTAATTCATTCAATTGAACGCACTGCATTAGGGCTTTTTGGGAGACTTTTTGGGGATATTCTATAATCCCATACCATTTGCTATCCTGGAGCGGTTTGCCAATATCATTTTTCCATTTACCCTGCAACGTCTTCAAGGAGGCCCCCTCCCAAGTCTAGGGGGCCCTGCATATCTACGTTGAAGGGGCATCATCCAATAGAAATCGATCACATGACTCCAAACTGCAACAGTTCAATATTTTCCCAAGTCTTGTCACAAGAACATCTTCCATCCATGTATCTCCACACAAGTTTGAAACAGTTGTATATAATACCAGTCCATGATTCAGGATGTTCTACATTCAAGGACATTGTTTTACTTCTCTCTGTCTAAACAATAGGGGTTTATTACCAAAGTTAGTCTTCTTGTGGAAACGAAGTCTGAAAGAAAGATTTGCGTTAAGAAATGAATGAGCATTTCCTGTTCAGTCACGAAATACAGGCTTAGCAGGCCTCACATAGGGTAACGCAAGTAATTTAATTTAATACATCTGTTAGAAATGGGGTCTTTGGTTGGCAGTCAGGTTACCCCCTGTCCAAGCAAGGGCCCTCACTCTAGTCAGGGTAAAAGAGAATCACCCTCAGCTAACCCCTGCTTATCCTCTTGGTAGCTTGGCACGAGCAGTAGGCTTAACTTCAGAGTGCTAGGTGTAAAGTATTTGTACCAACACACACAGTAACTTAATGAAATCACTACAAAATGTCACAACACAGGTTTAGAAACATAGAAAATATTCATCTAAACAAAACAAGACCAAAATGACAAAAATCCACAATACACAAGTCAAGTTATCAAATAAAAAGCAAAAAGAGTCTTCATGTAGTTTTAAACACCCACTAACACTGTTAGCTTGAAAATGTACCTTGGGTGCATCATAAATACCCCGCACAGGCGAGTGTGCGTCAAAAATGGGTTGCGATGCGTTGATTTCACTCACAAGCGAGACCTTGCGCTGTTTGTCCTTTCGTCGGGTCGGGTGCGTTGTTTCTTGTCTCTGCAGGAGAGGGATGCGTTAATCCGGTCAGCACTCTCGGATCCGGGCAGGCCTTGCGTTGTTTTTACACGCCCAGCGGTGCTTGCGTCAGAAATCCAGCCGCACGATGATCCGAAAACCACGCAACGCAGGTTGCGATCTCACCAGCCTCCGTCAGCGATGCTGCGCGTCGTTTCTCCAGCTCCGTGCGTCGATTCTTTGGTTGCGTTGCAGGTGAGCGTTGATTTTCAGCTGCAAAGCCAGTGGCGGGTTGATTTTCCAGCCGCAGTTCGGAGTCGCATCGATCTTTTCCCCGCACGGCAGTCTGTGCATAGATTTCTTCCTCTTAGGCTGCCAGCTGCTCCTTTCAGGGTCCCAGGAACTGGATGGGCACCACTTGGCAGAGTAGGAGTCTCTCCAGAGACTCCAGGTGCTGGCAGAGAGAAGTCTTTGCTGTCCCTGAGACTTCAAACAACAGGAGGCAAGCTCTAAATCAAACCCTTGGAGATCTTCACAAGATTGAAGGCACACAAAGTCCAGTCTCTGCCCTCTTACTCTGGCAGAAGCAGCAACTGCAGGATAGCTCCACAAAGCACAATCACAGGCAGGGTAGCTCTTCTCAAGGCAGAGGTTCCTCTTGGTTTCCAGAAGTGTTCTCAAGTCTGTGGTTTTGAGTGCCTTTCTCATACTCAATTTCTCCTTTGAAGTAGGCCTACTTCAAAGCAAAGTCTCTCTTGAATGTGAAATCCTGCCTTGCCTAGGCTAGGCCCCAGACACTCACTGGGGGGTTGGAGACTGCATTGTGTGAGGGCAGGCACAGCCCTTTCAGGTGTGAGTGACCACTCCTCCCCTCCCTTCTAGCACAGATGGCTCATCAGGAAATGCAGACTACACCCCAGCTCCCTTTGTGTCACTGTCTAGTGTGAGGTACAACCAGCCCAACTGTCAAACTGACCCAGACAGGGAATCCACAAACAGGCAGAGTCACAGAAATGGTTTAAAACACATTTAATACACAACTATTTATTCCTCATTAATAATTCTTCATTAGCATTTAGACTTCAGCAATTTTAAATGGAATAACAGTCAATACATTTTAGTCAGTTTAACTTGGAACTACATTTCTCTATTTTAGCTCACGTATTTAAATCATTATTCAGTAGAAATACAATATAATTTCATTACATTGTTATTCTAGAGACTACATTACATCATAACCTCAGTTGTAATCCTTCTAACATTTAACTTATTGCAAATACCACCTATGTCAAACTCTACAGTATGAACGAATGAACATTAAAACTGACTTGTCAATGCAGCTTCTACATTCAATCCATTAGTACTTTGGCAAGCAAGCCACAAACGGTCACATATAGAGGACTTCTGTGACATAAGGGGCAGCACTAAAATTGCAGCTACATCAGTCAAACTTCACCTTATTTTACAACAAGAATGTCCACGCCATGGAGATTTTGAAAAACTATTGCTTTCACAGCAACTGTGTCCATTAATAGTATGGCACCTGCGGTGTCTGTAGATAATTTATCTACTTTTGTTGACAGCTTCCTAATCTTGAGATCGTTCAAGATAACACCCATTGATGGAATGATGGCACCAAAAATGTCTCATGCAACCTCAGAAGCACTGACTCCTCTTTTGACTCTGGAGTTTGATTTCTCTCTCCATTCTGGATCATTAGAAAGGTCCACATGATAAATCTTGAGAAAAACCACTCCCCGATAATGTACCATACCAGCCTTTATTCAGCTTATAAAAGACATTTTTCCCACATATGAAATAAACACCGGGTATGGTGGGATCTTGACCATTTAACATATAAGTCCAAATACCCTCAAACAAAAACACATCTACATTCACTTGTTCCTCCAAAATTGCATGTCAGACTTTGATCTATCTCTATATATACATAACTTCCCTACATGTTGCCAATCTATAGCCAGGAATCCTTGATTTCCAGCTACTGAATGTGTTGCATCTTTTTACCAGTGCTGTAAAACTACTCCTTTTTCTATCTTTGCTTTCTTAGCTTTTCTCTCTTTTACTTGTCCAATTAATTCCTTTTTGACTGGGCTAAGTATGCATGTCAAATTGTTCTTATGTGCATAAAATGTCAATGTTGACACAAATAAACCTCCCATTGTGTCAGTGTTCTTTTCTTAGCAATGTTACTCAAAAGTTTCCTGACGGGGACAATTGAAAATACCAGATCATAATTAGAATAGAAGTATTGATAATACTCCTGTGGATAAAACAGTGTAAGTAGCAAACTACAGAAAATTCCATAAGTTAGGGTTGAACTATGATATGTGATTCCCTCACTTACTGGTGAAGGAAATTGTGTTCAAACGTAGCACTCTAGCTTCCATAGTTTCAACATACTCATACAACAGTCTGTGATACACATTTGCTGTTAAATAACCTCTGGAACCATTAGTGTGTAAGTATTTCCCACCATTGTAAAGTGTATTCTGATCTGCAATGGAATTTGCTAAATTCGGGACAATTGTGAGTGCAATACTTTCTGAATCTGTAGCTAGAGGTAAACTCAATCCAATGAACATTAATAGGATCATGATAACTGTCACTATTACTAAACCTATGCATATGTATTTACATTTACTACCTCTGTTTTGACTCAACTTCATAAGTTCTCTAACTTCAGACCAAAAATTCCAAATTCAAAAATGCAAAGTGGTTTAATACATCACTCTCTCTCTTTAGTCCTTTTTATTGGTGAGCAAAGCAAAATCAGAAGTAGTATCTCGTAAGGAAAATAATTCACAAAGTTTCTTGATTTTCTAGAAAGTTCCAAGAGTTTTCTCTCTACTTGCAAATGTTCAAAGATCTCTACTAAAAGTTAAAATGTCTCTTATAAAAGCACAGGTCATAAGCACTTCCAAAACATAGGCCATCATTATGAGCGTGGCAGAAAATACTGAATACCGCTGCTCTGACTGCCGCCAGCATACCGCTGCGGAGGCGGACATCCATCTGCCAGATTATGACACATACATACAAAACCGACAGAAAACAGCCACAACCACAAATCTTCCAGACCCACTGAACGTGATGAACTGTTGGTACTACCACCCATACCGTTACGCCCTCCAAATAATGATCCACCAATCACCACAGCGGACATTCAATGGCGGTAAACCATTGGTGCACACTGCCAAGGCAGATATGGCCACCCAAATACAAAACATGACAACATTGGCCAGAACAAAAAAAAACACACCTGACACAAATACACACACACACCAACAGCACTATAAAACACCACCCCCCGCCCCACATCACCCACACTCCTGGGCAAACACAAGAAGATGGTTCCACTTTGATATGCCAAACCCAAAGACAACTGCACACACATATCACAACTACTTACTCATCCGTCACGCACCACATACCACCAACTCGCACATAACACTCTGCACAACATACACACAACACCTATGTCTCCACAAAGGCACCCCGGTTCACCGATGAGGATTTGCGGGTCATGGTTGAGGAAATAGTCAGGATAGAGCTACAGCTGTTTGGAGCACAGGTCCAGCAGATATCCATTGCCAGGAAGATGGAGCTGTGGTGGAGGATCGTGGACAGGGTGAACGCTGTGGGACTACACCCACGCACAAGGGACGGGGAATGTGCGTTCCATTGCAGCAAGGTACCAGCTTGCCATCCAGAGGACTGGTGGTGGACCTCCACCTCCTCCCCCACAGCTGACAGCATGGGAGGAGCAAGTCTTGGCAATTTTGCATCCTGAGGGACTCACTGGGGTAGAAGGTGGACTGGACACTGGTGAGTCAACATTTACTACCTATCACCCCCCAATGACTGCATGCCATCTCGATCCCTCACCCTGACATCCCAATACCCCACTCCATCCCACACAGTGCAAAACCCCAATTAACAAACCTAAATGCCAAGCCCTGCATGCCATACCCACTGCATGCACATCCCTCCCAGCACAACATGCACACCCAAAACCAATACATGCACAGCATGGAGAACTAACAGTTAATCACCATACATAACCAAAGTTGGGAGGACAACAGCAATCACATAGGAAAAGCGAGTAATGCTAAATATGTCACTGACATGTACCATAACATATCACTTATATCCCCACAGGTGCCCCAGCGAATGTCAGTGGCGAGGAGGTGCCACGGCTACCCAGTCCCCCACCTGAAGATACCCCCAGTGATGGCATCAACTCTGGAGCTCTGGATCTGGATGAATTCCCTGGCCCATCTGGTACCACTGGTCAGTAGGCTACGCTATCCCACACCCAGACCACCACAGAGCCCCCCCTGAATCTAACACCACAGCAGCCAGCCAGCGCCCCCACACCTCTGACGTCAATCAGTAGTGTGTCCACCTGTACAGGGACCCTACTCCATACTAGACAGGCAACAAAATGAAGGTCCTGGTGTCAGTGGGAGTGGGCACACCGTTCAGGGGACACAGGTAGAGGGGGCCAGGGACACTCAGGGGATAGCTGTGCACCAGGCCCTGGGAACCGACCTCCCAGGAGGCACTTACAAATGTCCTAGGGGCATACCAACAATCCCAGGACAGGATGGGTCAGGTGATCACCATCATGCAGGAGAACCAGCAGCTGCAGGGGTACACCACCAGCAGGTCATGCAGCAGTTGCAAGCCATAAATGCCAACATGGCCTCCATTGTAGGGATGCTGGGTGACATGGCGAAAAGCATGCGGGAGGACAGAACACACCAGTGGGCCACTTCCACTAGCCACTCCACCAAGCTGCCCTCCACATCTGCTTCAGCTAGTGGACAGGAGGCCCTGCCACAGGACACACAGGCCACCAGCACCCATACCTCTACAGGTTCCCTGTGACCCAGACAGACACCAGAGACAGTTGCCAAGACCACCGCCAGGAAATTAGCCCCTCCTGAATGTCCCCCTTGTGTTCCACTCTGTCACCTTGTCCAGTTTGAACTGCCATTGCTCTCCTTCCTATGGCTCCTTGGACACTGGACCTGTGCTACAAACGGACTAGCCCACTGGACTACTCACAACCATCAGCCCACTCCATTGCACTTTCCATAGTTTACCAGTTTTTCAAATAAACACCCTTGGACACATCTAGAGTAATCATGCTTTATCTGAAGGAAATGTTCAGTGTATTTACTGTATTGAACTGCATGATCCTGAGCAAATGTACAGTGATATGTTGATCCATACTACATATGTGTCTCAGCAGTCTGTATACGTCACAATATTACACTGTTGAAACCACACCAACATCTGCAACAAGGGAAGGCAGTGCTGACAGTAAGGTGGGATGCAAAGTTAGTGACTGGCATTATGCTACAGCCACAAAGCACTAAACTTGAAGATGTAATATATAGTTCAACAGTCTTACCTGAGTGTCAGTGGAAGTATTGCAGTATCATTTGTGTCCTGTTGTCCACATCCTCCTCCTCCTCTTCCTCCTCCTCACTGTTCTCAGTGTCCACTGCTGCCACAGGTGCATTGTCACCCCAATCCTCCTGCAGATAGGGCACATGGCGTCTGAGGGCCAAATTGTGCAACATGCAGCACAAATCAACAATCTTGCAGACCTTCCAGGGGAGTAGCGTAGGGATCCACCGCTCAGATGGAGGTACCTGAACCTGGGCTTCAGGAGACCGAATGTCCTTTCAACAATCCTCCTCGTACGCCCATGAGCATCACTGTACCTATTCTCAACCTCTGTTCTAGGATTCCTTACAGGGGTCAAGAGCCAGGACAGGATTGGGTAGCTGTAGTTATCTGGAAGAAGTGAGGGGCAAACATTAGTCTTGCACAATGGCATGGGGTATGACACCTAAAGGCATACACTTATATACATTGGGTGGGGATTCAGGCTCACCTATAAGCCACACTCTGGCCCATATTTATACTTTTTGACGCTAAACTGCGCTAACGCAGTTTAGCGTCAAAAAATTTAGCGCCGTCTAACGCCATTCCGAAGCGCCATGCGGGCGCCGTATTTATGGAATGGCGTTAGCCGGCGCAAGCAGACCGGCGCTGCCTGGTGTGTGTGAAAAAAAACCACGTAGACCAGGCAGCGCCGGCGTAGGGGGAAAATGGCGCTAGGGCGTCTTAAAATGGCGCAAGTCGGGTTGACGCTAAAAAATCGTCTTAACCCGATTTGCGCCATTTTTTCGACGCCCAGACGCCATTTAAATGACTCCTGTCTTAGTAAAGACAGGAGTCATGCCCCCTTGCCCAATGGCCATGCCCAGGGGACTTATGTCCCCTGGGCATGGTCATTGGGCATAGTGGCATGTAGGGGGGCACAAATAAGGCCCCCCTATGCCACCCCAAAAAAATTGAAAAATATAAAAAATTATACTTACGTGAACTTACCTGAATGTCCCTGGGGTGGGTCCCTCCATCCTTGGGTGTCCTCCTGGGGTGGGCAGGGGTGGCAGGGGGGGTCCCTGGGGGCAGGGGAGGGCACCTGTGGGCTCATTTTGAGCCCACAGGCCCCTTAACGCCTACCCTGACCCAGGCGTTAAAATGTGGCGCAAATGCAGGGTTTTTTGACCCGCCACCTCCCGGGCGTGATTTTTGCCCGGGAGTATAAATACGACGCATTTGCGTCGCCGTCATTTTTTTAGACGGGAACGCCTTCCTTGCATCTCATTAACGCAAGGAAGGCGTTCACGCTAAAAAATGACGCTCTTTGCCAATACTTTGGCGCTAGACGCGTCTAACGCCAAAGTATAAATATGGCGTTAGTTTTGCACCGAATTTGCGTCGAAAAAAACGATGCAAATTCGGCGCAAACGGAGTATAAATACGGGCCTCTGTGCCTCTGTAGTTGTGCCATCAGCTGTAGGACGCTGCTATTCCTCCGGACAAAGGCATCATGCACCGACCCAGGATACTTGACAGTGATGTGGGAGATATACTGGTCAGCAAGGCTCACCATCTGGACATTGAGTGAGTACAAACTCTTCCTATTCCTGAACACCTGTTCATTGTGCCCGGGGGGGGGGAGGACTAAGGCAATATGGGTCCCATCAATGGCCCCAATCACATGTTGTATGTGTCCCATTGCATAGAATCCAGCCTTCATAGTGGGCAGTTCATCTACCTGGGGGAATGCGATGTACATGTGTTTGAGCAAGGCAGCCAAAGCCCTTGCTAGCACAATAGAGAACATTGGCTGTGACATTCCTGCAGCCAAGCCCACTGTCACCTGTAAAGAGCCAGTTGCCAGGAAATGGAGCACTGATAATACCTGCCAAGAGGGGGTATTACTGTGGTGCAACGGATAGCAGGTAGCAGACCAGGCTCCAGTTGTGCACACAGCTCTGTGATTGTGAGTATGACAATAGGTGTGCCTGTCCTACAGTGTAGCCAAGTCTGCAAGGGGTCTGTACACGGGTGCTTGCCTCCTGCTCCTATTCCTATGCAGTGTTTGGTACCTAAGGGATCCAAAAGTAAGAGGGGAGTGACAACAAGATCTATAGACACACTACATCAGTGTACACAGAGCATGTTCGTATGTTGGACACTGGAATTGCCTAGGTGTGTACAGTCAACAACAATGACGCACTTTTAAATCATTAAATGTGTGCTTACAGTAGAAAATGGCAACCGCCTGTCCTGCATGCAGGGACAGGTGAAAGTGACCTCACTCCGCTGGCATTAGGCGTCATGGCGGGAGGCGGTCTGCACTGCCGTGCAATTCCTTATTGTCTAACATAGGCTTCTATGGAGTATAGAAACCAATAATGATCAATGCCAGTGGTGACGATGTTCGCCGCTGCAGCCATGACCGCCATTTTCTTTCCAACACTTCACTTGATTCCTGACTTTCCACAGGACAACATCGTGTGCTGCTGTGACCTGTGTCTGGGACCTGCCATGGCTCGTGCAACAGAAGAAAGGGCCCCAGCCTTCAAGTCAGATGAGCTAGAGAGGCTCGTGGGTGGGGTCCTACCCCTGCATGAGCAGTTGTATGGGCCTCCAGACCAACAGGTGAGTACACCCTGGGTACATTGTATGCGACATGGTTGCATGGAGATGTGTGTGTGCTGGCAGTGTGTTATTTGGGGGGTAAGGCTGGTGGCAGTGTGTCCGCAGTGGTACGGGTCATGGGGGTGTAAGATGAGGGGCAAATGCAGTATGTGAGCCATTTGTTTGACAGGCTGGATTGTCTGGTTAATGGTGTTCTTCTGTCTGTGTTTCTTCTGCAGGTCAGCGCCCATCAGAATAAGGGGTTGTGGCATGCCATCGCCAAGGATGTGCGGACCCTGGGGGTCCATAGCCGGCAGAGCACCCACTGTAGAACACAGGGGGATGACATGAGATGCTGAGCCCGGAAGACCGCGGAGCCCCAGCTGGGGACGGCCTCCCAATGAGGGAGGGGTGTCCGTAGGAACCTGACCCCCCTGATGGCCTGCATACTGGCGGTGGCCTACCCAGAGCTGGATGGGCACTTGAGGGTAGCACAGCAGCCACAAGGGGGCGAGTAAAGTGTGTGTGACAACCATCTATGTTGCCTGGCATGGTATTTTGGTGCAGGGTTCTAGTCAGTGGATGCCCCAATATGCCATCTTAGACTTTGATGCGTGGTCCAGCATAGGTTTATTGGATGAAATGCATGGTTTTCATAACTAGATAGTGTCTTTCCATGTCAGACAGGGCTTAGTTGTCCTAGTTGGTGTGCAGATGGCAATGTTTGGCTCCTAGCTGCTGTGGTAGTTAGCCAATGGTATACCAGTGTGATCCATATTGCCTATTCTTAGTCTCAGTGTGTGACAGTGATGTGTATGCCATCTGTGCTGTTGGTATTGTGGTTGACCCTGTGCTCCCTTTCTCCCCCCCTTTTGTCATCCTGTTCATGTGTGCATTAACATCATCTGGTGAAGGAGCAGGGGCACCGGCGAGTGAGGGAGCTGCAGCCCACGGGACCCAGTAGGCAGAGTCTACCGATGCCGAGGGGACCAGTGGGACAGAGGGCGAGGGGAGCACCGCGGGGGGGCAGGAGATGATACAGCTGACTCTGATTTCTCCTTTGATGGAAGCTCCCTGGTGGTGGCGGACCCCTCTGGGACCACCCCAGCTACAGGTTTTACCGCCGCTCCCCGTACCTGCACTGCCCTCCCAGTAGTCCCCCACCTAGTTGCCCGTGCCCTCTTACCCAGGAGGGTGGGCATCTCCTTCGCCCCAGGCACCTCAGGCCCTGCCCCAGTCAGCCCTGCTGCCCTCAGTGAGGAGGCTGTTGACCTCCTGAGATCCATCTCTGTAGGTTAGTCAACAATAGTGAATGCCATCCAGGGGCTGGCATCCCAAATGCAGCAATGCAGTGCCTTCCTGGAGGGCATTCACAGTGGCTTGGCGGCTCTACAGAGATCGTTTCAGGCTCTGGCCTCTTCACTGACGGCAGCCAGTGTCCCTGTTTCGTTCATCCCCCCTCCAACTACCACTTCCAAGTCTTCTCACCCCAAACCCATTCCACGCACACATTCTGACAAGCATGCACACAAAACAGACATAGGCAGTACACTTCAGTCCACAAGCATTCACACAGCCAACACACAGATGCCCAACCAACATCATCCACTGTCTCCCCCTCCTCCTCCTCCCTCACAGACACATCTGCAATCACACCTGCATGCACTCCATCAACAATCCCTGAACCTGTCAACTGCATAACCTTGCCCACAGTCACAACAGCAGACCCACAGACATGCACCCCAGACACCATATGCCCAGTCACCATCATCGCCACCTCATGCAGCACACCCACCTCACTTGCAGACACCACCACAACATCCATCCACGTCCTGTATGACCTCCCCCACCCTGTCTGCCCGCCTCCAAAGACACACAAGTGCTCGCACTCAGACCCACAGCCATCCACCTCACACACGCACACTGTCCATGCACCTGCACTCAAGTCCAGCACACCTCCTCCTCCTACAACCACTCCCTCTACCTCCACTCCCATCCCTCCTCCCACATCCTGACCCATTGGCCCTAAGAATCTTTTTCTTTCCCACCTTGACCTCTTCCCTCCCTGTCCTGCCCATAATAGAAAGGTCCCACTCACCTCCACAGCCCAGTACCTCCAGCATACAGTCTGACCCTGTTCCATCCTGAAAGTCTTCAGCTGTCACTAAGGGACACATGAGTGCGACGCCGCCCCCGCCCCAAGGCCACTCCTCTGCCCCCAAAACGGAAGGCTAAAGTGCCACCCCTCACAGACAAAAACCCCAAGCCAAGGAGACACCTTCCAAAGCCAAACCCAAGGGACCTCCCCCCAAAACCAAAAGCCAAGGAGACCCCTCACTAACCAAAGGCCAAGGTGAACCCTTCCAAAGCAAAAGCCAAGGAGACCCCTCCCAAACCAAAAGCCAGGAGACCCCTCCCAAACCAGAAGCCAAGGAGCCTCCTCCCAATGGGAACCCCCCCCCCGGATTTCTTTGCTCCTGGGTCCTGTTACAGTCGATTTCCTCTACAGCTGCTTCTGGGTGTGTGGTGTGTGTGTGTGTGTGGTGTGTGTTGTGTATGTGTGTGTCACTCCCCTCCCTCCCTTCTTCCCTTGTGTGCTAGGCGGCTGTACGCACCATCATCATCTTCGTTGGCATTGGTGCTCCAGGACAGCCATGGCATGGTACAGCATCGGGAAGCCTTGCAGTTCAGGTTCCATGACGGCTGCTAACTCCTCTGTGTCCCTGGAGGTGAGTATCTGCATTCTGCAGCACACATAGGAGAAGGAAAACACCTCCACTGATTGTTTTTGTGCAGGAAGGTGTTGCATCCTGCACAAAAACAATCATCCCCACAATGCAAGCACCCTTGCACCATGGTGCAAAGGTGCCTGCGCTGGTGCATGACAGCACTTTGTGCGCCACTGCAGGGGGAAAGGACAGAAATGCACTGTCCTGTGCCTCGGGCCTTGCGGGGAATAAAAACATTCAGGAGATGACCCATAACAATGCCTTTGTACTGTTCAATGCTGACGCTCAGGGCCGCGACAGCCTTTAAACAGTCAGCGCTGATGCTATAGGATCAGGGGTGGCATAAAAAGAAGCTACAGGCTTGTTCGCATTTCCATGCACCTGTGTCAAAACAGAGAGAGCACATCCATCCCTCTCACAACAAAATAGAGAAAAACATTTGGTATAATCAGGCATTCCCAGAGCTGGGGCTTTGCATAAGCTGTCTCCCAACTCTGTGAAGGCACGTATGCAGTTGTCATTCAATGGTACCAGATCAGACATATCCTTGTGTGTCAATCTCTGTAAACTGACAACAGTAGCCAACCATTCCCAGAAACATTCAGACTTCTTGTTGTGTGGAGGGGGATTCATTTCCATGATAGTTGAGATTCTGTCTTGTGACACTTTCCGCACACCTTTCTCAAAGTGGTGACCTAAGTACAGAGCTTCTTTCTTGCAGTACTGTAATTTTGCTTGGAGCACCTTTTTTTTATTTTTATTTTTTAATGTATTTTTTTATTGAATTTTGCCACATACAATAACGTACATTAACATAAACGGGTCCCCTCGTCTTAGCAATAGATAAAATAATGTAATAATCCCTTTCAGCCACAGCATTGCCCCAGACAGCAAGAAAAAATCAATAAACATATCTCACAGTGAGCATCAGAATCAAGGGGCATGTCTCCAACCTTCCTCACTGGCCGTCAAACAACAAAGTCCCTAACGCCAATGTAGAGGGCATGTCATAATCAGCAGAAGACTCAGCATAACATAGCTGAGGGGCAAAAACAACAGAAAAAAACAAAACCCAGAAAGGCAGGTGGAGCTCCCGAACAGACCACACAAGCCCATCTCAACGGCATAGGATCATACCAGATCTGAGGGGGGAGGATGAGTCTCTCGCGTGGGCATCACCAATCGCATCACTTACATACTTCGAGTAGCCAGATATTCATTTAACGGGGCCCAGATGTCCTTAGGGCGAGACCCCTCAGGCATAAGAACCCAAAAGACCATCAGCTGGTCACGGCAAAAGGCAGCATCACACAACCAATCAGACTTACGCGGCGCCCTCTTCCTACCCCAGCACATGGCAACCCTACGCTTGGCTAACAACAGAAGCAGACCCATCAGACGCCTGTGCGGCCCCTGGATCTCATACACACATCCAAGCCGCCCAACCCTGGGGGAAAGAGGCAACTCCAGATCAACCATTTCAGTAATCACTTGCCAAACCTTTACCCAGAAATCGTGGACTTCCGCACACTCCCATGGCAGATGCAAGAAACCCACATCCGGCGCCCGACAACGAGCACAGCACGCATCCGAACGCAAGCCCATAGAGTGGAGCACCTTGGGTGTATAATACAGTCAGTGCAAAAACTTAAAGTGCAGCAGACGCAACCTATAATTCGGGGACAACGCTCTCATATGTGCACAGCATCCGCGCCACATTTCCTCAGTGATGGGCTCTCCCATATCTTTCTCCCAGGCAATCCTGGAGGACTCCCCAGAGCTACCTCTCTGCTCTTGCATACAATTATACAGCTTGGTAACCACCTTGCACGGGGACCTCGCACCGCAAAGCACCTCCAGAGCTCGAAACTCTGAGAGGGTTCCGGACGGACTAAGGAATTGGTCTCGTAACAAAGCACGGACCCGAAGAGCGTACAGGCACTGCAGCGCCGTACCCTCGCAGCCAGCCAGAGCCTCAGCAACGTCAAGCAGACGACCGTCCACCAGCCAGTCCCCTAATTCAGTCAAGCCGGCATCCAGAACAAAACCGCGCACCCCGCCATCACAGAACATCCGAGCATCCGCAATTGCCATGACGGGCAGCGAATGAGCAAACGGAACAGTAACCCCAGAACGCTGCATCAACGCCCCCCACGCTCTCATCGTACATGCCACCGTATCAATTCCCGTGACTCAGGACTGCACCCGGCTTCCAAGTACACGCACTAAGCCATCCGGCCATACGGAGTCACTCTCAGACGCCAAATGCGGCAAGTAGCGAATCGGATTCAGCCAGTAATACGCGAAATGCGCCTGTGCAAAGTAGTAATAAAGCTCCAGATCCGGAGCAGCAAGCCCACCCAGTTCAAACAGCAGTGTCAGTCTCTCCCAGGAAATGCGCTGCTTAGCGCGGAGCGCAGTCTTCGTAGGTAGCCCCTTGTGAGCAGAAGTGGAAGATTCACAAACAAACACAAGAACTTAGGGAGCACCACCATCTTTGCAATGGCAATGCGTCCAATTAGCGAGAGCGGCAGAGCGCGCCAGATCTCAACCTTTTCCTCCAGCCACGACAGTGCAGCACTGTAATTAGCCTGTCGTAGTGTGTCAACATCACGGCTCAGCTGGATACCCAAATAACGCACCGGCCCCTCCGCCCAAACCAGAGGGTATCGAGAGTCAAATCGCGTCTCACTGGGGGTCAGAGGCAGCACCATCGTTTTCGACCAATTAATAGTGATACCAGAGAAGGTGCCAAAGCGCACAACTTCATCCAATAAAATATCTAGGTTCTGACCAGGGTTCTGCACGTATAGTGCAATGTCATCAGCATACAAAGATATCAGAACAGGTCGCTGTCGAAACTGCAAGCCTTTATCATTATATTTCTGTCGCAACCCCGCCGCCAAATGCACCATAGCTGCCGCAAAAAGGAGGGGGGACAGCGGGCACCCCTGGGGCGTACCGCGCGCAACCGGGAATGGAGCCAACACACATCCATTAAGACGCAACCTGGCAGTTGGGAGAGTATACAACAGTCGAATCCAATTCACGAAACGCACGCTGAGTCCCACCCGGCCCAAGAGCGCAAACATATAATCCCAGGCCAAGGAGTCAAAAGCCTCGGCGGCATCGAGAAATACCGCAGCTACATTATCTCCAGCCCCCAAAGATCCTGCCAACGCGAAAAAAGTGTGCAAGTTGTGACTCGTAGACCTACCAGGAAAAAATCTCGACTGGTCTGGTAGCACCAACCGAGAAAGAAGGGGCTGCAGGCGTGCCGCTATCATCTTTGCCAGGATTTTATTATCAATGTTTATCATAGAGAGGGGACGGTACGAGTCACATTGAGTCGGGTCCTTCCCAGGTTTCAGAACTGTTACTAACAAAGCCTCTCGGAGCGAGACCGGCAGTAACCCAGCCTCCAGGGACTCCATATACACCTCCAACAGGCACAGGGCGAGAATATCCACATATTCTTTATAAAACGCAGGGGTCAGGCCGTCTACACCGGGGACTTATCGCCAGGTAAACCACGGATCACCGCTGCTACCTCCTCAACAGTGAACAGTTCATCTAAATACGCCCTGTGTGCCTCTTCAAACCATACAAGTGCAATATCTGCAAAATATGTCTGTGCAGCCTCCTCACCTAGGCCCCCCGGGGCTGCATAAAGCCGCGTGAAATATTCAGTAAACACCTGCATGACACCATTCGATCCAGTCACCCTTCCGCCTCCATCATCAACAACCTCTGTGACATAATTACTGGCCCAGGGCCTGCGGAGCATGTCTGCGAGTGTTCGCCCCTCTCTCACCCTCCCCATTCCGACGAGCCTGGGCATGCCTCCCGGAAAAGCAGATCTCTCTCATAGAGGCTTCCTCATATAGGGACACCTCACGTCTAATCTCGGCAAGTACCTCTCTTGACCAACTAGTAGCCAATCGCCTCTCCAATTCTGCAAGCCTTCCCTCGATATCAGCCATCTCCCGTCGCATGGCCTTCACGATGCCGTGTTGCTTCGATAGACAGACTCCACGGATAACAACCTTAAATGTCTCCCATAAGGTACCCACAGATTCCACAGATCCGCGATTCTCAGCAAAAAATAGCTGTATCGCCTCACGCACCTCCTTCCGAAAGATCTCATCTCGGAGTGCCCCACTAGGTAACCGCCACATAATCGTCTGACGCAGCTCACTAGGTATCGCTAACTCCAGCCTAACCGGCGAGTGGTCTGACAATGTGCGGGGGAGGTGATCCACCGCTCTCGTCCAGACCTCCACATCTCTAGTACCCAGCCAACGATCTATTCGGGACTAGCGGCCATGGACGTAATTCAGACACGTTCCCTCTCTCACATCTGCGTGCTCCCGTCTCCACAAGTCCACCAGCTCGCCACTCCGCATCACTGCCGCCAAAGACCGTGCCGCAGAGACATGCTGCACCCTGGGCACACTCTCACGATCCATCCGAGCATCCAAGATCACATTAAAATCACCACCCCAGATCACTGCTCAAGCACCCAGAGACTCCACGAGACGCCACAGCACCAGGAAGAACTCTGGGTCTTCAACGTTCGGTCCATACACTGCCACAAGACGACAGGCCCTGTCGAGTAACATACCGCTCAGTAAAACATATCTGCCATTTGGGTCTACAGACATCCAATGTTGCACGAGCAACCTCATCTCCACCTGCCAGAAACAGAAAGAAAGGCTAACCAGAACAAAAATAAAAACAGTCATTTTACGATCAGAAACAACCCAGCCCCCCCCCACCCACACAGGCCCCCCAGTCGGACCCTTTCAGTATCCCACCCGATCGGCCCCAAAACCCACCCCTTGCAGCTAAAGCAAAAAGTCATAGGGCTCATCCCAGGGGCAGTAGTCGGCCAACAGCTCTCCACCCAGAGTACACTAGAGGAGAGTGGCCCATGGGCCAAATAGTGAACCACACAGCAGGCGGATCTGCGCAAGAAGCGGCCCGCGCACCCCCCGGCAGCCCCAATCAATGCTCTTAAGCCAATCACGGCCGGTTAGTCATTGTCACTTAAAGCGGCGTCCCCCACCCCGGGCTCCCCCGACCCTGCAGCCCCCGCTCTCTGGGTAGACGTCTAGCAAACTTAGCTGCCTGCTTTGGGTCCGTGAAGTACAGCACCTTTCCCTCGTGCCGCACCCTCAGTCTGGCCGGATATAATAAAGCAAACCCGACTCCAGCCTGGCTCAGCAGCCGTTTAGTTGGCAGAAAAGCACGCCTCTGAGGCTGCACACCAGGGGTGTAATCCGGAAAAAAGTTGATTTCTGAGTTCTTGTATACCAGCGGCCTTCTCTCCCTTGCCAGACGAAGGACAGCATCCTGGTCTTTATAGTTCAACAGGCATGCAATAATTGGCCGCTGAGGTGTTCCCGGCGGAGGCCGGGGCCCCAAGGACCGGTGCGCCCTCTCCACCACCAGCATCCGTGAGAGCTCGCCTGCAAACAGTTCCAGCAACATGCTCTCCACAAAGTCTTCCACGCGACCCATATCAGTCACCTCTGGTAGCCCCACAATACGGATATTATTACGACAAGACCGCGCCTCCAAGTCCTCGTTCTTATTCCGTATCACTTCCAGGATGCGTTCCATTTGTGCAATTTGTTCTCTATCACCCCGGCGCGCATCCTCCACCTCTGACGTGCGTGACTCCAGAGCCTCAAACCGGGAATCATGGTCGTCTACACCCGGGGACTTATCGCCAGGCAAACCACGGATCACCGCTGCTACCTCCTCAACAGTGAACAGTTCATCTAAATACGCCCTGTGTGCCTCTTCAAACCATACAAGTGCAATATCTGCAAAATATGTCTGTGCAGCCTCCTCACCTAGGCCCCCCGGGGCTGCATAAAGCCGCGTGAAATATTCAGTAAACACCTGCATGACACCATTCGATCCAGTCACCCTTCCGCCTCCATCATCAACAACCTCTGTGACATAATTACTGGCCCAGGGCCTGCGGAGCATGTCTGCGAGTGTTCGCCCCTCTCTCACCCTCCCCATTCCGACGAGCCTGGGCATGCCTCCCGGAAAAGCAGATCTCTCTCATAGAGGCTTCCTCATATAGGGACACCTCACGTCTAATCTCGGCAAGTACCTCTCTTGACCAACTAGTAGCCAATCGCCTCTCCAATTCTGCAAGCCTTCCCTCGATATCAGCCATCTCCCGTCGCATGGCCTTCACGATGCTGTGTTGCTTCGATAGACAGACTCCACGGATAACAACCTTAAGTGTCTCCCATAAGGTACCCACAGATTCCACAGATCCGCGATTCTCAGCAAAAAATAGCTGTATCGCCTCACGCACCTCCTTCCGAAAGATCTCATCTCGGAGTGCCCCACTAGGTAACCGCCACATAATCGTCTGACGCAGCTCATTAGGTATCGCTAACTCCAGCCTAACAGGCGAGTGGTCCGACAATGTGCGGGGGAGGTGATCCACCGCTCTCGTCCAGACCTCCACATCTCTAGTACCCAGCCAACGATCTATTCGGGACTAGCGGCCATGGACGTAATTCAGACACGTTCCCTCTCTCACATCTGCGTGCTCCCGTCTCCACAAGTCCACCAGCTCGCCACTCCGCATCACTGCCGCCAAAGACCGTGCCGCAGAGACATGCTGCACCCTGGGCACACTCTCACGATCCATCCGAGCATCCAAGATCACATTAAAATCACCACCCCAGATCACTGCTCAAGCACCCAGAGACTCCACGAGACGCCACAGCACCAGGAAGAACTCTGGGTCTTCAACGTTCGGTCCATACACTGCCACAAGACGACAGGCCCTGTCAAGTAACATACCGCTCAGTAAAACATATCTGCCATTTGGGTCTACGACAACTTCTCGCGTGCGCCACTGCAACCCCTTGCAAATTAAAATTGCAACTCCACGGGCATAACCAGAATATGTGGAGCAGTGAGCCTCGCCAACCCACCCAGCTTTCAGTCTGCCCACCGCGGTCGCCACTGGGTGTGTCTCCTGCAGCATACAAATATCAATGTTATGTTGCTTAACATATGCAGCCACCAATCGAGCCTTCTGCCTATCATTAAGCCCACCGTCGCATCATCACCCCTCACCCCATACCACAGACATCCAATGTTGCACGAGCAACCTCATCTCCACCTGCCGGAAACAGAAAGAAAGGCTAACCAGAACAAAAATAAAAACAGTCATTTTACGATCAGAAACAACCCAGCCCCCCCCCACCCACACAGGCCCCCCAGTCGGACCCTTTCAGTATCCCACCCGATCAGCCCCAAAACCCACCCCTTGCAGCTAAAGCAAAAAGTGATAGGGCTCATCCCAGGGCCAGTAGTCGGCCAACAGCTCTCCACCCAGAGTACACTAGGGGAGAGTGGCCCATGGGCCAAATAGTGAACCACACAGCAGGCGGATCTGCGCAAGAAGCGGCCCGCGCACCCCCCGGCAGCCCCAATCAATGCTCTTAAGCCAATCACGGCCGGTTAGTCATTGTCACTTAAAGCGGCGTCCCCCACCCCGGGCTCCCCCGACCCTGCAGCCCCCGCTCTCTGGGTAGACGTCTAGCAAACTTAGCTGCCTGCTTTGGGTCCGTGAAGTACAGCACCTTTCCCTCGTGCCGCACCCTCAGTCTGGCCGGATATAATAAAGCAAACCCGACTCCAGCCTGGCTCAGCAGCCGTTTAGTTGGCAGAAAAGCACGCCTCTGAGCCTGCACACCAGGGGTGTAATCCAGAAAAAAGTTGATTTCTGAGTTCTTGTATACCAGCGGCCTTCTCTCCCTTGCCAGACGAAGGACAGCATCCTGGTCTTTATAGTTCAACAGGCATGCAATAATTGGCCGCTGAGGTGTTCCCGGCGGAGGCCGGGGCCCCAAGGACCGGTGCGCCCTCTCCACCACCAGCATCCGTGAGAGCTCGCCTGCAAACAGTTCCAGCAACATGCTCTCCACAAAGTCTTCCACGCGACCCATATCAGTCGCCTCTGGTAGCCCCACAATACGGATATTATTACGACAAGACCGCGCCTCCAAGTCCTCGTTCTTATTCCGTATCACCTCCAGGATGCGTTCCATTTGTGCAATTTGTTCTCTATCACCCCGGCGCGCATCCTCCACCTCTGACGTGCGTGACTCCAGAGCCTCAAACCGGGAATCATGGTCGTCGACCCGGGCTCTTATGCGGTCAAGCCGTTCCGTCACATGGTCTAGCTTGGCATCTATGCCAGCCAAGCTAGTCTTGAGTTCCAGAAACATGGACCGCACAGACACCTCAGGGCTTTCCTCTCCAATCTCGACATCACTAGGCTGGGAGGCAGAAGCAGCACCTCTCTTTTTACCCCCCTCCCACCACCAAGACCGCTCTCCCAGATGCCCAGCTCGCTCCACAGGACCACCAGTCAGCATCCAAGTCACCAGGCCCACATCAAGACTCACCGCAGATCAGACCAGCCCGCGCTGGCACCCTCAGACGTATCACCGGCCTCCGTTCCAGCACAGAAAATCTGCACTACAGTAGGTATCCAGGTCTCCTGTCAGACCCTGCACCTCCAATAGAAGGGCACTCCGCAGCTTCAGGCCCTCAGCGGGTCACCACGCGTGGGGCAGCAGCACCACCTCCAGGCCACCTTGCTTTTTTTCCAGCAGTCTGCCCAAAACTCCAAACAGGCACTCCAGGTATTGTAATGCAGGGTCTCCGGTGCAGTTTGGCCGTCCCTCCTGGGCACCGCCTCGAGGGGAGCACCGTAAAACTTGGCAGCGACCCCCCCAGCCGTCCACTCCCCAGTGCCAGGGGCTCCCGGTCGCCACAGTCCGGAGGTCCGTCCCACCTCCTAGGGCAGACCTGCGTTTCACATCAGGCCCGCTCCTCACGCGCCTCCGGGCCAATGCTGGTCAGGCGCCACCAACCATAAATGGCGGCTGGAAAATCCAAAGGGCCGCAGGGCCCAAAAAAGCCTCCACAACCGCAGGAAGCTCTGGAGGACACTCGGCAGCCGGGGCCACCGGGGCCGCGAGGGCAGCGGCACGACCCAGCCGCCTATCAGGCCCTCGCGCACACGCTCGCTCCCGGCTCTGCACACTCGCCTCCTTGCGCGCCACCAGGTCACAGCGCCGGACTCGGCCGCCCTCGCGGCACTCAGATCGTCTCCGGGGCCCCCGGGGAGGCACCGCCCGGCCCGCCCTCGCCGCAGCCACCCACAGGATTATCAAAAAACGAAGAAATGGCCCGAGGTCCGGCGGAGCCTCACTCGGTGTCGGGCATCTTGCCCCGCGGCCAGGCCAAGCCCCTTGCGTGGAGCACCTTATGACCATTTTGTCCTAAATGATTCAAGAGGGCAATTGTATCTCTCTGGCATGCTTCTCGAGTGTTAGATGCAACAAGCAGGTCATCTATGTATTGAACTGAGACTGAATGATAGGGCATTTTAAGGGACTCAAGATTCTTCTTCAAGATCTGGTAGAAAATAGATGGTGACACAGTATACCCTTGTGGGACTCGGCACAATGAAAAAACATAACTGCTAAATTTGAACGCGAATAGTAAATGACTTTCCTCATGAGTGGTATGGAAAAGAAAGCCTGGCAAAAATCCATCATGGTAAACCATTCTGCTTCACAAGGAATTTAGAATAAAATCACTGCAGGATTCGGTACCACTGGACAAGCTGGAACAACAATCTAATTCACTATTCTAAGGTCTTGGGCTATGCCGTACTTTCCATTGGGTGAATTACATGGACTTCCCATGATCTTTTTCAGAATTCCGTGCTCAATCAGATAATTAATCAAAGGGGGTAATTCCAGCATTTTTCTCTGGTGACATATTATCCATGGGTGTTTTTAGATACACTGCATTTGGCTCTACTATTGTTTTGATAGACTCAACTCTTTGATGAGTCCTGTCTCTTTTCCTGAAAAATCCCAAACCTCAGGTGTCTCTATTTCTTTTAATTCTTCAAACAATTCATTACATGTCAGCATTGGGTACAATGTAACACTTGGGTACTACTCCACAGTTTTACAGGGCACATCTTCCTCATTTGTCTGAATGGCTATTCCACGGGGTGTGCAGTTAATGGAACAATTTAGTTTACACAGTAAGTCACGTCTAAGCAAACCTACAGGGCTTGAATCACAAACCACATATTGGCGCTCATCTTCAAATAAACCTATTTTTACAGAGACATACTCCGTCACAGGGTTGGTTAATTGTTTATTTGCGACTCCTAAAACCTGGTTTCTTTTTCCTGAAAGGGGCAAGTTTGGCATCTACTGCTGATCGTGGAATGTGTAGCTCCAGTGTCAACTAAGAATGACTTGTTATGGCCCATAACATTGGCATTTACATAGGGATCTACTTCTAAGGATACACCTAGCATGTAATCTTCATCATTGGAGATATCAGTTTGAAGAATTTCTGAAAATTCCTCATTATTCAGGTCCATTAGGGAATACTGTGATGCTATCTAATTCACATTTGCGATATTTTGTTGAGGATAAATCATTTGCTGTTGAGTCATTGGGACTTGTGGTAGCTGCATCTGCTGTCCAGGGGACACATTCTAATTATGTACTCAGGGTCTTTGAACTCTTTGCATTTGAACATGATTATTGCCTTGTACTTGAGCAACTCCATTGTTCAGCACTTGATTATTCACATTATTATAGGTACACTCCCTTCGCCAATGACCAAAATTTCCACACACATGACTGAGATTAGTTCTCTTCAAACCCTGAGCATCAAGAACCTGACCTCCACGTCCCCTACCTCTAGGCTGAACAACATTTGTCACCTGCTCTGGTACTTCTTCCATACCACTAGTATTCACCATCGTCTGCAGTCTTCAATTGCATTACCATCACTTTTTCTTTCAACTTCTTCTGCTTCAATACCATTTCATCACTGCAATACTTTCCCTATCGCAAGATCTCATCAGTTGGTCATCATAGGCCACCACCATCCAGCGCGATCGGAAGAGAAATGCAAAGCATTTCATTGGCCTTTGATGTCTCTGAGCATTTCTGCAGCCCAATCGTGAAGTGATCAGGCTAGACACCAGGGTTGTTTTTTTTGTTTTTTTTTCAATAAAGGGGAGCAAGCCCTTTGGCAAGGGTCGCTCCCCTGTGGGGTCTATTTAAATTGGGTCGATCTGCCCCTGGGGGGGTGGGATGGGGCAGGGAGTTTTTAAAACAAAATTATTTACAAAAACAATGAAGGGGAGCGACCCCTTGAGCAAGGGTCGCTCCCCTGGGGGGCAATTATTTATTAGGCCATTTCTGCCCCCCTCCTCCCCTGGGAACAGATCGGGCTATTTTAATTTGGCCGATCTGCCCCCTGGGGGGAAGGGAGGCAGAAGCCACTAGACACCAGGGAGTTCTTTTTTTTTTACAAAAACAATGAAGAGGAGCGACCCCTTGAGCAAGGGTCACTCCTCTGGGGGTCAATTATTTATGAGGCCTTTTCTTATTAGGCCAATCTGCCCAATGGGGGCAGGTGCCACTAGAGACCAGCGTTTTTTTTTTTTATGTCAGTTTCAAGCAAGGGGAACGACCTGTTAGACAAGGGTCACTTCTCAGGGGGGCAAATTTATTTGAGGCCATTTCTGTCCCATTTTAATTAGGCCAATCTGTGCCCAAGGGGGGCAGAAACCACTAGGCACCAGGGATTATTTTTAATTATTATTTTTTACAGACGGGGAATGAACCCTTAGGCAAGGGTCGCTTCTCTGGGGGGCAAATTTATTTTAGGCCATTTTTGCCCCCTTGGGGGCACATCGGCCTATTTCTATCAGGCCAATCTGCCACCGGGGAGGGCAGAAACCACTTAGGCACCAGCGATTGTTGTGTGTGTTTTGTTTGGGGGGTGGCAGCCCCTTGGGCAAAGGTCGCTCCCCGTGGGGGCACATTACTGTTGGCCATCTCTGCCCCCCTTGGGGGCAGATCGGCCTAATTTTGTAAGGCCCGTCTGCCGCCAAGGAGGGCAGAAAGCACACCAGACACCAGGGAAGAATTGTTTTAAAAACAAAAGAGGGTAGGGGTATGGCCATACCCCCATCCCAAATAAATGGGGACAAAGTTGCTCTGCCCACCAGTGGGCAGATGGGGCAATTACCCCCAATCCACTCCCTGGGGGTGGGGGAGCAGAAAGCCTACTAGATGCCAGGGAATTTAAAAAATAGTGTGGTGGTGGCTACCAACCAGTATGGGCACGGTTATGCCCCCACCCCGGCTGAAGAGGGTAACAGTCTTTCAGCTCTCCCCCACACACTGAAAGATCTTATCCCAACGGCAAGCAAGATTATTTTGGGTTTTGGTTTTACATTTGGGCCATGAGAGCTTGTCTAACTCTCAAAATCGTCCCACTTGGGATGGTGAAGGCTACACTTTTTGAACATTGGGATGCTGCCACGTAGAGAAATCTAGAAGATCTACACAAATCTGAAAGCTAAACATCTGGGTGAGTCCAGGGTGGTGTGTTTCACATGCAACTGCACCATTTTCTTACCCACAATGCCCTGCAAACCTCCAGCTTCGCTTGAAATCACACATTTTCCCCATATTTTTGTGATGGAACCTTCCAGAATCTGCAGGAATCCACAAAATTCCTAGCACCCAGCATTGTCGCATCAATAATGATAAAAATTCTGCCCCAGCCTAAGAATGTTTTTTCCTAAACTGCCCTTTTTGACCTGCTTTGGTTCCCCCTCAATTGCGACAAGTTTTTGGCTCTTCTCTGTCACAGGCACTTGGCCCACCTACACAAGTGAGGTATCATTTTTATCGGAAGACCGAGGGGAACGTTGTGTGGTAGGAAATTTGTGCCGGTGCGGTGATCCAACACAAATGCAGAAAATATATATATTTTTTCTTTTTTTAGCTAAATTTGAGGTTTGCTGAGGATTCTATTTAAGAAAACACAAGGGGATCGAAGCAGGTCACACCTCCCTGGACTCGCTCGGGTGCCTAGTTTTCGGAAATGTCTGGGTTTGGTAGGTTTCCCTAGATGGCTGCTGAGCCCAGGACCAAAAAGGCAGGTGCCTCACTCACCCCGCAAAAACAGATAGTTTTGTATTTGATCATTTTGATGTGTCCACATAATGTTTTGGGGTATTTCCTGTTGCGGGCACTAGGCCTACCAACATAAGTGAGGTACCAATTTTATCGGGAGATGTGGGGAAATGCTGGGTGGAAGGAAATTTGTGGCTCCCCTCAGATTCTAGAACTTTCTGTCACCTAAATGTGAGAAAAATGTGTTTTTTGACAGATTTTGAGGTTTGCTAAGGATTCTGGGTAACAGAACCTGGCGAGAGCCCCACAAGTCACCCCATTCAGAATTCCCCTAGGTGTCTAGTTTTTAAAAATGTATAGGTTTGCTAGGTTTCCCTAGCTGCTGGCTGAGCTAGAGGCCAAGATCCACAGCTAGGCACTTTCTAAAAAAATACATCAGATGTCAGTGTCAAAATGTAAAAATGTGATGTGTCCATGTTGCGTTTCCTGTTGCGGGCATTATGCCTACCCACACAAGTGAGGTACTGTTTTTATCAGGAGACTTGTAGGAACACCCAATAGCAGAACAAGTGTTATTGCCCCTTGTCTTTCTCTACATTTTTTCCTTCCAAATGTAAGCCAGTGTGTAAACTATCCCATTCTTAATATGGAAGAAGACCCAAATGACATATTCAAAGGCTATAATAAGGGTATTGCGTTAATGGTCAATTGCCTTAAAAGTAAATTAAAAATACCTAAAGAGGGAAAGAGGAAGGGAGAACCATATATGATGAATAATAGTAAAATATGGTTTAATCAGGAATGTAGACGTAGAAAGCAAATGGTGCGAAGAATACTAAGGGATTATAATAAAAGACCCTCCCTTGTTAAAGAAGAGAAGCTTCGTCAAGCAAAACAGGATTATAAAATGCTGATAAGACAGAGGAAACGAGAATATGTTAATAAAAATTGGGATGTAATGATGGAGGTGATTAAAACACGGAATATTAGGAGTTTTTGTCAGTTGGTAAGGGAGGGGAAAAGGTAGGAGCAATGCGGTGTTTGGTTGGTGAAGAAGACTGGTATAAATATTTGTCTTCGGTATATAAAGGTACTGAGGAGGTAGAAAGCTATGGTATTTCCAGGAAGCTTGGTGAGAAGATAAGATTAGCTTTTGTCCCACAGAAAATAAAATAAATTATTGTAGCTTTGAAATTAACTAAAGCAGCAGGCCCAGACAACCTCCCAGCATTCGACAATTGACTACTGCTTCAGTCTGTGGGCCTTAGCAAAAAAATCAGTTGAATTGCGAGGAAGTCTATTTTGCTGCTTTGTCAACTTTCGTGCAGCATTTGATCTGGTAGACAGGAAATTGTTATGGGATATGTTAAAACAGCTAGGAATTGATTTGGATATACTATTTCTTCTCCAGGGCCTGCACTCACAAAATTGGGCCCAAGTAATTTTTGATACGAGTGGCTCACTTTCAAAAAGGATCCCCATAATGAATGGTCTCCATCAAGTTTGTGTGTTGGCCCCAATTTTATTCTCATTATTCTTGGCAGATTTGCCAGGGTTGTTATGGAAGGCTAATGGGCTAAGCCCAAAAATGGATGGTGTGCATGTTTCTTGCCTACCATATGCTGATGATTTAGTGATAATGGATATGACAGAATCAGGGCTACAAAGGAAGCTAGAGATGTTCTAGTCCTACTGTCAAAGAAAAAAATTGGTAGTAAATATGGAGAAAACGAAAATAATGTCAATAGGGAGAAAGAAAAGCGCATTTAATTACACTCTAGGGGGAGAAAAACTAGAGAAGGTAAAAGAGTATAAATATCTGGGCATATGGTTCGACTCACATTTAAGATGGAAAGTTCATACTGAAACCTTAAAAAACAAAGCCTTATCTTCAGTCTGGGGATTAAAACAATTTAATAGTAAATATGGAGGTCCTTCTCTCCAGCCGGTTATCTCTACTTTTAATGCTATGGTTCGCCCACAATTTCAGTGTGGGGTGGAAGTTCTAACTTTCTCGGGGAAGCTAAGTTGGGAAATAGAAGAAAGCATTTGCGTAAAGCGCATGCTTTCACTGCCTCCCTCGAGTATGTTACAAGCCATAAGAGCAGAATGTCAAATGACGGCGTGGACTTATCTGGGCCTACGAGCCACACTGAAGTTCTGGTTAAGCATAACAGATGAAGGGTTCTGTAAAATCGTGAGACTGTGTAAGAAAGAAATAATAATAAGTGAGTTATATTAGCATCACAAGTGAGAGGACGGTTAAAAAAGATCTGCGTCCTCCTAGGTTTACCTGATAACCAATGGTGTGGTGCGCAAATTTCGAAGCACAATTTAAGAGTAATAGCGAAGGAAAAAGCAAGAGAATTAGACCTGAAGTACTTAGAAAGTAAAATATCAACCCAGGCTATGATAGCTGGGTGGAGGAATCCGGAAAAATTCCCGTATATAGAGGCCCTACCTAATTCAAGACTAAGAAATTTAGGGGGTTATTACAACTTTGGAGGAGGTGTTAATCCGTCCCAAAAGTGACGGTAAAGTGACGGATATACCACCAGCCGTATTACAAGTCCATTATATCCTATGGAACTCGTAATACGACTGGTGGTATATCCGTCACATTTGGGACGGATTAACACCTCCTCCAAAGTTGTAATAACCCCCTTAGTGTTACAGTTCCAAATTGGGCTAAACCCTGGACATATGGATCCCCAATCAAAAGTGTTTCTTAAGGATAGCAAGGGTCTATGCACATGTGGCTTACAACAAAAATATACAATGCAACACTTACTTGTGGATTGTCAGTGGTTTTTAGGAGTGCGCAGGAAGTTTTTAAAACCAATTTATAAGGAATATAATATTACTAATCGGGACCAAGCGCTTAGGCTACTTATTGATATGAGATTTTTTAATGTAACTTGTGCATTGGGCCTATTTCTAAATGACTTAAGAAGGGAAATATTCAGATTTATAGGGGTTGATAGAAGGTAGGGTACAATGCGAAATGTAGTGTTTTAAATACTATAATTGATTATTATTATATTGGCTGACGGTATTTTAGAAAATTTGCCATGCTAGGTGAAGGCAAGAAATAAAATGGAGAGAACTTTATATTGGAAAAAATAAGCACTTTATGATAAAGTAAGGAATGGAGCTCTTTTAGAGCTGTATAGGGGAAAAATTAGTTGGCATGTTGCACTTTATGAAACTATAAGAACTTGAATTATGGAGCAAGTAAAAGGAAAAATTAGCCTGATTATTCTAAAATTGCATTGGTTGATGGTATTCCAGATAACCTCGCTATGCATAACAAGGCAAGAAATAAAACGTGGAGCATTCTAAATTGTGAAATTGCATTTAGGAGATCGCAAGGAACAGAGTCTAATCAGAACTGTATGTGGGATAATTTAAGTTGGCACGCTCCACTTTTAGGAATTGTATGAACTTGAATTTTAATCAAATGAATTATGTAATTAGAGTTGGTTATAAGAATTAGAATGGTCTAAGAACTTTGTGTGCTAATGTAATATGTAATTGTAATTTTATTGTTTTTATACCTTTAAGGCTTATGCCAAATAAAAGATTTTTTGGGACTGACTGAAACCAGTGTAAAGACGTCTATTTGATAAATGCCCTGTAATTCGCATGCTAGCATGGGGGCCCCAGAATGGTATCATTGATTGATCTTAGCATATGCTCTGGGACACTATTTATTGAGAACTGTAGGAATAAGATTACTTGTAAGTGATTGAATGGTTGGTTAATATGGTAAGTCACCTCATTCATTCAGGAAGAGGATGTTAAGAAGATAAAATTAACTAATATCTCAAAAACATTTCCTACAAACATGGGATGTTTGCCATGTGTTCATTTTCCCTTCAATGAAGCCAGGGATACCAGTGAGTATCAAGAATAAAGCTGATGTATTCACGAATATGAAATTCTAAACAATGTAATTTTTAGGGCGAGCCTACCATTTTTAGTACAAGTTAATGTCTGGTTGTGAAAGACATATAGGGGGTTATTCTAACTTTGGAGGAGGTGTTAATCCGTCCCAAAAGTGACGGAAAAGTGACGGATTTACCACCAGCCGTATTACGAGTCCATTATATCCTATGGAACTCGTAATACGGCTGGTGGTATATCCGTCACTTTACCGTCACTTTTGGGACGGATTAACACTCCTCCAAAGTTAGAATAACCCCCATTGTGGCCTTAGCAGGAACATACAGGAGCTTGCTTACCATTGGTTGGCTGTAACTGTTATTCTTATTTGCTTGCTTCGTATTTGAAACCTTTTCTTGTTGACTGTACTGTCTTTCTTATTTGCTTGCTTTATATTCAATGGCTTTCAGTGTTTCAGCATTTCCATCTTCTGTTTTTTTCCCTCTATTGGAGCATAGCTTTTTTACCATCTCTTTGATTGGTTAGCTTCTATGCTTCCGCTGTTCGCTTTTAGGAAGCTACTTTTTTCTTTTTGTTTAAGCACTCATGAGAGTGCATGTGTTTTCTAGCTCTCTCCCTCGTGCATTTTTCTCCCCACCACTAGATTGCTCTCTCTCACCCAAGTGTTTCTTGCGCCACACTCCACATTGCTATCTTTCACCCGTGTGGTTTTCCGTTTGCCTTTTCCTCGTGGTGCTTCTCCTAGGTGCCGTGTTGCTTCTCCTCCACCCGCCTTGTTGCTTCTCTTTCTCTGTCCACTGTTTCTTCACCTCGCACCCTGTTACTAACCAACTCATCCATTTGTTTGATTTTTTTTATTTAAATGCACTTTTGTACTTTCTCATGACTTTTTTTTATCTACAGATCCATCTCGTATCAAATAAAAAGAAGAAAAAAAAGTGTGTTATTTTAAAGGCTTGTGCATATATATTGAACGTGTGCACTCATCTACAAAATGGGCCTTTTTTCAGGCATGCTGCAAAGAGCAATGATCTGTACATCATGGCTAAAAACCACTGGCAAAGCTAATAGATCTCACAGACCAGACTTTTTGAGACCTGTTTTCTTTGCCAATGTTTTTTATTTAAGCAATACTAACGCATTTTACAGCCATTCTAAACTGCACACATTGTCTTGTTCCCGTGTATGGTTGCTCTTATTTCTGAGTGAAAAGAGAACACATATCTATAAAATAAATAGGCAGGGAAGAATGCCATAGTTTTACGGACATGGGACTAAGGGCCAGATGTAAGAAGCGTTTTGCATGGCGCAAACTGTGAAAATCGCAGTTTGCGCCATGCAAAATGCGCATCGCGATGCACAATCCCATTTTGGGAATGCGACTCGCAAATCGAAGGGGTGTTCCCTTCCTATTTGGGACTCGCACTGCGATGCAGAATTGCTTTGTGACCGTGAAAGCGGTCGCAAAGCAGTTCGCCGTTAGCACCCATGTGAAGTGGGTGCTAACTTATTTGCAAAAGGGAAGGGGTCCCATTCAGACCCCTTCCCCTTTGTGAATGTCGCCAAAAAAAAAATTTCAGAGCAGGCAGCGGTCCAATGGACCACTGCCTACTCTGAAAAAACAAAACCAAAACCTTTAAGGAAAACGGGCTGCAATACAAAAAAAAAACTGCTTTATTAACAAAGCAGTCACAGACATGGAGGTCTGCTGTCTTCAGCAGGCCACCATCCCTGTGAGTGCAGGGAATCGCAAGGGGGTCGCAAATTGCGACCCACCTCATTAATAGTTAAAGAGGTGGGTCTTTGCGACTCCCTTGCGATTCGCAAAAGGTGTCTGAGACACCATTCTGCATATGATTTTGCGAATCGGAAATTGCGAGTCGCACCGACTCGCAATTTCCAATTCGCAAAATCATTTCTTGCTACATCTGGCCCTAAGTCACTGGTATTTGGACACTGTTTAAAACTGATGACTGACAGACCCTCATGCTAGACAGATATTTTGAGAGCTTTTATCTTTATTGCAACTAAAGACGGTTTCTATAAATGTCCCAGCAAGCCGCTTATAGTCACCCAGCTCATCATTTGGGAATTGTCTGACTTTGAAGCGCATTGAGGGTCTATCAGTAGACAGCTTAATTAACTCTGTAAAGCTTCCTGGGGAGCCAGACACTTTGAAGACTATATAACTTACTTCAGAAACTTTATACAATGCAGTAGCAAAGAATATATCTATCACGTGTGGTAGTCTTCATGCTTAGTTTAGCCACATTTAGTTTTGTTTCAGTACTCCTGACGCTTGATTGGTAATTTACAACAATTTCACAAGAGCTAGCGTTTTCTTTATATTGCTCAGAAAGAACTATGGCCCAGATGTATCAAGAAGGCCTTTTGCGAGGCAGAAATAGCGATTTTTAAGAAATCGCTATTTCTGATTCGCAAAATGCAATGTATCACATTTGTGATTCGGTTACAGCGATTTCTTAAAAATCGCAAATGCTATTACCGAATCGCAAATTGCGATACCGGCCCCATTCGCACATATGGGCCTGTAGGCCCATATTTGCAAATTCTTTGCATTTCCAAAATTGCGATTTCTTAACTGGAAATCGCATTTTTGGAAATGTAAAACCCCAGGGTGCTGGGGGCCTAAAGCCCCCTCTGCTGCACCCCAAAAAGTTTTTTAGGACATGTAAGGTGCACACATGCCAAAAGGGCATGTGTGCTTTACATGTACATTTTAAAAATGCATTTTTAAAATTTGCACATGTTTACCACCAAGTTCAACTTGGTGATAAATAGGGATTCCTTAATGCCCAATTCGCATTAAGGAATTGCTTCTTACATGTGCTTAGAAATCGCAAATAAGGAATCCTTATTTGCGATTTCTTATTTAGAGAATCGCAATTTGCGACTCTCTAAACAGGGTCGCAATTTTAAGGAATCGCTATTTTAGCAATTCCTTAAAATTGCTTTCAGAATACCTTTAATACATTGTGAAATGTCTTTTTGCATTCCCAAACGGGCATTCGCACTGTTTGCGAATGCAAAAAGCTTTTATACCTCTGGCCCATATATACCAGCTAGATGTGACATTTTTCCTCGTAGTTGCTTAGTCAGAGGAAGGCATACCTAAGTGTAGAGTGGATAGGTTGTTTCAGCTGATGTGAGTAGGGGTGTCTAGACTGGGATCTTTCAAAGAAGAAATCTAGGGCCCTCATGGGAGAGTTTGAATAGGGCTTTTCAGCCCCATTTGTTTTGCTCTACTTCAACCCTTGCTAAGCCCTCTTAAGAAGAATCAATGTTGTTATTCCAAGGCACACCATGAAAGTCCATTCCTTGTTGTTGTAGCAATCAAGTTCCAACTCAATGTGAGTATATGGTAGAGATTTTTATTCATGAAAATACTTCAGAGAAGCATGAGCCCAGAGATACAACAGCCAACACGTGTTTTGTCAGCAAGACTTTGTCAAGGCTGTGGTATGTACATACACGAAAAAAATATTTATCCATAATCAAATCACCAAGCAATAAACAGGGAATCTAATTCACATAAATCTCCCAATACAGAAACCTGTACTAGGCATGCATCAAAAAGTGTAACCTGTGTGCATTAAAACGTGCCGAAACAGTGGATACATGCAGTCCCACGTGAATTGAGTCAACAACAGAAAGTGTCCCGACTGACTGGGCCCAACACCTGTTCCATAACCAGTAACCACCTCCAAATAGTGTGCAGTGACTGTTACAACATGCAAACCATGGAAAGCCTCAAATATGAACCCCCTAACTATATGAAAGAGGTGTAGAGCGAAAAGTAGGTGGGAAAGATACAACATACCCCAAGACTAGGTATAGTCTGAAATCCCCCAAGTTTCTTGCGGGGTACAGAAGTTCCTGAACGAATCAAGATCTGGAAATGGGATAGTCAAATCCACATAGAATATGTGCTATAACCAATAAACACGGCCATGATAAGCCTAGGTAAACAGAGAAAAGAAACCACAATAATGGCAAGGAAAGGTAACAAAACAGACGTTAAAACCATCTCGTTATGATACGAGGACACAATCTATGCTCATGATGCAGTGTAAAGAAAAGAAAGTGAACTGCAAAGCAATTGTCCTTTCTAGCCACGGAAAGCCTGGCGGTCTGCACCCTCGTAATCCGGGGAACCACCACAATCTTTTTCACAATACAAAGATGAAAACGTGCTGGAACATGTCTGCCTTTTGTTATGTGGCCTCGAATGACTAAATTTGTTGATTCCTAGTGTGAAATAATGTGCACATTACTGTAACAGTAACCTGCTTCAGCTGTGTTTTTTTACTCATGCGAACAACTGGCCAAACAGGCCTTGAAAAATCATAAAAATGTTACTAGACCTGCAGGTCGAGTAGCTTGAATAATCTACTCGACCTAACTGTAATGTACTTGACCTGGAAATGGGTCTCAAATTGTGTGATCCTAGGCAAATATTGTATTTACAATTGCCTTTTTCTTCATTCTCACATATCAGAGCACCTTCAAATATGTAAGTTCAGCATTTTTGCTGTAAAAAAATCCTCTTTTGTTTGATTAAATTCACTAAACGTTTGCTCCATGTATAATAAATCTAGCTCACATATAGGGTACACATGATCCATGCATGACTTGCCTCTTAGTTTACTGATAGCTTTGCCATCAGGGCAGGAGTGTTTCCCAGTTTATGTTTACACGCTCACTTTTAATAAATATATTACTAAAGCATGGTGTGGTAGTGCACTGTCATTTACAAACAATAAATTTCCAAGGAATGTCCAAAAACCTTCCCAATAACTTGCAGCTTTACTGATAAAACTGACTTTTGACCTCTGTCTCTGAACACAGAGCAAATGTAACAAGAATAAGATTTAAAGGTATCCTAACTGCTAATTCAGTTTCTGACTGAACAGAACACACCCATTGTTTGTCCACTGGCCAGAAGGGTCGAGTGGAATCTAAAAATAGCTCGACCCCATCAAATAAAACTCCCATAGTGAGCGGTCCAGTAGATTTTTCGAGCCCTGCTAAAAGAAGTGACCTTGTGGGCCTCTGTTTCAGATCTTGGCTCCCGAGATGAAAAAGTGTTGATTAGCTGGCTCAGCTGAAATGTTCACCTTCTTGCTTGCATACTGAATGTTGTCTTCTTCCTTTGTCTTTATCCCACTGTTCCGACACCTCTATACTCCCTTTGTTTAACTTCATTATGTGGCCCCCATTGCAGGACTGTAGGAAGTTGGCTCTGTATATACTATTTCAAAGTAAGAAATAGTGTGCACAGAGTCCAAGGGTTCCCCTTAGAGGTAAGATAGTGGCAAAAAGAGATAATTCTAATGCTCTATTTTGTGGTAGTGTGGTCAAGCAGTAGGCTTATCAGAGGGTAGTGTTAAGCATTTGTTGTACACACACAGGCAATTAATGAGTAACACACACTCAAAGACTTACTCCAGGCCAATAGGTTTTTTTATATAGAAAAATATATATTTTCTTAGTTTATGTTAAGAACCACAGGTTCAAGACTTACAAGTAATACTTCAAATGAAAGGTATTTCACTTAGGTACTTTAGGAACTTTGAATAATCACAATAGCATGTACAGTTGTGACAAAAATGGCAATAAGCTATTTTAAAAGTGGACACAGTGAAAAAATCAACAGTTCCTTGGGGAGGTAAATAAGTTCACAGGTAAGTAAAACACTTACAGGGTTCAAAGTTGGGTCCAAGGTAGCCCACCGTTGGGAGTTCAAGGCAACCCCAAAGTTACCACACCAGCAGCTCAGGGCCGGTCAGGTGCAGAGGTCAAAGAGGTGCCCAAAACACATAGGCTTCAATGGAAACAGGGGTGCCCCGGTTCCAGTCTGCCAGCAGGTAAGTACCCGCGTCCTCGGGGGGCAGACCAGGGGGGTTTTGTAGGGCACCGGGGGGAACACAAGCAGGCACAGAAAGTACACCCTCAGTGGCACAGGGGCGGCCGGGTGCAGAGTGCAAACAGGCATCGGGTTTTGTATGGAAAGCAATGGGGAGACCCGGGGGGTCTCTTCAACGATGCAGGCAGGCACGGGTGGGGGGCTCCTCGGGGTAGCCACTACCTGGGCTAGGCAGAGGGTCTCCTGGGGGTTGCTCCTGCACTGGAGTTCGGTTCCTTCAGGTCCTGGGGGCTGCGGATGCAGTGTTGGTTCCAGGCGTTGGGTCCCTTGTTACAGGCAGTCGCGGTCAGGGGGAGCCTCTGGATTATCTCTGGCTACTCACGGCTCACAGTCACCGGGGAGTCCTCCCTGTAGTGTTGGTTTTCCACAGGTCGAGCCGGGGGCGTCGGGTGCAGAGTGGAAAGTCTCACACTTCCGGTGGGAAACGTGAAGTCTTTAAAGTTGTTTCTTTGTTGCAAGAAAGTTGCAGATTGTTGAACAGGGCCGCTGTTCACAAGAGTTTCTTGGTCCTTGGTTGCAGGGCACTCCTCTGAGGCTTCAGAGGTCGCTGGTCCCTGTTGGATGCGTCGCTGTGGCAGTTTTCTTCGAAGTTGGGAGACAGGCCGGTAGGGCTGGGGCCAAAGCAGTTGTCATCTCCGTCTTCACTACAGGGCTTCAGGTCAGCAGTCCTTCTTCTGGTTAAGGTTGCAGGAATCTCTTTTACTGGGTTCTGGGGTTCCCCTAAATACTGAATTTAGGGGTGTGTTTAAGTCTGGGAGGGCAGTAGCCAATGGCTACTGTCCTTGAGGGTGGCTACACCCTCTTTGTGCCTCCTCCCTGAGGGGAGGGGGGCACATCCCTTTTCCTATTGGGGGAATCCTCCAAAACCAAGATGGAGGATTTCTAAAGGCAGGGGTCACCTCAGCTCAGGGAACCTTAGGGGCTGTCCTGACTGGTGGGTGACTCCTCCTTGTTTTTCTCATTATCTCCCATGGACTTGCTGTCAAAAGTGGGGGCTGTGTCCAGGGGGTGGGCATCTCCACTAGCTGGAGTGTCCTGGGGCATTTTAACACAAAGCCTGAGCCTTTGAGGCTCACTGCTAGGTGTTACAGTTCCTGCAGGGGGGAGGTGTTAAGCATCTCCACCCAGTGCAGGCTTTTGTTTCTGGCCTCAGAGAGCACAAAGGCTCTCACCCCAGGCGGTCAGAAACTCATCTCTCAGCAGCAGGCTGGCATAGACCAGTCAGTCCTGCACTTAACAATTGGGTAAAATACAGGGGGCATCTGTAAGATGCTCTCTGTGTGCATTTTGTAATAAATCCAACACTGGCATCAGTGTGGGTTTATTATTCTGAGAAGTTTGATACCAAACTTCCCAGTATTCAGTGTAGCCATTATGGAGCTGTGGAGTTCGTTTTTGACAAACTCCCAGACCATATACTTAATATGGCCACACTGTACTTACAATGTCTAAGAATAGACTTAGCCACTGTAGGGGCATATTGCTCAAGCAGCTATGCCCTCACCTGTGATATAGTGCACCCTGCCTTAGGGCTATAAGGCCTGCTAGGGGGTGACTTACCTATGCCACAGGCAGTATTTTGTGTGCATGGCACCCTGAGGGGGATGCCATGCCGACTTTGCCTTTTTCTCCCCACTAACACACACAATCTGCAATGTCAGTGTGCATGTGTTAGGTGAGGGGTCCCTTAGGGAGGCACAACATATGCTGCAGCCCTTGGGGACCTTCCCTGGTCACAGGGCCCTTGGTACCACTAGTACCTTTTACAAGGGACTTATCTGTGTGCCAGGGGTGTGCCAATTGTGGAAACAATGGTACATTTTAGGTGAAAGAACACTGGCGCTGGGGCCTGGTTAGCAGGGTCCCAGCACACTTCTCAGTCAAGTCAGCATCAGTATCAGGCAAAAAGTGGGGGAGTAACTGCAATAGGGAGCCATTTCCTTCCAAGGACCATTTGTGAAATACTATAAAGTCTGCCTCTCCTTTGCACAATGAACATGCTCATTTCTGGCTTTCTGAGGGGAGACTCTGGACTTTCTAGGCATGTGAGTCACAGGCTAATATTTATTTTGTTAATAACCTTTTTCAAACTTTAATTGGCGTGTGAGGGGATTTTATTTGATACTAATACTTCTATATATTGGTGAACTTCTATTAAGTCAAACCAAAGCGTCATGTCGTTGGAATTTTAGTGCTCTACTGCATGTCACAGAAGTCATCTATGTGTGACAGTTTATGCCTTATGTTAACCAAAGTGCTAATGTATTGAATGTAGAAGCTGCACTGGCAAGTCATTTTTAGTGTGCTTTTGTTTAAATTATAGAGTTCGACATAGGCAGTATTTGCATAAAATAAACATTTGAAGGATTAAACTGATATTATGTTGTAATTTAGACCCTAAACTAATAGAATGTAGTGAAATAAGATTTAGGGGGTCATTACAACCCTGGCGGATGGCGGAGAACCGGCGATAAGACCGCCAACAGGCTGGCGGTCTTACCTTGGTGTATTATGACCGGTCAACCGCCGGTTCTCCGTCCCGCCCGCCAGGGCGGAGACGACCGCCGGGCTGGAGACCTGGGTCTCCAGCCCGGCGGCCGTCAGTATACCGCCGGTGGTATTTGGACCCGGCTTACCGCCGTGGATTTCCAGCGGTTTGAACCGCCATGGAATCCATGGCGGTAAGCACTATCAGTGCCAGGGAATTCCTTCCCTGGCACTGATAGGGGTCTCCCCCACCCCCACCCGACTCCCTCCTCTACACCCCCCACGACCCCTGCCACCCCCCAAAAGGTGGCAGGGCCCCCCTCCCCACCCCAACCCCCAACATAACATTACTCACACACACCCGACATGCATGCAGGCACCACCAACATACACACACCCTGACATACATGCCTACATCCACACACACAGTCAGACACGCACACCCACATTCAAACATACACGCACACATCCATACAGACATACCCACAGCCATACACGCATTCATTCCCATACACACAACACCCCCGCAAGCATACACGCACTCACACACCCCCTCTACATACACACACGCACACCCCTATGCACGCACACAACACACAACAGCCCCCTGACCCCCCTCCCCTAACGGATGATCGGCTTACCTGGTCCGTCGATCCTCCGGGAGGGGACGGGAGCCATGGGGGCAGCTCCGCCGACACCACACCGCCAACAGAACACCGCCACGGTGAATCACAGGACGTGATTCGCTGGGCGGTGTTCTGTTGGTGTGGAGGTGGAGCAACCTCCACTTCCCCGCCGCCCGCAAGTATGGCTGTTGGCGGCTCTCCGTCAGAATAACGACGGAAAGCAGCCAACAGTCATAATACGCTGAGCGGCAAACCGCCTGCACAGGCGGTCTTCCGCACGGCGGTCCCTCGGCGGTCTTGCAAAAAGACCACTGAGGTCGTAATGACCCCCTTAATTTCTAATGATTAATGAATTAAATATGTGTGTAAAATAGAGAAATGCAGTTCTGCATTATACTGACTGAAACATATTAACAGAGTTGTTTCGTTCAAAGTATTGGAATGCATATGCTAATGAAGAATTATTAATGTAGAAATCATTGTTTGCATATTAAATTGTTTTTTATTTGATGTATTAATGCGTGGTACTAATTCACTTGCATTAGCCTAAGTAGCATTTAAAATTACAAATCAAACCCCAAATATCACATAGTTCCCTATGCTGACATGTAATGATTTGCCCACAGATTTGATAGATACTGTGTCCCCTGAAGCATGGGACTTCCCAGGAAAGAAGATAGGACTCATCAAAGGTGTTGAGCCTGCCAAGATGACAGTGAAGCCAAATGTTGAGTACCCAGGAATCCCGCAATACAAAATGACACCCAAAATCATTGCAGGAATTACCCCAGTGATTGAGTCCATGATGGAGCAGGGAATTCTGAAAGTGATGATAGGAAGTCCATGTAACTTTCCCATTATGGGACTGAGGAAGCCCAATGGAAAATACCACATAGTCCAGGACCTTAGAAAGAGCAATGAAACTGCTGTTCCTTGTTGTCCCATGGTACTGGATCTAGCAGTGATTTTGTTTCAAATTTCATGTGATGCTGAGTGGTTCACTGTGATTGACCTCTGCCAAGCATTTTTTTCCATACCGTTGCATGAGGAAAGTCAATTTCTTTTCACATTTCGGTTTGGTAGTCCTGTTTTGGCACAGTGCCCAGTTCCACAAGGGTATGCCGAGATTGGCCAGAGAAACTGCTTCTCTGGATCCGCGTTGCTGCGCGGAAAAGAAGAAACTGATGTTGGGGAGGGACTATATGGACTCCATCTACACCATATCCAGGGACGATGTCGCTACAGAGTTGGACGACATCCTATACTGATGCGCAGAGGTACTACTGAAGAAACGTTTCTGGGTCCAGTCTGACGCCTGGAGGAGAATTCTAAGATAAGGAATTTGCGGTTAGGTCTGTGACTCTACCAGATAAGGCCTTACCAAAGGTAAGTAACTTATTCGTTAGTGGCATCAACTACCCAAAAATCTTGCTCGAGACACACAATTGCCCTGTTGAACCACTTAGCTGAGAATGGACATAAAGTTTCCCAGACTAAATCACAGTACTGCCAGAAAGAAGTCTTGTACCTAGGACATCACATTGAAAAAGGTGCAAGGAAGATGTCACAAGAGAGAATTTCAGCAATTTTTAAAATGAACTCTCGAGCAACTCAGAAAGAAGTCAGATTGTTTTTGGGTGTGGTTGGCTGCTGTCACCAGTGGATCCCAAACTTTTCCCTTGTCACGTAGGCTCTCATTATTCTAATGAGACTACTGGATTTCGAGTGGCAGAATCACCTGCGGTGTGGGAGACTGAGTCTAACCCACTACAGGTGACACCTGTCGCTCCAATCCGGGTTCTGCTCCGGCTAACTAGCAGTGCCTCATCTCTACCCAAGGGCAGGGATGATGGGCAGCAAAAATAATGCTACCATATTGTCACTAGAGTCAACAGGCTAATTCCTACCAAGGCTATGATAGAGCACAGCGTATTAAGCTCTAATTCTGTCCTTCAGGTTCCCCTGGGAAGACATCATCCCCCATACCTGAGCAAAGGCCTGAAGTCTGTAAAGACAGCTGTAGTGAGACATTCAGCTATCAGCATACAGTTGTAGTTCTCTGGCTGGAATCTCCCTCTAACGTGTAAAGGACAGGGAAGTGTTTTTATAATAAAACAGCTGGTGTTCTAAGAAAATGTCCCTCCGTAAGGATGTGTATTTTCTATGAATGTCAGAGACTAAACTTATACCACGTTCACCAACAACTTATCTTACTGCAGCCTTGGAAAAAAGCACAAAATGAGCAAGAATGTCTTGTTTGAGAATAGAGTGCTGGCCTAGGCAAAAACAGTGAGATAGAGAGAAGATAAAACACGACCGTAAAAGTGGCTACTATAACAATAATAAAGCAAAGCCAAATAAAATATATCTAGGTTAAAGTGCACAGGCCTAGTATGTTAAAATAACCTGCATGAAGCTATGACTAAAATTGCCACACAACACCCTCCCCTTGTCAGATGATGGTGGTTCGAAGCCTAAATATACTTAAAAGCGACTAAGCTCAACCTAAGATGTATATGTTAAAGTGTCAAAAATGACAAGTTGAAAGGACACATGAGCGTATAAAAGGACAATTTAAAATTGTTAACATGTGGCATAAAAAGGACCAAATTGCAAGAGTCATAGTTATTTTTAGAATTTCCAATCAATTTCCGGGACAATGGAGGACAGGAAATCTTCCACTTCAGCAGGTGTTAAAGTTGAAAAGGCATCGCCGAGAAGGATCAAGGAGCAGTCGTGTTCCATAGCCTGAGACTCACCAAGGCGGCATTCCATGGTGTGCCCAATGATGAGTCAAGAGCCACATCCTCCAGGAAGGGCAACGCATAAGTTGCTTCCCATAGCAAACGCACCCTCAACGCTTATGTCTGGCAATGAGCCCTCAGCGAGAACATCAACAGATCAGCGTCCAAAGAAAGCAAGCTCTGCCTAGAAAGAAAAACTTCCAGTGCATGTTCCAAAGAGCACCAGAGGCACCGAAACAGGGGCTGCACACAATGTAAAACCGGTCTGAATGACAGAGACCAGTCACACTCCAATTGCCCCAGGAGTGCTGCTCCAAAATACTGCATCATGTGTTCACGACACAGCTGCGCTGATGGGAGCGCTATCATTCCTTCTAGTTGCAGCCGGGCAGCCATTGCGCATAAAAAATAGCAAAAGCAAAATGCCAACTATTATAGCCAAAGTTATTGGAAATCCCCCGAAAATACTGGAGAATATTGAGTGGATGGCTGATGGTATTAAACCGAATATGGAGGAGAAGGTGTGAACGAAACCAGAACCAACAGCCTTAAAGAAATTTGCAATTCTAGTAGTACTGGATGCATTAAATATCCGTCCCACGAATTCGCCAAAGTGTCTCAGAAAGTTGGTACTTAAAAGGGACTGTATCTCTGCTGATGACCTTGCCACCTGAAGTGCGTAGGTCTCGCATGCAGTTGTAAGAGCCACATGCTTTTGAAACAATAAAGCCTTAAGTCTGCTCAACTTGTCAAAATTAACATTAGAAGTAGCAATATGAGGCCAAATGTCTGCTACCTCTTTTGTTTTAGAGGGAGGAAAAAGTATGTTCCCGCAGCATGTAACAATCTTAGAGACCGAAACAACATAAACTATTCTGGCTCGCATCCCACAACAGCCTTTACCACTGAGGAGAACATAGCTGCCGTTTGAGAGCACCTGGAACGTAGGTCTAATCAAGGGGCCTGGAACTCCCTTCAGATAACAAGCCAAGTTCGCTGCAGATGCTTTACACGCCCCATGCAAGGACAGCTGTTTACAAACCATTGAATGGCTGACAGAAGTCTTGCATTTATTACCGCTAAGAAAGACTTCTTTCATGCCACTGAGACATTTGTATGCGAAGGGTAGCTCCCACACTTCAAGGATGTAACTATCTCCCAGTTTTTCGTATCTGCTTTCCGGAATGTGTTTTAATTTAAACAGGATGTGAATTGTAATGTTAATGACCCCATGTATTAACCACTCAGCAGATGGTATTTCAGCCACAGTAAAAGGCAACTTTTCTAATTTTTCGATGTTTAGCATGTCGTAAGTCGCTTCTTTCGTAGCCATTAGTTGCTGTTGTCACGCTAAATTAAAAGAAGAAAATATTTCCCTTGTGCTGACATATTGCCAGGGAATGCGACCCACCTTCAGTGTTTGAAGCGTCCAACCCAACTGCATGATGGACCTTAGCTGACTCTGTCCATGATGTAAGGAAGACATATCTGTTTGTATAATGTTTATAGCAGTAGAAACAATGTTATTTAAGGCATATATTCGGTCGGTGTACTGCCATTTGATAAAGTTTGTTTTGACCAATGACTTTGTGTTTCACCACTGCGCATATTAGTTGCAGTAGCACATGGTATGTTTTGTTCAGTTGAGCCGCCTATGGACTTTGACATGGCATTAGCCATTACTTTCTGTATTCAGTTTAGCCGCCTATGGGCTTTGACATTGCATTAGTCATTACATTCTGTATTCTGCCTATTGGCTTTGACATGGCATTAGCCATTACTTTCTGTATTCAGTTTAGCCGCCTATGGGCTTTGACATTGCATTAGTCATTACATTCTGTATTCTGCCTATTGGCTTTGACATGCTGTATCCAGTCTAGCCGCCTATTGGCTTTGACATTGCATGCCTATTGACTTTGACATGATGTATTCAGTTTAGCTGCCTATTGACTTTGACATGCTATTAGATATTCTCCCTATTGGCTTTGACATGATATCATATATTACATTTTGTATTCAGCTCCGCTGCCTATTGGCTTTGACATGATATCACATATTACATTTTGTATTCAGCTTAACTGCCTATTGGCTTTGACATGATATTATACATTACACTTTGTATTCAGCTCCGCTGCCTATTGGCTTTGACATGATATTATACATTGCATTTTGTATTCAGCTCAGCTGCCTATGGGCTTTGACATGATATAAGACATTGCATTTTGTATTCAGCTTAGATGCTTATTGGCTTTGACATGACACTAGACATTGCATTTGATATTTAGGTTAGCTGCCTATTGCCTTTAACATGACATTGCATTTGATACTTAGGTTAGCTGCCTATTGCCTTTAACGTGGAGTTAGACATTGCAGTTGAGAATCCAAGCTGTATTTTTCCAAGCTGTGTTTTTGCACCAGAGAACCAAGATGTTTTTCTCACAGTAGACTAGACATGATAAGAGAGAGTACATGGGTGTTGTTTTCTCTTCGCTTGAGCTTGGGAACAGGAGTAGTCTTGGAGACCTGGCCAGTCTCCAAAAGGCTTGCTCAGTTTCCCAGGTCTGAGAGGAGGGGGCACACCTTTGTAACTAATGTAACAGGCTGCAGAGAGTCAGATTCGAATCTGCCGGACCTCGTGCTGGAGCTTGGCGCAGGCTGCCAGCAACCCCGTGTGGGTAGATGAATCTCTCTTTCTCGCGGCTGACAGGGGTCATCAGCTTGCAGACCTTAGAAAGATGAAGCTGTAGATAGTTCCCACACGGTGAAGTATTTGTTTTGCTTTGCATTCAATGTCTTATAAATATAACCTGCTGTGTATATTGCAAACTGATATATTTTGTTTGATTAACGCGGACTTGAAAGCTACTAATTCGTCATTCATAAAAATTGGGGTTGGGGAAGAATTAACAACAATAAAAGTCTTCTTTGACCTCACAAGTGCATTTCTAGTGTGTTATGTTAGTGCTTAGAAACTAAATAAGAGGAAAGCACTACAGTCGGAGAGGGTATTAATCCCATTATCTACAACAGCTAATGCCTTCTTTAAATTTTCCTGGTCTATTTGCCATAACCGGGCAGCTGCTTCTTGTTGTGAAAGCTTCCAAATTTCATTATATACTTCATATAAGAAGCGTTTTCTGTGTTGTTTTCTTGGGCCTAACAGGAAGTCCTGTAAGTCAGTGTTATTAGACAGGAGACTGAGGTGTTCTTTAAACTCATCTAGTGAGGAAGTCTTTAACCATTGCTGGCAGAGTTTCCCTACTCTGTATGTTGTTACTATACCCGCATGTTCAGACGATATATAGCGAGGATTTGGCCTACTTGTTCTAAAAAAACCCGAGGAGTTAATAAAACGTTTGTGACACCCATTAGTATCTATTGGCCACAATAACCACCCGCCAGGACATGTCAGTGAAACATTAAATGTGCCATTCTGGACCCATTCATTTAGCTGATTTTCAGTTGCATTTATATATTTTTGCCATTTATAAAATAAATTTTGCAGGGGCAGGTATACTGGGTGTGTTCAATTCCTTCATCTTTGTTAAGCCTAAACAACTAATTTGTTGCACAGTTTCTTTTTAAAATATAATTTGAAAAGGTATCAGGCATCCTCTAAATAAACCTTCCTTGCCCCGTATTTGCCAATGTCTAGTTCCCCACATACTCTTCAAGTCAATCAACTTTAGCCAATATTCATAGCCGTCTATAGTCAACCGGGAAACAAAGGAATCTGAATATATAAATTTCGGAATTGTCAATAATATGCTTATGTTTTCTGTAGGTGGCAATTTAAAATAATACGACTCAGCATCTTTAACATCGTGCCCAGAAAAATATGTAAACTTTTCAGAATACGTTTTAGAACTCCCTTGTGGTGGAGTCGGACAATGTTCCCATTGTGTATGATTAAAAACAGTCTTTGGGCTGCTTGCTCTGTGGATGACATGGTGCCCATAATAATTATAGCAAAACATATCACCATAATTTTGTCTAGATTGATAAACATCTTTGTTTTAAAATACAGTATAATACTGCAATTCATTCATCATAGAATCAACTGTTTTCACATCCCAATCATCAGAAACAACCCCGGGTATTATTATATCGTTTATTGAAAGTTTAAACACTTATGGTATTTGAATGACTTCCATAGGGCCGTATATATCAAATATTACTTTATCCCAAACAATCCCATCAGGAATTGGTATAGCGGAAATGTTCACAAAAGGCAAGTCTCTGCGGACCCTGTGAAAAGAAAAATGTGGTTTTAGGACCTCATCCAACTGTTCAACTGCTGATTTTTCAGGAAGAAAATGACCATGTATTAATAAAAAGAAAGTGATGACAAACCCTATCCAAAGCAGGAAAGCTAGTACAGTCAAAGAAAGCCACAGATAGTTCCATGGAAGAATGAAGTAAGTTGATTTAAGCCAATTTATCAGCTTACGTGGTTTTGACAGTTCAGGTGTCGAAGAGGCAAATGAGTCTGAAAAGTCATCATTGATGTCTGCAAAGTATCCAGAAGCAGTTTGTGCAAAGACTGGAGCTGTGTTTGTTGGTGAGGTTGGTGTTTGCCATGGCGGCACTGAATAAATAGCACCATCCGTCTGTGTTGAAGCTGTATCAAATCGATCAGTAATTTCCGTATTATTTGATGTCAGTGGAACTAATGCAAAATCATTTTTCACCCTCCCCAAGCCCAGAGAGATGTCAGTGTTGCTGCTTACAACTTGTCGAGGAACTTCTTGACCAGTAGTGAGAGGGATTCGGGAACTACTGGCTGTTCCTTTTGGTCGGCTATGCAGGATCGGCCATATGATGTAGTTTGACATTGTCGATAGAGACAAAACGATTTTCTTTGGCACCAGCCAAAGGCGGTAGAATGACAGTTCTGGTACCGTGTATTCCCAAAACTGGGACCGGTGCACGATAAGAAGGGCCAAATTCTTTTTTCACAGCAACTTTTTCACGTACTAGTTCCCTCACTCTAGGAATCCATCCTGTAGGAGTTACAAGTACATCCTTAATTCCTATGGAGGCAGCACTGGCAGAAGAGTTGTTGTCACGGAACTGTTGTAATTCCTGTAAGACAGTGACATGTTCATTTATGTCAAAAGGTGTTTCTGCCGCCTCCACGCCAGGACCATCAAGATCTGGAACATCCATTCGAGTTCCGAACAGGCACTCATATGAAGTACGACCACCCAGGGACCTTCTAGGCAGATTGTTAAGTGCTCTCTGGACTCCATACAGGTGATTAAGCCAACTACGACCTGTACCTAAGAGTCTGGCTGTTAAGGATTGCTTTAAATCACGGTTTAATCCCTCCACAACACAATTTACCTCAGGATGAAATGGACACGAGTACTGGAGTTGAACCCCCAAAGAAGCCATGGCGTCCCTGAAAGCCCTTGAGGCGAAAGCAGGGCCCTGGTCCAAGTGGAAAGCCGCAACTGCATATGTACCGATAAAGACTTGCAAATCTTTAATAATAGTCCCAGCGTCAGCCGAGCATTGTGGCCACACCCATAGAAATCTGTAGCAGGATTCAACAGCGACTAGAATATATTTGTATGCGCTATCCGGTGTTAGGGGACCGCAATGGACCAAGTACACACATTGTAAAGGTTTGTTAGAAATTAGGAGGGGTGTCTGCGGTGGGCGTTTAGCAGTGGAAACTTTGATTTGTTGGCAGATGTCACAACAAAGGACATACTGCTTGGCCTCCTTGTATAGGCCTTGCCACTAAAAATGGGCTTGTAACAATGATATTGTAGCCGCCACATCAGCATAGGCAGATGCTGCCCCCTCATGTGCTGCTTTAATCAACTCTGGTCTTATATCTTTATTGGGAATTTCTCAAACCCCTTTGCCTGGTATTTTTACTTCAGCGTTTAGGCAGCCTCCCATTCGTTAGGAATATTTAGCAGGGAATGCTTTTGGATAGGGCGTACCATCAGCTGTAGCTTTCATGGCAGCCCATATGTCTGCGTCCGGTTTCGCTCCTGAGCGGGTTACTGCAGCAACAGTAGCCGTAGCAACTGCTGACTTTGCGGCTTCATCAGCCAGTGTATTCCCAGCCACGTGTATTACAACGCGCTGATGTCCAAGTGTATGTAGAACATGGATATTTGGTAGCGTTTCCTCCAGATCCGCTACTTTCCCCCACAGTAATCTGTGTTTAATGGTGTTGCCTTTGGAATCTCTGAACGCATTCTGGTGCCAATAATACAGGTATTCATTGAAGGACTGGACACAATAGTACGGATCACAAACAATCAGCATGTGCTGTCTAGGATCCGTATGTTCCAGTGCCATCACCAGAGCTTTCAGCTCTGCTAGTTGTGCTGTGCAATCCCCTAGGGTTTGCGTAAATGTGTGTAGGGGACAAAATTTATTATCCTCCATGTAGCCACTTACGACTGTGCAAGCAGCGGAGTATCGGTGCTTTGTGCCAATTGCAGGTTGTGCAGAGCCACCGGTGTACATGACTCTATGATATTGTTCAGTATGCAGTGTGTTTGCTGGAACTGGATATTCTAGTTCTTATTGCAAAAATTCTGGAGTTTGAAATTTTGAGTAAAAAATGTAATCTACATCAGTGGCTGTCAAAGACGTGGCTCATTGGATCCAATGTGGATGTAATGCTTTTGCATTAGGAACGCTGGCTTTTGTGACAGCCTCTAGGGCTCAGATGAGAGAAACCACAATAATGTGTTTGCCCTGGGCTAGAGGTCTTTCTTTAATGACAGCCTTCTGAACAGCTAGGAGAATTTTCTCAGTGGAAGCAAAGCGTTGTTCTGCTGCTGAGTATAAATGTGCTTTGTATGCAATCGGGACGGTCTCACCCTCATTAAAGGTTACATAGGTGAAACCGATGGCACCAGCAATTACTCTGATGACCAAGTGTGTTTTGTTGTCCCTTGTGTGTAGATGTTGTACTGCAAGCCTGTCTGTCTGCAGGTCTCTGAGAGTGCGTGTGTGTTTGACTGTCCAAAATTTGCTTGAAAAATTCAGGGCGTATTAAGTCATATAAGGGTTTTATGCATGACGCATAATCTGGAATGTAAGTTCTGCCAAAATTTAGAAAACCCAATAGAGATTGGAGTTTTTTTAATCATATTTGGAGGTTGTAATTGTGCACACTTTTTTAAGAATTGTGGCGCTAGGCTCTTGCCTTCACTCAATAGCTCATATCCCAGAAACAGGACGCTGAGGAAGGCTAGTTTTTTTTTTTTTTTAAGTTGAATTTGTAACCAAATTCAGCAAATCCCACAATAATGCAGGCTACCAGTCTTAAATGTTGTAGTAATTCATCATCCGTAAGATAGATATGATCTACATAGGACAATGCTTCAGGGACAATGTTGTGCAAAATTGCAGTCACACGAGCTGCGAACAGTCCTGGACTGTTCTTGCACCCCCGAGGTAAACAACAGAATTTTTTCTGAGAACCTAGTCCACTGAAACTTGTTAAGTCTCTACTCTCAGGTGCTACATTCTGGCAGAAGAAATCATTGGAAATATCCAGTATTGTTTTGTATTTTTTGCGCACTGTGTTGTTCATTAGTGCTGTGCTATGTGAGTTTTGTATAGCATGTGTGCGTGTATGACTGTTTAAGTGTCTGTAGTCTAGGACTATTCTATATGAATGGTCCGGTTTAGCTACAGGGAATAGAGGATTGTTCATTGGGGCGACGCAGGATTCAATTATGCCCTGGTACTCTAGTTGTGTGAGGAGTTCTCTCACAGGTGCTTTTGCATCATGTTTTATTGGATGCTGAGGTTGAGGTTCATTTTTAATAGGTATTACATGATAGGGGGATTCCTTATCCCATCCTACATGGTTGCAATATAACGCGGGTGCCTGCGCCTATGCCCAATCGATGGCGTAGGATTCAGCGAGTTCCTCCAGAACAAGGGGCGAGAAAGAAGGTTTAATAACCTCTTCCCCATATGGGCAGGTACGGACACATTCAGGTGGCCAATCTTGTTCGGCCAATAAGATATCATATATATTTACTATGTGATCCAAAAGATTGCATCTATTGTGCGTTCAATGTCTCCTTCTAACTGTAATGTTACTTTATACACCCTATCAGAAGTGGAGACTCGCATGTCCGCTGTTTCTACTTGTAGAAAGTCATCACTTGCTTTCACCTCTAGATGCTCTAGAAGACTCCGGCGAGCTATTGTGACCTCTGCCCCGCTATCTAGCAGTGCTAGTGCCCACTTCCTGTTCTTCAAGAGGACCGTCTTCTTGAGCAGCATGTCCTATTGCAACTGCTGCCACTTTTTTTTTTTAAATTGGTGTTTTGTTGGGGAGGTTTCTCTTCCTTTTTTATAGAAACCTCTGATGAGTGTTGTGATTCCTGTCTTCGTTTCATGTACTCTGTCCTTCGCTCTGATCGCCCACCTCTCTCACTGCGTTTTTCCGATGAGTACTGAAAGGAACGAGATTGGCGTGTATCAGTATATTGATATCTATCAGGCGTTTTTATATATCTCTATTTCGGAGATTATGGCCCTCATTACGACCACGCCCGCCAAGATCGGATCGCCGGGAAGCCGCCAATGCGGCGGCACTCCCGCCGCAGCCATTAGGAGATCCCGCTGGGCCGGCGGGGATCTCGCCCGCAACGCAGGAGCCGGCTCCAAATGGAGCCGGCGGAGTTGCGGCTTTGCGACAGGTGCAGTTGCACCCGTGGCGCTTTTCACTGTCTGCATAGCAGACAGTGAAAAGCTGCATGGGGCCCTGACAGGGGGCCCCTTCACTGCCCATGCCAGTGGCATGGGCAGTGCAGGGACCCCAGGGGCCCTGCGACTCCCCATACCACCGGCCTTTTCCTGGCGGTTCAAACCGCCAGGAAAAGGCTGGCGGTAGGGGGACTCATAATCCCCTGGGCAGCGCTGCCCTGGCAGATTAAAACTGCTGGGGCCGTTGTGGCGGGAAGCCGCCAGCCCCGGCAGTGCGACCGCGGCGCTTCCGCCGCGGTCGTAATGCCCAGTGAAGCACCGCTAAGTCTGTTGCCGGTGCTTCCTCCGAAACAGCCCTGGCGGTCTTGGACCGCCAGGGTTGTAATGAGGGCCTATATCTGTTCTGTGGGGTCTCCATATGTGGAGATTCTCTCCTTTCTTTTTTAGGAGTTTGTTGTTTTTTATCCCAGAGTTTCTTGTTACTCTCAAACAAGAGAGTTTGCCCTGAAATTGTGGTTTAGTTGGTCTGGCCCCTAAACTATCTCGACCAATGCTAGAATAGGTCTTTGCGATAATCTTGGGCAGCTTGCGTTCCTGATCCTGTTGAGGAACATCGCAGAGCTGCATGCGCACTGCTAGTGCGACTGCTTCCCCTTTAAGATTGCTTAAAATAATGGAGGATACTGTGGAAAAATTGCCCATTAATTGCATCCCCAAGTCCAGGGCAGCCCTGTATTCATCTTGAATTTCCTTCAACACTTCCTGTAAATTGGCAAGTGTCGGTGTACCTTGTGCGGTAGTATAGAGCGCGGCAAATACCGTGCCCCAGGTATTACAGTTATCTACTGTGGGGACCATCCCAAATGGCAAGCACATAGTTAGAATTCTATGTTTATCCTAAGGTCCCGTATGGGGAAATACTGCTTCCAGTGCATTTATTTTTTTAGCTAACCAAAACTGAGTTTCCTCTCGTTTGGTGGATACTTTACCCATAATTGAATGTACAGTTGCAGGGTTAATACCTGACGTCACTGCATGTGGTTGTGCTGGAACAGCACGTGTTGGGTTTGTATTCAATGTTTGCATTACAAACTGTACTAATCGTCTGTATTTTGCTGTCAGTTCAGTATATAAGCGACGAACCTCAGCTACTGCTAAATTTGCTACTGCAGGATGAGGTGTATAAGTGGCCAATAAAGGCCAGGTAGGACCATCATTACTTAGAGGACCTAACCTAACTGGTAAGATCGTGTGGGGTAGGGTGCCATCAAGCCAAATATTAGTTAAGATAGAGGTATTTCTAAATATGCATATGCTCATTATTGTCCAGGTACATTTGCAAGTGTATAATGATGAAATGTGTTTGTGTTCCCATCAACTGCTGGAAATGTGAACCAAGAATAAAATAGTTCCGTTCTGTAAGCTGCATTTGCGTCAACAACAAATGTGACTGGACCCCCCTGGGCCGTTAGGCCATTTGCCAATAAATGTGCAGTCAGGGGTTGTCTCATATTTACTGCAATTTCTACCTATTGCGGATTCCCCATAATAGATGATAAATTTGTTCAGAGAAGGCACGCCAAATGGGGATTATCCTTTTAGAGTTCAAGCTTGAACAACCTCCAGCATCAGGTAGGATATCCTACTTAGCTGAGGAGGAAATCCTCAATTCCATGGACGTCTCCGTATATTCTACAGAGGTGTCCTATATAGTGAGACAGAGATACTCAAGAGGACCCGGAAATTAGAGCTTGACCAAACGTTGGCGGCGCCAAGTCGCGTAGGCTCTCATTATTCTAATGAGACTACTGGATTTCGAGTGGCAGAATCGCCTGCAATGTGGGAGACTGAGTCTAACACACTACAGGTGACACCTGTTGCTCCAGTCTGGGTTCTGCTCTGGCTAACTAGCAGTGCCTCATCTCTACCCAAAGGCAGGGATGATTGGGCAGCCGAGCACATGACATAACTGGTTTCTCAGGGAAACCGTGGTCACTCAGGTCTCATCTGTTTCTCTCAGTTACATTAGTCTCACATACACAATGACAAACAGAGGCAGTATATATTTCAATGATAATGCTCTAAAAAAGTGACTGCATCTTAGATAGCAAAGCGTGGACTGCAATAACCAGGACAATACAGCATGACAAGATTACAATTGTGACAAGGAGAGTGAAACATAAACATAATGCTACTATATTGTCACTAGAGTCAACAGACTAATTCCTACCTAGACTATGATAGAGCACAGCGTGTTAATCTCTAATTCTGCCCTTCAGGTTCCCTTGGGAAGACATCATCCCCCATACCTGAGCAAAGGCCTGAAGTCTATAAAGACAGCTGTAGCGAGGCATTCGGCATCAGCATACAGTTGTGGTTCTCTGGCTGGAATCTCTCTCTAACGTGTAAGGGACATGGAAGGTTTTTTTTTAATAAAACAGCTGGTGTTCTAAGAAAATGTCCCTACATAAGGATGTGTATTTTCTATGATTGTCAGAGACTAAACTTATACCACGTTCGCCGACAACCTCTTTTACTGCAGCCTTCAAAAAAGCAGAGTGAGCAAGAATGTCTTGTGGGCAAGCAAACTGCAGTAACACTGACTCACATAGAAAGAACAGGAGGACCTTTCAACAGAATGCTGCTTGATTTTATTGAACTACCCATATGCAATGGACTGAAATACGTCTTAGTAGTAGTATGTATTTTCTCTTGGGTTGAGGTTTACCCGACTAGGAGAAAAGACAGGCTTGCTGTAACAAAACTGTTGCTTGAGAGTTGATTCCTCGTTTTGGATTTCTGAGTTCTCTAGAGTCAGACCGAGGGACTCAATTTAATAGTGAGGTCCTGAAGTTACTGTGTGCGGCATTACAAGTTGTTGAGGAAATACTTCATTGCAGTTACAGGCCAGAGGCTTCCAGATTGGTGGAATAAGTAAACAGCACTTTAAAATCCAGACTGGCATAAGTTTGTGCTTCCACCTCATTGAAAGGGCCAGATGCTTTACCTCTTGTTTTGATGAGTCCACACAGTACTCCAGGCAGAAAGACAGTATTGTCATCTCATAAGATAATAATTGGGTCGTGTCATGAGATTGCCAGCTGTGCCTGCAAATGCGATGTGAACATTACAGGTGACATGGTACTGGATTATTGCAAAGGACTGACTGATGTGGTTCGTTTTTTGCCACAGCAGATTCGAGAAGCTACAGTCCATCCGCTGCAGGAGTTGTGACCTTTATCCAGGTGACTGGTTCATGGTGAAAAAGAATGTGCAGAAGTCCTGCTTGGAACCTCGGTGGAAAGGACCATACTAGATCATATTACGACAACAGCTGTAAAGTGTGGTTGTCTCCCCAACTGGGTACACACGGCACACACTCGCAAAATTCCAGGTCCCCTTGGACAAAGAAGCACCTGTCCCTGAAGGGCCAGTTACAGTGAGACGAATGGAGCAGGTTACTCAAGCTGTTGGGGATGAGCAAGTGACTGAAACAGCACATGTAAGGTCTGAGGAAGGTCTAAGTGAGTCAGCAGTAGCAGTTGGTACAGAAGGGTCAAGGCAAGAACACTTGACCACACAAAACTCAGATGCCGCAAAAGAAACTAGTGCTGTAGCAAAAAGAGCTGTGCCTGGAGACCAGTGGCCAAATGAACAGACTGTGCCTGTTGTAGTGCAGGTACCACCTGAAGAAACTGGGGAGTCTGGCCAGAGTGACAGTGATACTAAAGGGCCAGTAGTCCGGAGATCAAAGAGAAGGAGAGTTCCCTGCCAGAGGTGCGTAGCACCTGTATGGACACATTTTGCAGCAAATGTGGCTAAACTGAACTTTGAACTTACATTGCCGCTTGATACACTGAGACTTTATTTCCTGGATGTGATTATTAGTGATTTTGAACTTCGCCTTTATTAGAGACGTTTGATTATTTATTAGAAACATTTCACAATTTTTGTGGGGAATAAAGAAGTTTAACTAGGCCTGAGTATGCAACATTCATCATAGTGTTGTCATTTAGATGAACACGGAGTGGAGTTAAGGAAGTCTAATGAAGATTATTGCACTTAACATTTGAACTTTGCTGAAAGACAATTGCTTGCTGTTTCCTATGCGCACAACAAAAAGACTGAAAGAGACAGTTGCTGTTTTTGCTGCTGCTTTTTAAATTTTTTATTGTACTTTATTTAGTCTGAAATGAGAGAACTCATGGATTCCAATAGAAACAAGAGTAGTAAATGTAGGTGCATATGTGTGGGAGTGTCAGTTGCGACAGCCATCCTGATGATTGCATTACTAATTGGAATAAGTTTGCCTGTGCTTTCTAGAACAGGGAACATTAGATCCACAAATGCTGCAAGAAAAGCAACATTTAGTTCCATAGATCCTATTAATGGTAGAATGCATACACTAGATGAAAAGGAATTACATGTAGACCGTTCAAGAGGGAACCCCTTTCTTCAAACGCTTATTACAAATTGCTTTATGAGTGCATTGACACAATGGACAACAAGAATTGTTATGTCTGTACACAATTGCCCACATCAGTTAGTGAGGAAATTACTTATCACAGTCTTCCCCTTCACTTATGGCATTTCATGTAGTTTGTTGATTAGCCTATTGTAAGAATAAGAACACTTCCAGTACAGTATAATTCAAATCATAACCTCGTCTTTTCAGAAGTCCCAATAGTGAGACAATTAAACAAGGTTTCCAAAGGAAAAAGTATAGAGACAGTAGGAGGATTCTTTGAGCCTACCTTGACGTTTGGTACATTTTATGGCTGTAGAACTAATTTGAGATGTGTTTTTACCCCAGTAGAAAAATAACTTGTAGGAGAAGTTGAAGACAGAGGAAGAGAAATTAAAACCAAAGTAGAAAGAGGTCTAGTAGTGCAAAGCTGGGGAAAGGAAGAAGAAGCCCAATCAGAAGCAGGAAACCAAGCTGCCTAGACACTAGATTGACAACATGTAGGGAAATCATGTGTATATAGACATATGTCGAAAACTTACACAAAATTTTAGGGACACGTGAGTGTAGACATTTATTTTCATTTCAGAGCAGTTGGACATTTATTACAAGGTAGAACCACAGAACTCCGTATTGGTCCAATCAAATAATGTAGTGCACAGTTAGAGTCTCAAAGGTTCCGATCCAGTCTTTCCTAACAAGTGAATTCTTCTTTGTTACACAGTCACAGCACCAACAATTTCAATGAAGTTGAGCCAGTATATCATTTGTCAACAACCAACATGCGTTTCGTCACTAATGTACCAATTGTGAAAAAAGAGAGTGAACCCTGCAATGTCCCCTCAACAATTCAAGGATCCAAAGACCACAAACAGAGACGAACTACTGTAAATCATTTATTTTACCTACCCTAAATTACTCTTATAAGATGTGATCAATATTGGGATAAAAGTCATCCAATTGTAGGCAAAACTGTAATGAAACATAGTAACTTTAAGCCCTTAGGCAGAATCAAAAATGCGGCTCACACTACGTCCAATGAGCCTGAGGAGACCATCTAATACCAAGTCAACAAAATATTGTGAAGATTAAAACAGGCTAAGAACTCATGCATAAATACCTATTCAAACAGATCAAAACTGAGGAGAAAAACGTCTTAGGAAAAGCGCCAATAATCTTTGCACCTCAAAAGTCAAGGAGGCACATGTAATTAAACATTCATAGGCCAGAGTGTATAATGAGTGTATAGATCACATAGGAGCATGATATGTTCCACACCTGTCAATAGAAAACAACTAATTAATGGGTGATATCTATTGTGTATTCTAATCAAAACTGAATCCTTTGTAGAGAAATTAGTAGGAGAAACGCATGGCAAATGCCAGAAATATTGTTCTAAGTGCCCACACGTGTGCATCATAAGCAAGAACAATAGGGCGAATAATAAAAACGGAATCCTTTCTATAGAAATAACTAAGAAAAACGCATGACAAAAGCCAAAATTACGGTTCAAAATGCCCATGCACGTGCATCATAAGCAGGAAAGACAGAGCGTATTAGACCAGTAATATTGAGACAATCGCTAACGCAGCTCTAGCCCACTCCAATTTATTTTATTGGGGGATTTTACAAGGTGGGCAGAGGGACTTCCTCCATCCCCTGCATACAGAGAGCTGTGTAGCTCCTGTAATGCCTTGGGTCCTCAACAGAGGGTAGGTATCTGGCCCTATGCAATCCAGTGGCCATACGCTAGACCTTCTATTTGCCACAGAAAGGCTGGTCTCCATGCGGGATATCATTCTCTCTGTTGGACTGGTCATGCCTTGGTAATGTTCTTCCTTCATGTTAGAACATTAAACCCCATCAAGAAAATTGAGTTCCTTCTAACCAGTAGTAGGCCTTGGCATAAATTGGGCAACTCCTTTAGCAAAAAACTATCCATCCTGACTACTTTTTTCACCCAAGATAAATCTGGAGGCGAAAACTATGCAGTGCTACAAACTAAATCCCATGAGCTCCTTGACTCCGAGATTCCCCTGCAAGCTAGAAGAAAGCGTTATCGCCCCTCTTCCCTTGGTCCAATCCTTCCTTAAAACAATTGAAATTAGCCTCCAGGCAAGCGGATAGAAAGTGGAGGAAGTCTTGGTAGGATGAAGGCAAAGCCCTGCTAAAATCCTCCTTACAGAACTACCAGAAGGCTATTAAGGCTGCTAAAGCAGATTAATATATGCGACTGCTATTTTAACTGCTCCTAAAAACACTACGAGGTATTCAAAATTATACAGGAACTATCCAACCCAGACTGTGTGGAAATGAAGTTTGCTCCATCTTAAGAACTTAGCAATAACCCTGCAATATTCTTTGAAGATAAGATAAATAAAATCTGAGAGGAGATCAAGACTTCTTCCCTCTTGAACCAGCAATTGCCAGGAATGGCCTCTAATATTGATCTGAAGAACGTCCCTGCCTTTCATATTACTGGCAGCCTACCTGCTCCCAACACCCGGCAGGTTAATCCTGAATGTGCAGTGGAGAAATTTGAGGCCATCCTGGAATATGGATTCCTCTCCCTGGCTAACCCAATAACGTCAGGATCCCCTCTTGATCCGTTTCCCAATAGGGTCTAGAAAGATCTTGCAGATTATTCCTTTCCACTGCTGCGACTGATATGTAATCAGTTCCTGAACACTGGTATAGTTCCACCAGCATGGAAAAAAAGCTATTCATCATCATTATTAGCTTTATTTTCGGTAAATATAAATACCATAAAAGCACATCAAAAAAGAAAGGAACGGCAAGCTACATGATAAACAATTTAAGTCATAAAAGATTGAAAAGGAGAGAAAAAAGAAAAGAGAAATATTTACACATAAGCAGTTCCCTCATGAAAAAAAGCTATTGTTTCCCCCATTTAAAAATGAATCTTCTTTAGATCCGGCCATTGATAGCAACTACAGGCCAATCTCCCTATTGCCCTTTCTTATCAAAATATTGGAACGTCATGTTAGTAAAATCCTATTGAACCACCTGGAGCATAATGTCCTCCTCGATGAGGACCAATTTGGCTTTCGGCCAGGTCACGGAACTGGGTCAGCTCTCCTCAAGGCCATGGATGCTAATCGATAGCAGCAGATCAGTTATCCTGATCTTATTATATCTTTCTGCTGCTTTTGACATGGTAGACTACAATATTCTTTTAGAAAGACTCTCTGCAGCAGGAATCAAGGGCACCACACTGAGCTGGCTACAGTCTTACTTGTTGGAACGCAGCCAAGCTGTAGCTCTTTCACCTTACCGGTCTGTCTAGAGGGAGGTGAAGCCGGGGGTCCCCCAGAGGTCTGCCCTCAGTCCGGCCCTATTTAATCTCTATATATATGAGGCCCCTGATGACCCTTATTAAAACTCACAGCATATGTGTAGTAAACTATGCAGATGACAGACAACTAATTCTGGCATTAGATAACAAGCATCAGGTGGGAATTTTGATTTTTCATACTTGGGTGAAAGATACCGCTACATGACTTAACGCCAACTTTTTAAATTCAACTGAGACAAAAGTGAGTTTTTGTGTTGCTCAGTTACTTTTGTTTTACCATCCAAGTCCTGGCATTTACCTACTCAGGCTGAGCTTTCTCCTTTGGACGCAGTCCGCAACCTAGATGTAATATTGGACAACAGTCTATCCCTGGAAGCTCACTACTAAAGTAGTCAGGACTTGTTTCGCACTGCTACGGGGCTTACGAAAATTCCTTCCTCTGTTGCCCTTATCTGTTAAATTGTTGGTCATACATTGTGTGATTTTAAGTAATCTAGAGTACTGCAATGCCCTCCTTCTCAGTGCACCTGACTACTTGCTGTATAGATTACATCACTTTCAGGCAGTAGCTGCCAAACTGGCCTTAGATAGGCCTAGAAAATCTTCCACCTCAGAGGCCTTAAGGGAGCTTCACTGGCTTACGATAAGGCAGAAGATTGCATTTAAAGCCCTCTGCATAGTGTTTAAGGCCTTCCAGGGTTACGGCCCCGGATTTTTCCAGAATAGCTTCCAGAAGTATACACCGGGGTAATGTCTCCACTCGTCATCAGCTAATTTGTTAGTGTCACCAAGTTCAAGAAGAGTCGTCAGAGAGGACATACTTTCTCTGTAAAGGCAGCCCAAATCGGGAATCAGCTGCCTGCCGCTATTAGACATTTATTTGACTTACTATGCTACCGAAGGGCTGTGAAAACGTGTCTCTTCTCCTGATAATCTTCGGCATGTTATTAAGCTGCTATAGGATGTCTGGTTTAGGGTTTTAGTGCCAGGATACCTTTCAGATGACAGCTGCATTGTATAAATGCTTAAATAAAATAAATAACAGCAAGGAGCTAAGAAAGTACATAATTTCTAACCTGAAAGAAGATTTGAAGGAGTTAGAAGCAACAGGTGCCTGGGAAGCAACAGGTAGTGGTTTCGCACCAGTTGAAAAGTGGTTTGTAAACCTAGGGACTGGAATCATTGGAAGCATTCTGAGACCATTTCTGATACTTGCCCTATGCACCCTGGTGATTGTTGATTTCTTTCAAGCTATATTAATGTGTTCGGAAGAAAAGAGCAGATAAGGGGAGAAAACATAAGTAAACAGAACATGAGAATAGACTAAACATCTATTACAATGACATTAAGCAGTTAGACGAGTCCAGAAGATCTTTCCTGGGACGACCTCAGAGATTTTTATCTTTCTCATTGACATGAGAGATTGTAATCTGATGTGATTGCTTGATTCTTCATCAGAGGGGGCATTGGTGCAGCTGAGAGTTAGCTGTTACATTTGACGTCACAATGTTGATGTTTACATGACCATAACTGAATTATAATATGAATTTATAACAAACTAATTGTAAAATGGTGCAAAAAAATTAAAGTGTATTCACTGTAGTGTAGGAACGAAATGGGTGTGGTATACTCTTATTAATTGAAGTGTAACCATTAGTCTTGATTTTACACTAATCCTGATAGTAATAGGGAGCAATTACCCTTGAAACGATAATGATTTTCATAACATGTGTGCACTAAATGGTATAGGCTAATATTGGAAAATGTAGTTCTCTATCATATTTTCTTACGTGTGTTAACTAGGTATTTCGTTTTGCATTCACTATAACATGAAGTTTTGGGGTTTTTTTTTGTATGTTTTTCTTGCTTCACTTTCAAAATTGAACACATTACAAAACAACCCCGGCACAACGGGCAGAGCAAACAACAAACTCATTACCATAAATGTACCGTATGCCCACGCTTTAGAATCGCCATGAAGTTCTGTTATCCATCATGTCTTAAAATAAACATGCACTGGGCGCACAGACCTGCGAACACAGTTCGATTGAAAAAAGAAACAAGTCTATCCGCTCTTATGGCCCCCTGTACCAGAAACGATAAATCATAGAGAACAACGGAAATAGAGAACCAAAAAGGGGGAAAAGAGAAGGGGGGAAGAAGGAAAAGCGAGTCCCTGCATTCGTAGCACCCAGTCTAAGAGTGTAAAGTGCAGGTTTGATCTCCCGGGGAAGGAAACCAACCCGCCGCAGCCAGTGTTAAATGCATTCAACAATTACTCACTGCCAAGGGTCTCAAGATAGGTCTGTATGGGAAGCCATATATCCCATGGCCTAGACTTAGACGGCATTAAGTCCCAGTATGCCGTAAGATGCGCCTGACACGCCGCCAATCATGGCAACGGGGAGCCTGTCCCCTGCCCCAGCACAGTGCCACTCTATGCTTTGCCAGCACCTACAACAGTCCCACCAATCTCCGCCGGTCAGGGAAAATCTCCTTGACATACCCCAGGAGTGCAAATTTGGGGGACCTTGGCAAATCTACTTCAACTGTGTCTACCAGTGCATCTAACAGATTCATTCAATGTCTCTGCAATGATGCACAATTCCATGCCAAATGTAGGAAATCCTTATCCAGCGCCAAGCATTTAATGCATTTGGCATCCAGGTGGACACCCATCCTTTTTAGGCCCCGCGGTGTATAATACAAGTGGTGCAGAAATGTAAAATGGACTAAGCACAATCTATAATTGGGAGAGAGCTCACGCATGTGCATGCAGCAGTACCGCCACACATCCTCTGAAAGGGGCTCCCCAAGATCTGCCTCCCACCGCGCCCTGGCTCCAGGTGTCACCGAAGGTGCAGTCTGTTGCATGCACCTGTAAAGGCGTGTGATAAGGCAACGGGGCGGCAAGGACCTGTAAACCAGCTCCAAGGCGTGGCTCAACGGCGGCGCCATAGGAAAGCCAGGGTATTTAGCCCTCAGAAGCGCCCTCCGTCGTAGAAAGACAAACCGATAATTCAGAGTATCATGTGATTCACAAAGCACAGCTTCGAGGGAGACAAAAGAGCCTTCAGGATACCAGGATCATCATCTACAGAACAATCAGATGGTCACCCATTCGCCCTCCCTTCCAGGGTGCGTCGACTAACAATGTCCTGCACTGGAACCGAAGGCGCAAAGGGCTGCTCAATCCCAGCCTGCCGCAGGAGCACCCACCAAGCCCTCGTCGTGCACACCACTGTGTCAACCTTCCGAGTCCTCGCTTTTGGGTGGGCCATGCATCACCCCACAGAGTTCATCAGGCCAAACAGAATCCACTGCGGGGGCCACATGTGGTAGATATTTCAGGGGATGCACCCAATAGAGTGCAAAATGCGCCTGTGCACAGTTCTAATAAAGCTCCTTAAATGGTGCAGCAAGGTCTCCCAGCTCAATATACATATCGGAGGTATGGAGCCAGTTGGTCCACGTATTCCTTACAGAAGGCTGCTGTAAGCCCATCTAAACCCATGGCCTTATCGCCTAACACACCCTTCGGATCACCACCTTAAAGGCCTCCCACAGGGAACCGCCGATGAAACCGATCCCTTATTGACAGTGAAGTATTCCACTATAGCAGCTCTCTCCTCCTCCCTAAAGATCTGATCCTTAAGCGCTTTGCAAGGCAGCCTCCACAGGAAGGCGCGTCGCGAGTCCCCGGGAATCCCCAGCCCCTAAAGGACCGGCAAGTGATCCGACAGTTACGGGCATATGTTCAATGTCCTCCGTCCAGAGTGCCACATCTCTGGTTCCAAGCCATCTGTCAATGCATAACCAGCTGTTGTGCACCGAGTTATAACATGTACCATCCCTTTTCGCGCTATGCTTGGCCATCCATATATCCGCCACACCCCCCTCCTCCATAATCAGGGAGAGAGCCTTTGCAGCCACCACATGCTGAGGTGGCGCACTACTCTCCCGATCCGCCACCACATCCAACACCACACTAAAGCCTCCCTCCCATAGCAGAGACCCCGATTCCAGGGAATACACCAGACGCCACACCTCCTCACAGAACACCGGGTCATCCACATTAGGGCTATACACTGTCACCAGGTGAAAAGGCCTATCCTGTAATGTGCCTTGCAACATAACATAGCAGCTCTGCATATCTGTAATCACTTTCTCTGTACGCCACTGTACCCTTTTTAATCAGTATGGCTACCCCCCTGGCATACCCTGAGTAGGTCGCCACATGACCTTCACCAATCCATCCCCCTCTCACCCTGTGTTTTGTGGCACTAGTCAAATGGGTCTCCTGAAGCATGCAGATATCTATAGCATGTCTCTGCACACAAGCCAACACTAATCTCATCTTGCAACCATCATTCAACCCTCGCACTTTCCAGGTCAAGCACCTTAGGAATGTCACATCACTAGGAAGCATCGTAGCAAAAAACACAGGTTCTCCACACCTCCCCGCACTCAGTCCACCTACAAATTATCTGCAAGGAAAGATAGGAACAGAGAAGAAGGAACAGAAGAGGAATAATCAACATAGTAGCTAACAAATCATCTACCACCCCCACCCACTCTGAACCCCCAATTGGGCCAGATCTCCCACCCCACCCCCACCCAAAATCATGCCCCATCTCAATTCAACAAACAATTGCATAAGACTTACCCAAGGGGGTGCAGGTGCAGCCATCCGATTCCACCCAGTATTGGTGGGTGGGCAGGAGCCTCCACATCACACGTAACTTTCAGGACAATCAACACTGAGGTGCTTTCAACTTATACATCCCAGCAGGCCACAGCCTGCTGTTACGCACCTCCGGCACGCCAAGGTCCGAGTCACTCTCAGTCATTGTCACTGAGGGTATCATCGCCCTCACCATTGTTCAGAGGACCGTCCGGGTCTGCTTTTTGGGGGATGGTTTTCATAAATTCTGCTGCTTGTTTCCGATCAGTGAAAAAATGCAGTTTGCCCTTATGTTGCACCCACAGCTTTGCTGGGTAAATGAGGGAATATTTAGCGTACGTGCAACTCAATGTGCGCTTGACCTGGAGGAACGCCCTACGTGCCGCCTGCACTCCCGGGGTGTAGTCAGGAAAAATGCTGAGCTCATTATTATTATAGACCAGAGGCCGACGTTCGCGAGCCAGGCAAAGCACCTTGTCCCTGTCTCTATAATTTAGCAAGCACGCAATCACTGGGCGGGCCGTGGTGCCAGGAGGTGGCCGAGGCCCAAGCGACCTATGCACCCGCTCCACCACCAGCAGTGGGGAGAGCTCACCTGGAAAAAGGGCAGCCAGCATTGCCTCACTATAGTCTTCCATGCGCCCCATGGCTGTTGACTCTGGCAGACTTACAATACGAATGTTATTTTGTTCATTTTTATTCCAAATAACTTCCAACACCCGTTCCATCTGCAGTAGTTGCTCACCCTCTCCTCTCTGACTGCCTTCCAAATCAGAAGTGAGTGTTTCAACCTGTTCAAGACGGGTGTTGTGATCATCCACCCTGTCTTTTAAGTGGTCCATTTGCTTTGTCAGATGGTCTAGCTTCGAATCAATACTTGCCAGGCTATGCTTAAGGTCTAAAAACATGGATTTCATGGAGGCTGGCTGTGGATCCTCTTCTTGAGGCAGATCGTCCGTCGACCTTTCCGCTTGACTGCACTTTTTTTTGCACTCAAGGAGAGCTTTGACTGCTTATGGTTCACTGAAGTCTGGGAAGTTTGGCATCAAACTTCCCAGCACACTAAACCCACACTGGTGCTAGTGTTGGATTTATTGAAAAATGCACCCAGAGGGCATCTTAGAGATGCCCCCTGTATTTTACCCAAACTTCTAGTGCAGGACTGACCGGTCTTTGCCAGCCTGCTACTTCCAGCCCAGTTTCTGAGCACATGGGGTGAGAGCCTTTGTACTCTCTGCAGCCAGAAACAAAGCCTGCACTGGGTGGAGATGTTTCACACCTCCCCCCTGCAGGAACTGTAACACCTGGTGGTGAGCCTCAAAGGCTCAGGCCTCTTGTTACAGAGCCCCAGAGCACTCAAGCTAGTGGAGATGCCCGCCCCCCAACAAAGCCCTACTTTTGGTGGCAAGTCTGTCGGGAACGTTAGGAAAAACAAGGAGGAGTGACCACTTCAGCTAGGACACCCCTAAGGTGTCCAAAGCTGAAGTGACACCCCCCCCCTCCCTGCAGTATCCACCATCTTAGTTTGGAGGGAGGGACCAATAGGGTAAGGTCTGTGTCCCCCTCCCCAAGGGGAGTGGACACCAGAAGGGGGTAGCCACCCTCAAGGACATTAGCCATTGGCTACTGTCCTCTGACCCCTGTAACGCTCCTAAATCCAGGATTTACGGGCTCCCCTGAACCTAGCTCATCAGATTCCTGGCGACCTGAAGAAGACGACAAGAAGAAAGAAGAAGGATTGCTAAGCTGACCCCCAGCACAGAAGACTGAAGACATCAACTGACTTGGCCACAGCCCTACCGGCCTGTCTCCAGCTTCTGAAGCCTCTGTTACACAAAGGTGATGCATCCTGCAGGACCAGCGACCTCTCAAAAGCCCCAAGATGACTGCCTGCCCACCAGAGGACCAAGTACTCCTGAGGACAGCGGCCCTGGCCAGAAGAAACCCTCCAAAAGGAATCCAGAACTGACCCCCAATCCGCAAGTCCTGCCCACTCTGCACCCGACGCCCACAACCCGTGTCCAGGTGGCCCACTGGTCCAGAGCAGGTCCCCAGGCGATTCCGAACTTATGTCCACCCTGGATTGATCCCTCCTGACCAACAGGATGACGCCTGCAGCCTAAAGCCCTGGGTCCCCCTGACTGCGAGAGAACCAGACGAAGATTCCCGACATATAAAGGTACCCCTGCTCCCGCAGCCCCCTGGCCTTGGAGAATCTGACCACCAGTCTAGCAAAATTTAGCAGGCGACCCTCCTGCTTGTCCAGGCTGTGGTTTCCTGGAACCGACGCCCTGGACCTAGCCTCCAGCATCTTTGTAACCCCCGGGGTCCCACTATTGAAAAGCATTGGGAGCCTGATGCTGTGTTTGCACCCTGTACCCGGCCGCCCCTGTGCTGCTGAGGATGTGTGTTTGGTGCTGACCTGTGGCCCTCCTGGTGCTCACCTAAACCCCCCAGTTCTTCCCTCCGAAGATGGGGGGACCTATGAGCTGGCGGATCCAATGCCGAGTGCCTCCAGTCTTCATAGGAACCCATTCTAAATCTTGCATCAACTTTGACCTCTGCACCCGCCGGCCGCATGTTGCTGGTGGTGGGTGTTTGGGGTTGACTTAAACCCCACCCTGTGGACATCCTAACCCCCAGAGACTGTGACTGTAAGTCTTGTACTAAACTCAAAACTATACTAATTTTTCTTCCCCCCAGAACTGTGTTGAAAATTGCAGTCAACTTTTAAAACAGATTATTGCTATTTATTTGAAAACCGCATAAATTGCCAAACTGAAACAAAGTGGTGTTGATACATATGCTTGCTTCTTTCGTACAAATGTAGTTACCTGCAGAATCTTCTGGTTCTAGAAATAAAGTAAAAAAACATATTTTTGCTATATAAAAACCATTAGCCTGGAGTTAGTCAGTGAGTGTGTGCTTCCTTTATTGTCTGTGTGTGTACATCAAATGCTTTGCACTACCTTCTGATAAGCCTAACTACTCGACCACACTACCACAAAAGAGAGCGTTAGTATTATCTACTTTACCCTCTGTTTAGCCTCTGGGGAACCTGTGAGAAGGTAGCCTCTTTCTAGCCTTGTTACCCCCACTTTTGGCCTGTTTGTGAGTGTATGTCAGGGTGTTTGTCACTGTTTTCACTGTCTCACTGGGATCCTGATAGCCAGGCCTCAGTGCTCATAGTGAAAACACTATGGGGGTGATTCTGATTCTGGCGGGCGGCGGAGGCCGCCCGCCAGAATTCCGCCCCCATTATACCGCTCCGCGGTCAGAAGACCGCGGAGGGTATTATGAGTTTTTCCCTGGGCTGGCGGGCGGTCTCCAAAAGACCGCCCGCCAGCCCAGGGAAAAACTCCCTTCCCACGAGGATGCCGGCTCGTAATCGAGCCGGCGGAGTGGGAAGGTGCGACGGGTGCAGTGGCACCCGTCGCGTATTTCAGTGTCTGCAAGGCAGACACTGAAATACTTTGCGGGGCCCTCTTACGGGGGCCCCTGCCGTGCCCATGCCATTGGCATGGGCACGGCAGGGGCCCCCAGGGGCCCGCGACCCCCCCCTACCGCCATCCTGTTCATGGCGGCTTTCCCGCCATGAACAGGATGGCGGTAGGGGGGTCAGAATCCTCATGGCGGCGGAGCGCGCTCCGCCGCCATGAAGGATTCCCCCGAGCAGCGGTAAGTCGGCGGGAGCCCGCCGACTTGCCGCTTCTGACCGCGGCTGAACCGCCGCGGTCAGAATGCTCGTGGGAGCACCGCCAGCCTGTTGGCGGTGCTCGGTGGCCGCCAGGGTCAGAATGACCCCCTATGTTTTCAGTATGTTTGTTATGTGTCACTGGGATCCTGCTGGTCAGGACTCCAGTGCTCATAGGTTTGTGGCCTATATGTATGTGTCACTGGGACCCTGTCACACAGGGCCCCAGTGCTCATAGGTGTGCATGTATATGTTCCCTGTGTGGTGCCTAACTGTCTCACTGAGGCTCTGCTAACCAGAACCTCAGTGGTTATGCTCTCTCATTACTTTCAAATTGTCACTAACAGGCTAGTGACCAATTTTACCAATTTACATTGGCTTACTGGAACACCCTTATAATTCCCTAGTATATGGTACTGAGGTACCCAGGGTATTGGGGTTCCAGGAGATCCCTATGGGCTGCAGCATTTCTTTTGCCACCCATAGGGAGCTCTGACAATTCTTACACAGGCCTGCCACTGCAGCCTGAGTGAAATAACGTCCACGTTATTTCACAGCCATTATACACTGCACTTAAGTAACATATAAGTCACCTATATGTCTAACCTTTACCTGGTAAAGGTTAGGTGCAAAGTTACTTAGTGTGAGGGCACCCTGGCACTAGCCAAGGTGCCCCCACATTGTTCAGAGCCAATTCCCTGAACTTTGTGAGTGCGGGGACACCATTACACGCGTGCACTACATATAGGTCACTACCTATATGTAGCTTCACAATGGTAACTCCGAATATGGCCATGTAACATGTCTATGATCATGGAATTGCCCCCTCTATGCCATCCTGGCATAGTTGGCACAATCCCATGATCCCAGTGGTCTGTAGCACAGACCCTGGTACTGCCAAACTGCCCTTCCTGGGGTTTCACTGCAGCTGCTGCTGCTGCCAACCCCTCAGACAGGCAGCTGCCCTCCTGGGGTCCAGCCAGGCCTGGCCCAGGATGGCAGAACAAAGAACTTCCTCTCAGAGAGGGTGTGACACCCTCTCCCTTTGGAAAATGGTGTGAAGGCAGGGGAGGAGTAGCCTCCCCCAGCCTCTGGAAATACTTTGTTGGGCACAGATGTGCCAAATTCTGCATAAGCCAGTCTACACCGGTTCAGGGACCCCTTAGCCCCTGCTCTGGTGCGAAACTGGACAAAGGAAAGGGGAGTGACCACTCCCCTGACCTGCACCTCCCCTGGGAGGTGTCCAGAGCTCCTCCAGTGTGCTCCAGACCTCTGCCATCTTGGAAACAGAGGTGCTGCTGGCACACTGGACTGCTCTGAGTGGCCAGTGCCACCAGGTGACGTCAGAGACTCCTTGTGATAGGCTCCTTCAGGTGTTGCTAGCCTATCCTCTCTCCTAGGTAGCCAAACCCTCTTTTCTGGCTATTTAGGGTCTCTGCCTCTGGGGAAACTTCAGATAACGAATGCATGAGCTCAGCCGAGTTCCTCTGCATCTCCCTCTTCACCTTCTGATAAGGAATCGACTGCTGACCGCGCTGGAAGCCTGCAAACCTGCAACATAGTAGCAAAGACGACTACTGCAACTCTGTAACGCTGATCCTGCCGCCTTCTCGACTGTTTTCCTGCTTGTGCATGCTGTGGGGGTAGCCTGCCTCCTCTCTGCACCAGAAGCTCCGAAGAAATCTCCCGTGGGTCGACGGAATCTTCCCCCTGCAACCGCAGGCACCAAAAAGCTGCATTACCGGTCCCTTGGGTCTCCTCTCAGCACGACGAGCGAGGTCCCTCGAATCCAGCGACTCTGTCCAAGTGACCCCCACAGTCCAGTGACTCTTCAGTCCAAGTTTGGTGGAGGTAAGTCCTTGCCTCACCTCGCTGGGCTGCATTGCTGGGAACCGCGACTTTGCAGCTACTCCGGCCCCTGTGCACTTCCGGCGGAAATCCTTTGTGCACAGCCAAGCCTGGGTCCACGGCACTCTAACCTGCATTGCACGACTTTCTAAGTTGGTCTCCGGCGACGTGGGACTCCTTTGTGCAACTTCGGCGAGCACCGTTTCACGCATCCTCGTAGTGCCTGTTTCTGGCACTTCTCCGGGTGCTACCTGCTTCAGTGAGGGCTCTTTGTCTTGCTCGACGTCCCCTCTCTCTTCAGGTCCAATTTGCGACCTCCTGGTCCCTCCTGGGCCCCAGCAGCGTCCAAAAACGCCAAACGCACGATTTTCAGCTAGCAAGGCTTGTTGGCGTTCTTTCGGCGGGAAAACACTTCTGCACTCACTTTTCAGGGTCTTGGGGAGGGTTATTTTTCTAACTCTCACTATTTTCTAATAGTCCCAGCGACCCTCTACAAGGTCACATAGGTTTGGGGTCCATTCGTGGTTCGCATTCCACTTTTGGAGTATATGGTTTGTGTTGCCCCTATCCCTATGTTTCCCCATTGCATCCTATTGTAACTATACATTGTTTGCACTGTTTTCTAAGACTATACTGCATATTTTTGCTATTGTGTATATATATCTTGTGTATATTTCCTATCCTCTCACTGAGGGTACACTCTAAGATACTTTGGCATATTGTCATAAAAATAAAGTACCTTTATTTTTAGTATAACTGTGTATTGTGTTTTCTTATGATATTGTGCATATGACACTAGGTGGTACTGTAGTAGCTTCACACGTCTCCTAGTTCAGCCTAAGCTGCTCTGCTAAGCTACCATTATCTATCAGCCTAAGCTGCTAGACACCCTATACACTAATAAGGGATAACTGGGCCTGGTGCAAGGTGCAAGTACCCCTTGGTACTCACTACAAGCCAGTCCAGCCTCCTACAGAACCCCTGGATTCTGTGCACACTATATCCCATTTTGATATAGTATATAGAGTCAGCTTCCTACAGTCTATCAATGAGAAGTACTAAAGTATTGTTGTGTCTTTTGATCCTTATGTCTTTGGTGTTGGGACAGGTACCAGATGTGTGATCTATTGTTTCGCAAACATCCTTACAATGTCTGCATGTTGCAAATGTTTTATTTCTCCCTCTTGAAACAGTTTCTGTAGTATACAGAACATTTGCCCCTAACATCAATGCTGCTATATATTGAGTTTCCTTCAATGTTGTGGATTATTTTCCAGATATTTGATGCCCTCACCTTGGACAGGGAGATATTTCCATTTTTCAAATTCTTTCTCAAATCATATGTGGCTAGCAATTGTAGATTGTATCTCAGAAATGTACTGTCCAAAATGTTTAAATTGTGTGTTTTGATAGTTTGATACATTTTGGCATTCATTATTTCTCTTGCATACTTGTTGGAGTGAGCTATGTATAAATCTAGCATTTCTATAAAATAGAGGAGATTGTTAATTTTGTTTAGTTCTATTTTTGTACATTACTTAGGTATGTTTAGGTCCCCATTTGATCTTTTGGAGCAGAGGAGACCATCACAAGTGTTTGCAGATAGGTGTAGGAAATGTTTGATGTATTTCTTGATTGTCTGGTCCAGAGCGATGAGAGTTTTAGCTTCTGTGCCTGTCATTTCCAGTTTAAATGACAGCTTTGGAACCGGAAATTGGCATAGTATTTCAACTTTTTGTGTGGGCTTGCATGTTAGCTTTTCAAGTTTTTGAGCCCTGCCTGTGAGGACCTCATTTGCTTTGCTTTGCTTTTTCTTGTGTGACCAGTGTGGGGATAAAAGTTTGATCCGCGGTATCTCTTAGTGTCACATGGATGAATGTTTTCAATATTGTGTTTTTCAAATTGCCCTGGTTTGTAGTTATTCACGGGATTTTATTGTGGCTTATGAAAAAAACACGTGTCTTCTTTACATTTAGTTTAAGACCTGTTGTTTTGCTGAATTTTTCAATGATATTTAGATTCATACTTATTCTTTCCCACATGTTACTGAGTACTGCAATGTCGATGGCAAAGGCTAGAGCGGTGATTTGCTTAATAAGTCCATCATATCCAAATCAATCAATCAATCAATCACTGCATTTGTAAAGCGCGCTACGTACCCGCGAAGGTCTCAAGGCGCTGGGGAGGGGGGTGCTACTGGTCGAAGAGCCAGGTCTTGAGGAGTCTTCTGAAGGCCAGCAGGTCCTGGGTCTGTCGTAGGATGGTGGGGAGAGTGTTGCAGGTCTTGGCGGCGAAGTAGGAGAAGGATCTGCCGCCGCCAGTGGTTTTTCGGATGCGGGAGACTGTGGCGAGGGCGAGGTTGGCTGAGCGGAGGCTTCGGGTGGGGGTGTGGAAGCTGAGTCGGTTGTTGAGGTAGGTGGGTCCGGTGTTGTGCAGTGCTTTGTGTGCGTGGATCAGGAGCTTGAAGGTGATCCTTTTGTTGACGGGGAGCCAGTGCAGGCCTCTCAGGTGGAGTGTGATGTGGCTGCGGCGGGGGACATCGAGGATGAGTCGGGCCGAGGCGTTCTGGAGGCGTTGGAGTCATCTCAGGAGCTTGTTTGTAGTTCCTGAGTAGAGGGCGTTCCCGTAGTCAAGTCTGTTGGTGATGAGGGCCTGGGTAAAGTTTTTTCTTGTGTTGAGGGGGATCCATTTGAAGATCCTGCGGAGCATACAGAGGGTGTTGAAGCAGGACGCGGAGACGGCGTTGACTTGCCTGGTCATGGAGAGAGTGGAGTCGAGGATGACCCCCAGGTTGCATGCGTGGTCTGTGGGTTCCGGGGCTGTGCCTAGTGACGTGGGCCACCAAGAGTTGTCCCAGGCTGATGGGGTGGGTCTGAGAATGAGGACCTTCGTCTTGTCCTTTTTTCTGTAGATCAAATTTTTGACATTTTTCTGTAGATCACACATTATAGGGTCTATGATGATATTAAATAATAGAAGAGGTGACAAGTCTCCTTGTTTTACTCCAGATTTCATTGTTATTTCTGGTGTAGATTCATTGTTTTCACCCTTGAAATATGTTGTTGAATTTGTATACAAGTCTTTAATTAGATCTCCTAGGTACGATGGAACTCTGTAAAATATGACTGTGGCTGGCTGAGTCAAAAGCTTTTGAAATGTCTATGAATACCACTGCAAGTGAGTGTTTATTCTTTTGTGCCCCTTTATTTATGTTTTGAAGCACTGTCAAATATTCAAGACATCCTCTTACTTTCATGAAGCCTTTGTGTCTTGTGTTTAGGTTAACAAGTGAAATGAGTCTTTTGGTAACTATTTTGTGAGTAACGTCATAAATGCTGTACCAATTGTAATCGGTCTCCAGTTGTTCATTTTGTTTAGTTCATGACTTGGTTCATTTTTGGGGATTAAAATCGAACGGTTCTTCTATATACATTCTGGGATTCTTCTCATAGTCAACCAAGTCAATAGTATTTTGGGAAGCAGCCTTGTGGACTTTGAAAAGATCATTTAGGACAATATTGTCCGGTCCCACTGGTTTATTCAAATTGGAGTCTTCAAATGCATTAGTTACTTTGAGAAGTGTGGTTTCCTTACATGGTCTTTCAAGATCCCATTCTTCTGGTATCCTGTTAATAGGAATGAATTCTGGATTTTTCTTATTTTCTTTTTCAATAATTTCTTTGTAATATTGAAAGATACCATTGACACTGATTTGGCAGGTGGCATCTTCTGCACCATCAGTAATTATGCTGGCAATTTTCTTTTTGTCTTTCTTGAACATTGCCTGGTATTTCATGTAGCTGCCCTTTGCTGGTTTTGCATGTCTTTTCTTATGCGATTTATTGAGTTTTTAATGTTTCTTATCCTTTTTTGAAATTTTATCTTGAGCTGGGGTACTCTGTTACTCTTCTTAAGCAGTATTCACGGTTCGTTGCCAGTTTCAGTTGGGTGTTCATTGTGATTAACTGGCTTTGGACTTATATCACTGCTGTTTTCTGATATGTAGATCACGATTTCTTCCAATAAGTCCATAGCAAATTTGTGATGCTAAGGGTTATTGGAATATCTTTGAACTTTTGATATTCTGTCATTTAGTTCATAGGAGTTAATAATTTTAGGTGCCATTTTTCTATTAATAAAGTCTTTGCGTCTTTCTTCTGTTGTTAACCACTAGGAATTCACGTTCAGTGATATTGGTGACTGCTGTACATCCATTGCTTGTTTTTCACTTTTCTCTTTTCTATCCTTTCTTTTTTCTGCAATTTATTTCCTGTTTTCTCTGTCAAAATGTGTAACCATGAGTGCATTAACATTTCTTTTATATTCATGTACTTTTCCTAATTCCGCCAGCAGCAGTAGTTCCTCTTTTGACCGAAGTTCGGATGGTTTGCTGCTTGCTAGAGCTGCAGGTTGAGCATTGTTTTGTTCTTTGGGATTTGCATGCCTTGCATGTTGCACCACTCCAGTTTTAGTTCTGAATCTGAGGTCACAGAAGCTATGGAGGAAATGCAGCTCTCCTTTCTCAGTTCCACCATTGCATTTTACAAAATGACATGCAATATTGTGGAATTTGGCTTCCTTATCAGATTTTCAACAGTATGTTTTCAGGTGGAACCCTTTGTGTTTGTTGGAAATATGGGGCCAGATGTATCAAACATTTTTGCGATCGCAAAAATGCATTTTGGTATGTAACAAGTCCAATTTGCAATTCAGTAACTTGTTACTGAATCGCAAATTGGATTTGCGACTACATACCGATTCGGTATTAGGAAGGGGCGTGTCAAGGGCGTCCCTTCCTAATACCGAATCGCAGAGTTATGTATGATTGTTTTGTGACCGTGAATGCGGTCGCAAAACAATAGCAGTTACTACCAATTTCAAATTGGTGGTAACCCATTCGCAAAGAGGAAGGGGCCCCCAAGGGACCCTTTCCCCTTTGTGAATGCATGCGAAAAAGTTTTTTAAGAGGAGCCTGTGGTCCCACGGACCACTGCCTACTCTTAAAAATGAAAAAAAAACTTTTAATTTTTCATTTTTAAACGCATCAACAAAAAAAAAAAGATTGCTTTATTGAAAAGACCAACCAGGTCCCCAGTGCCAGATCTCTTTCCCCTAAAACTGCACAGTCGTTTCCCCAATTGGCAAAACCTTTAGCACCCTCTGTAAGTCCCAAGTAAATGGTATCCCTGGTACCTAGGCCCTGGGATACTAAGGTTGGCCCCTAAGGGCTTCAGCATGAATTGCGCCACTCTAAGGGACCCCTCACCAAGTACATGACAGGCTGCCATTGCAGGCTGCATGTCTAGGTGCGGACAAAAGTGAAAAGACAACATGGCACACAGCCTGTTTGCCATGTCCCCTAACACTGCATGCAATATATGTAAGTCACACCTAGCTGTAAGGCAGGGTGCATTATATTACATCTGAGGGCATATCTGGACGAGCAGATATGCCCATGGTATGTCTTTCTCGATTCTCAGACATAGTAAGTGACCAGGGAAGCCATTTTAAATACATCTGCTGGACACTGGTCACTACAAGTTCCCCAGATACATGATGGCTTCACTGGAGATAGGGATGTTTGGTATCAAACATCTCGTATTAGCGAACCCACACTGATGCCAGTGTTAAATTCATGAATACATGCACCCAGAGGGCACCTTTGAGGTGCCCCCTGAATAACTACCAATTACTAGTGTGTTAACTGATTGGTCCTGATCAGTTCAGCCATGTTAGCCACGTTTCTGACCCCCTAAGGTGAGAGCCAGCGCTCTCAGGGTCCAGAGACAAAAGCCTACACTGGGCGGAGGTGTTGACACCTCCTCCAGACCGGATGGACATTCCCGGGCGGGAAGCTTCAAAGGCCTAGCCGCCTTTGTAATGCGACGCAGGTCTCTCCAATTGGCAGAGATGACCAACGACCCTGTTCTGACCCCACTTTCGGCAGCAAGACAGGTGGGAAAATTAGGGAGATTAGGAGGTGTGCCCACTTCATGCTACTCCCACCCCCAAGGTGGATGAGCTGGTAGTAGGGGGTTGTGGGTGATGTGGGTGTGTGTTTTATATTGGATTGGGTGTGTGGGAGTGGTGTGTGTATGTGTATTTCGAATTGTCCAATGTGGTTGTGTTTTGTAAGTGTGTGTGTATTTTGAGCGCGGCAGTGTGTACCGCCAATGGTCTACCGCGGTTGAAAGACCGCCGCGTGGATTCGTGGGTCGTGATAGTGTGGGCGTATTCCTGTTGGTGTGACGGTGTCGGTTTTGTTATCGCCAGTTTATCACTGACCTTTGGTGTGGCGGACTTGTGTGGGTGTCTGGATTCTGGCAGATTCCGAGCTGTGGGTAGTAATAGCTGTAGCGGAATTCCGCCGCCGCTGTGGTGTGTTGGCGGTCTTCTGCACGGCAGTAAGCGGCATTTACAGCCAGTGTTGTAATGAGGGCCAATGTGCTGTGTTACACAGTTGGTTTTATCAATGCTTGTTTTACCAATGCTTGTTTGCTAATGTGAGCAGGTGTAGACATGTGCTTCTAATTAGGTGTGGTGTAGATATGTGCTTCTAATTGGGTGTGGTGACTCATCCACATGTGGAAACTCAACTGCTTTCCTGATTGGCTATAAATAGCAGAGTGAAGCATGCCTCCCTGCTTGGCTTTGTTTTGCTTCCTGATCTCAGCATCTGATTTGGCAGTCCAGCCCCTGCTGCCATCCTCGTATTCAGGATTTTTGAGGCAATTCTTTTCTTCGTTCCTGTGCCAGCTGACACCAGGCATTCCTCCAGCACTCCTGAAAAGACTGCAGGTAAGTGACTAATATTCTCCAGGGAGGTTGTTCTTTGAGCGCCGCGCTTTCCTAGAACAGCTGGTGTATTTCAGACCTCGTATTTTGGCAGAGTGCTTATCTTGAAGAGACACATGCATTTCTGAACATTCTACATTATTATCGTAGTTACTTGCCTAAATTTGCTACAGGAAATCTGCTTGAGCTCGAGTACTACAAAAAGTGACAGTGCAATTTTAAAAGAGCATTTACGTGACTTTTCTTTCTCTAATAGCATAACTTAAACATGGATTTAAATTGTGTCATTCATGCCTGTGTTTCAGGTTTGAGGAACTTGCTTTTGAAGGGTTTTTCACACACACAGTGAAACTAAATCAAACTGTGCCACTCTAACTGTTTAAACCCAGAGTGGACATTTGTATTTCTTGGATTGTTTTTGTTCCTTTTAATTTAACCCTATGCATGCAAGAAAGTTATACGTGATATAATTAATGCCCTTGTTTGTGTTTCTTGTGCATGATAAGTGCAACCACAGTTCTAATTGTAGCGTGCAACAGTGAATCTCTGGGAAGCCAGCCCTAGTGTTGCAGTACTTATTGTTATGGTACTCAGTTTGGGATTTTGGTAATGCAGTGTTAGTAATTGTGCAAACAGTTATTATTATCCAAGAAAAGTGCTGGAGCATCCCAGTGTTCTTCTACCGCTCCCGTGTGGAATCATATCAGAAAGAGAGATTCAGTTTCAAGGAAGTTGAGTGCACTAACTCTACTATCACTTTGTCAACAACGACCTGCACCCCGAAGATACAGGGTACCTGGCTGGACAGGCAAGATGTGGCAGTGTTTTGTCTCTTTCTCTTCCACTCCCCCTTTCCTTTTGGGACACCTGCCAGGGTTTCTGTGTCCACCAGGAAGTGCCGAGAGGTGTTCCAGGAGGTCAGGGACATACCATCGGCCCTGCAGACATCCTGCTTTTCAGGTGAGTGGCCCCATCTCAACTGTTTTGGACAGAATTAGTATTCTAGGGTCAGGATTATGCCCACTGCGCAGCAGAAGTGGTCATATAGAGGGCGTAGTCACCCTACCGGGAGGCAACCCATTACCTGCTACCTGGCACTCCCAGTAATGCCTCTAAATTGAGTATTTAGGTGGTGTTCTGCTCTGCTCTGTTTCAGACTGAGAGGACACAAAACGAAAGGAATGCCAAAGATGCAGCACTCTTAGTCTGTGTAATTAATTTATTCAGGCATTTCCCAAGTTTCATGAACAAAAGGAATAACGTGAGCTTTTATTTCAAATGCAGAAACACAAATGCAATTCTGAAAAAAATTACAGCAGTAGAATAATACTGATCACAGAAACAAAGAAAGTGCAATACTGCAACAATGAATATAATATATATATATATATCCATGCATGCACACCGCAAAGCTAAAAATAAGAATTCAAGATGCATCACCATGAGCCTTGACATTGAGTTCATCCCTTTGTCTGCCAACTTCAGGTCGTGGGACCCTAGACAACTGAAACAAGAGGGAGATCGACCTCAATGAGATTTCTTCTCTGGGCAAGACGTCCCTTCCCAGATGAGTTCCTTCTTTCCTCCAGTTGCAAAGCTTCCCACCATACATACTTTAAACAAAGTTAAGAGGAAGGTTCTAGAAACCCCCCCTCCCATTGAGTGAGTTATAGTTCAAACCCTGGCCGTATCGGGTCAGTGTTGAAAGAACACACTAGAGACTGGCCAGATCCAAAGGTGTACTTCCAAGCCTGAGCTGTATCCTGTTCTACCATAACTTTCTGGTACATCCTTATCTCTACTACTCCTCCATGTTATGCTCCCTTCCTTGGTGAGAAAAGAGTGAAAAACACATTAACAAGCTGTGCGCAGAAAAATACCTGCACCACCAATGTGACGGTGTTTGAAGCTAAGCTAAGCACAAAATGGAGTCAGTGGTCAAGATGGGGCCAGTGGTTAAATATATATAGCCTTACAGGTGGCACCCCTGAACCCAAGAACTCAGATTTGACAGATCAAGAGAAGAATGATGAAGAAGATCCTCTGCCTGGCAAGAACAGTAGAAGAACTGTGAACATTTTGGTGTGAAACCCTGCCGGCCTTCACCTCTCTTGACAATCGTGACAGAATGACTGGTCCTGTGAGCTGAAGAACTACCAAACCTCCGGTAGCCTGCCAGCACTTCAAAACCACCACCAGTCTCCCTTGCAGTAGAGGAGCTACTTATCTGCAGTCCACAGGTACCGAAAAGCAGAGTCCGGTCTACCACCTTGAGGTTCCTCTGCCCTGACCGACTCCGCAGGTGACCAGGAGGAAGTACCCGTCCTCTGGAGAACAAGAACTGTCCCCCCACCAAGTGTGATGACAGTAGGACCCACTGGAGCCGTGCAGCCCCAATCTCCGGGGCTGCACGGCTCCAGTGCCCTGTGCCAAGCACCAACAGTGAAGGTCCATTTGGGATTCTCGCTGCACCAGGAGCAAGCATATGTCAAGGGACATGAGCATCTCTGAGACCCACTTTGTGAGTGGCACAGCTGTCCTGATTTTTCTCAGGTTGTCCCTGACCGCGAGGAGCACTTTTACGCACAGAGCCCTGCCCCCCCCATGCACTCTGCAGCCCGGATCCCGCAGAACAGGCTGTCCTGCATTCTGTAAGGCCCCTTGCATCCCAAGCCCCCATTTGGGAACTCTCAGACTTGTTCCCAAGTCCCCCTGTGCAGACTGTGAATTGCTGGTAGTATCTTGAGCCCCTTACATATTTAAACCCAGAAGGTGAACACCCCTGAAACTGAAGGGACTTACCTTTATGCATTATTGATATTTCTCACCATAACAATGCACTGTGCATAAAGACACTCTGGTTTGACCTCTTTACTTACCTGTAACTTTTATAAATGAAAACAATACTTAGGGGTACATTACAACCCCGACGGTAAAAACCCCCTACCGCTGCGGCGATGGCCGTCAAAAAACGGTGCTGCGGCTACCAGCCATCCGCTCTTTTATGACTACAGCTGGATTTCCGCCAGAAGGATGGCAGAAATCCGGCTGTGGCCATGCCGGCGGATGGCAGTAAGGTGGTGCTGCTGCCAGCCCATGATATGGCCTGGCAGTGTTCTGCTGGCGGAGGCTGCTGCTGGCAGCAGCGCCCCGTCCCGTCTCCTGCCGGAGGAGCCCCTCACAACAGGTAAGTCTGGTGCTCCGACAAGGGAGGGGGTGAGAGGTGTTTGTGTGTGTGGGGGTGTGTATGCCTGTGCGTGCGTGTATGCAGGTGTGTGTTGCGTGTTGTATGTGTGTGCATGTCTGGGGGTGTGAGTGCATGTATGTTCTGTTGTGTGAATGCGTGTGTGCCTGTATGTATGTCAGTGTGTGTGGATGTGTGTGTGAATGGATGTATGCATGCATGGATGAATGTGGGAATGAGTGTGTGTGTGTGAAGGAAGGTGCGTGTATGTAGTGGGGGGTCTGCAGAGGAAGGGGGGTGGGGGAATATGGGGAGGGGGGCAGGTAATACCCCTATCAGTGACAGGGAAGGGATTCCCTGTCACTGATAGTGCCTATCGCCATGGTTTTTGTGGTGGAAAGGTTGCCACGAAAACCATGGTAGTAGGCGGAGTCATAATCCCGCAGGTGAGCAAGTGACAGCCGCCGGGCTGGAGACTTAACTCTCCAGCCCGGCGGTCGTTACCGCCGTGGCAGTCAGTGTGATACATTGGCGGTTTGGCTTTAGCCAAACCGCCAATATCTTAATATGAAGGAAAGTACCGCCGCCGTCCGCCGGGGTCATAATGACCCCCTTACTCTTTTGCGAAGTTCTTGGTTTCAAAACTTATATAAAAAAAAGTATAATTTGTTTTAATTGGTCTCGGATTCATTCTTTAAGTGTGTGTCTCATTTATTGCCTCCGTGAGTGCAACAAATGCTTTGCACTGCCTTCTGATAAGCTTAACTGCTCGCCCACACTACCACAAAAGAGAGCGTTAGTGTTATCTACTTTTGCCTTCATCAACCACTTGGGGATTCACTGGACTTTCTGCTCGGTGTACTTCTTTTTAGTGCACTATATGAAGAGTAATCTTCCTACAGCTCTCACATTAAATATAGTGCACTGTATTTTAGGGTTCTAAGTCCTGCTGAGGGGGTGACTTACATATATTGAGATGCAGTGAGTCAGGCATGGCACACAAGGTGTGTGCTCTGTCACATTTTTGCCTGGCTTGCACCAGGACAAGCAGTCTGCAATAACAGATATGTGCAACTTGTATTAGGAGGTCCCCGAGGGTGAAACAATATGTGCTGCAGCCCTTAGAGACCTTCTCCAGTACCCAGGCCCTAGGTACCAGGGGTATCATTTACTAAGGACTCACATTGGTACAGGAGTACACCAATTGTACACATTTTACCTTGTATTAGGGAAAGAGCATTGGCACCGGGGACCTGTTTGGGAGGGACTCAGTGCAGATCAGTCAAAAAACCTCAGTAACAGTGAGCAAAAAATATGGGGGACCATTTCCAAAAGAGGCACTTTTCCCACAGGCAAATTCCCCTTGTCCACACCAGTTCTAAGTCAGCTTCTAGACACCGGCTGAGGCACAACACTGGCCGTGCTCCCGGGAGAGAGGCCCGTGGGGAGGCAACCACCACAGCTGGAGTGTTCCACAAGCAGGACCCGGCTCACTTCCAGAGTCGCCGCCGCAGCCCGAGAGGGCAATGCCTCATTCAGCCATGGTGTGTGCCCAGCCCGGTTCGTGCCCCAGCCACGCTTGGTGCCCCAGTCAGACGACCCAGCCCTCAGAGCCAATCCTTATCCCGAAGTTACAGTTCTGACTAGCCTAATTTCCTTAGCTACATTGTTTCAACATGCCAGAGGCTGTTCACCTTAGAGACCTTCTGTGGATATGGATACGGCCCAGTACGAGAATTACTTCACATCCCCTGGATTTTCAAGGACCAACGACAGCTCACAGGATGCTGACGAAACCACAACTCTTTCCAAGGGTCGGGCCCCTCTCTCAGGGCGAACCCATTCCAGGGCGCCCTGCCCTTCACAAAGAACAGAGAACTCTCCCTGGGGCTACTGCTGGCTTCTCTGAGATTGTTTGCATTACTGCACAGTATGTCGCAAGAAGGCCTGTCTCTGCCACTTTGTATTCGGGGATCTAAACCCAACTCATTCGATGAGCCGAGGGCAACGGACGCCATCGCGTGTCCCTTCCAAATGTCACTCATCCATCTCTTAGGACTGACTGGCCCATGTTCAACTGCTGTTGACATAGAACCCTTCTCCACTTCGGTCTTTAGAGTTCTAATTTGAATATTTGCTACTACCATGAAGATCTGCACCTGAGGTGGCTACATCTGAACCCTTGCCTTGGGCGTCCGTGTACACTGCAGTGGCCCTCCTACTTGTTGCGGCTTAGCCCCAGCAGCTCTCAGTGTCGCCAACAGTTGGGTATGGGCCAGATGCTCCAGCGCCATCCATGTTCAGGGCTAGTTGATTCTGCATGTGAGTTGTTACACTCCTTAGCATATTCACAACTTACAAGGCCACCGTCCTGCTGTCTGTATCAACCAATACCTTTTCTGAGGCCTGATGATTGTCAGCATTGGGCACCTTAACCCAGCGTTTGGTTCAACCCGCAGTGCCAGTTCTGCTCACCCTAGGCACTCACACTCCATGCCTGTCTCCTCCGACTTACAAGGCCACCGTCCTACTGTCTGTATCAACCAACACCTTTTCTGAGGCCTGATGATTGTCGGCATTGGGCACCTTAACCCGGCATTCTGTTCAACCCACAGTGCCAGTTCTGCTTATCCTAGGCACTCACACTCCATGCCTGTCTCCTCCGACTTACAAGGCCACCGTCCTGCTGTCTGTATCAACCGACATCTTTTCTGAGGCCTGATGATTGTCGGAATTGGGCACCTTAACCCGGTGTTCGGTTCAATCCGCAGTGCCAGCTCTGCTTACTCTAGGCACTCACACTCCATGCCTGTCTCCTCTGACTTACAAGGCCACCATCCTGCTGTCTGCATCAACCAACACCTTTTCTGAGATCTGATGATTATTGGCATTGTGCACCTTAACCCGGCGTTCGGTTCAACCCGCAATGCCAGTTCTGCTTATCCTAGGCACTCACACTCCATTCCTGTCTCCTCATCGGTGAGCTAGGCTTCTTACCCATTTAATGAGGCAAGAGTTGAGAACCAGGAGGGAAGGAAAAAAAACATTGTCAAAGGATGTTGATGTTCTCAGTTTAGGCCTGATTAACTTGGTCTTTGTTTTGGACTTGGCTCAGGGGTTTGATAAAAATAGTGTATCAGCTACTGTGTCAGTGTGAAAGTCAGGTAAAGGTGAGGTTGGTGGAGGTGACATGAGTTGAGTGTAATTGGGGTGTGGAGGGATTTTAGAGGAGGTAAAACGGGGAGAGGAAGTGGGATTGTGGCTCATCAAGGATCAGTGTGGGTGAAAGGTGGTAAAGGGGGAGAGAGACTGATTGTCATGTATGAACTGTGGGCCATCAGGTGTATTGGCGAGAATTCAGTGTAGACAAGGACATATTGGGTGCAGGTAGAGCAGAGTTATGCAAGTGTGATTTTGATAGCTAGGGAGAATTCCATGGTGATTATGAAAAAAGTGGGGTGGGAGTGGGAGGGAGGTGTGGAGGAAGGCATGGAGGCCAGCTGCTCACTTGAAAAAGGATACTTAGTGACATCAGAAGGTAAGAATGGTGGTTGGGAGTTGTCAAAGATGGTCCATTGAGGATTAGTTGAGCGTGTGGTGTGTTCTGAGTCAGTACAAGGTTGACTGAGGTGGAGGTACCTCCCCAAGTTAGTAGATGAGTGGGTGAGTTGAAGAGGAGCATCTCATTGGTACGAGAACTTTCAGTCTCTGAGTGAGTATTTGGTGGGGAAGATATAGGAGCAGCTGTAGTATGTCAGTAAAAGGACAAAGGTTGGGAAATGGTTTTGAGCATGGACAGCGTTGCGCATAGGGCACACTAGGTCAGACGTTTTTGTGGGTTCTGGATTTGCAGCAGTCAGATTTGCTGGAGAATGTGTTCCAATGTGTATGTGGTAGTCAGAAGAGGGAGGAATGAAGGTGGCATTAATTATGGAGTTATGTACAATGGAGATTTGCTGCACGTGTGATGATATGATGGAGTAGATCCATTTCTCAGCAGAAAGAAGAGTTGAACATGCAGTCAAATGATTTCTTCATAATCCTCTAATTATTGTATATGGCAGTAGTGATTGACCCATTGAAAGGATTGGAGAGAGTTATTTAGGGGGTCATTCTAACTCTGGCGGGCGGCGGAGGCCGCCCGCCAGAGTTCCCCCGACAGAACACCGCTGCGCGGTGAGAAGACCGCCGCGGTGATTCTGTGTTTCCCGCTGGGCTGGCGGGCGACCGCCAGAAGGCCGCCCGCCAGCCCAGCGGGAAACCCCTTCCCACGAGGAAGCCGGCTCCGAATGGAGCCGGCGGAGTGGGAAGGTGCGACGGGTGCAGTTGCACCCGTCGCGAATTTCAGTGTCTGCTAAGCAGACACTGAAATTCTTTGTGGGGCCCTCTTACGGGGGCCCCTGCAGTGCCCATGCCATTGGCATGGGCACTGCAAGGGCCCCCAGGGGCCCCACAACACCCCATACCGCCATCCTGTTCCTGGCGGGCGAACCGCCAGGAACAGGATGGCGGTATGGGGTGTCGGAATCCCCATGGCGGCGCAGCAAGCTGCGCCGCCATGGAGGATTCCCATGGGCAGCGGAAAACCGGCGGGAGACCGCCGGTTTTCCTGTTCTGACCGCGGCCAAACCGCCGCGGTCAGAATGCCCTGCGGGACACCACCAGGCTTGACCGCCGGGGTCGGAATGACCCCCTTAGTGTCTAGCTGATGTGAACCCCAGAAGAATATTACCTTTAGTTCAGGAATAGCCGGAAGCAGTCACACCAGACTTGGGTGGATTTTGTAGACTCAATAGTCAGGCACCGTATGGTTGGGTTAAGGGCAGGAAGATAAAGGATTATGATGGGTGGTAAAAATTGTTTATGAAGGAGAACATCTTGAGCAGTTGCTTTACAAAGTTACACCAGCACCTGATAGACTCAAAGCTCACTGTGCCCAGAGAGCTTGGAAAGGAACTTGACCTGAATCAGCATCAGAGCATCAAAAGGGTACCCGGGACTGAGTTAAGGTTCTGCATCAAATGTGCTAAACCACTGGGCTTCACCAGTTAGTGTTAGCCACACTCAAAACCTGTACCATAACTCCCATCTCCCACCATGTTTTTTCTCTAGATAGCCTGTCTTTTGTCTCTGTAGCAACACAAAAGGATGATGGGCAGGGCGCTAAAACTTTTCGAACACTCATCCCCACTCACAGATCTAGGTTCAATACATTGTTCTTTTGCTCACCATGCCACCCCAGTTTGGACCTAGCCATATGCAAATCAGTCTTGAACCTGTTCCCCATGGATACAGTCCAGCCCAAACTGCCAGGTCAGGTCCTCCCTGGACCAGAAACAAGCATCCTGGGACCGGTTTCAGAATATCACCCTTCATCAGCCAGGCTAGCTTGATTCCAGTGGCACTGTTAGCACAGGACCCACGTCTGGGCATACCCTTCCCACTTAGGGCAACTTTAGCAACACAAATGGATGATGGACGGAGTGATAAACCTTTTCAATCAGTCACTGGGGTGACGTGGTGAGCAAAATAACAATGGATTAAACCCAAATTTGTGACTGGGGGTGAGTGTTTGAAAAGTTTCAACACTCCGTCCATCATTTTATTTTGTGATGTTGCTATGGATGCCCTAAGTGTCTAGGGGATACCCAGACGTGGGTCCCTTGCTCAATGCACCACTGGATTCAAGCTACCCTGGCTGATAAGGGGTGATACCCCAAAACTGGTCCTAGGATGCTTCTTTCTGGTCCAGGGAGGACCTGGCTTGGCAGTTCTGGCTTAACTGTTCCCGTAATAGTTAGGAAGAGGGGTGATATGTAAGGTAGAGCTCAGTGTAAAGCCAAGTCAGAGAGCGTTGGAGGTAAATGAGAAATTAACTAAGATATTTTCCAAATAGGAGGGATGTCAGTTCAAATTTAAAGATTGTCCTTAATGTAGTGGTTCAAAAGCCTAGGGGTAAGGAGCTCTGGAATTTGGCAGCAATTTCCAAAGAGGATTGTGCCATATTGTGTTTCTTTTTAAAGATTAACGGCTTTAGAAGCAGAATTATAACATTCCTTTATGATCCATTCCCACCAGGTTTCTTTAATTTCGTTGCCAGCTATCGTAAAGTGGCAGTAAGTCAGGCCTTGTGAATGAAAATGCAGGCCATTTTGTACATAGCTGTGGCTTCAATGGCTTCAATGGAAAGCCAAAGAAGTGTTAAAAGTACAGGTGAGATGTAGTAATTCCTATTCAAGATGAAAACTACTGCTGTATGTAGCAACTCCTTTCAGTGCAATAAGATGAAATTTGGGATGAGCGGGCAGAATGGAATTGCAATAACCGAATCTTGACAGCACCAGTGATTGCACCAGTTTTGAGATCTCTGGGGGTCATTACAACACTGGCGGTCGGTGTTAAACCGGCGGTAAGACCGCCAACAGGCTGACGGTCTTACTTTGGGGAATAATGACCGTGGCGGTTACCGCCATGGTCATCCGCCGGTTCTCCGCTCCGCCCGCCAGGGTGGAGACGACCGCTGGGCTGGAGACCTGGGTCTCCAGCCCGGCGGCCGTCACTATACCGCCGGCGGTATTTGGACCGCCGTGGATTTCCAGCGGTTTGAACCGCCATGAAATCCATGGCGGTAAGCACTATCAGTGCCAGGGAATTCCTTCCCTGGCACTGATAGGGGTCTCCCCCACCCCGACTCCCTCCCCTACAACCCCCACCACCCCTGCCACCCCCCAAAGGTGGCAGGACCCCCCTCCCCACCCGACCCCCAACATCACATCACCCATACCCACACGACACGCACGCAGGCACCACCTACACACTTACACGCACACACGCCGACATACATGCCTACATCCACACACACAGTCAGACACGCACACCCACATTCAAACAAACAAGCACACATCAATACAGACATACCCACAGACATACACGCACTCATTCCCATACACACAACACCCCCGCAAGCATACACGCACTCACACAACCCCTCTACATACACACACCCCCATGCACCCACACAACACCCCCCACCCCGCTCCCCTCATGGACGATCGACTTACCTGGTCCGACGATCCTCCGGGAGGGGACGGGAGCCATGGGGGCAGCTCCGCCGACACCACACCGCCAACAGAACACTGCCACGGCGAATCACAGGACGTGATACGCTGGGCGGTGTTCTGTTGGCGTGGTGGTGGAGGTGGAGCAACCTCCACTTCCCCGCCTCCCACCAGTATGGCTGTTGGCGGCTCTCCGTCTGTAAAAGGACTGAGAGCTGCCAACGGTCATAATAGGCCGAGCGGAAAACCGCCACCACTGGCGGTCTTCCGCACGGCGGTCCCTCGGTGGTCTTCAAAAAAGACCGCCGAGGTTGTAATGACCCCATCTGTCTGGGATGAAGTGAGGAATTTCACAGAGCAAATGCTTTTGAAAGTGTGCACTTTTGGCTATGTTATTAATTTTGATTGCAGATTGTCTTTTGTCAAGGCTGACTCCCATGGAATTGACAAAGATAGTTTTGCATCTGACAACATTGGTTGAGCTCATCTAGGGCAAAAATGGCAGAAGAGAATGGGAAAGGGTGAAGAAGAGGAACTCTTTTTAAATGGATTCATTGTTAAATGATGGGCAATGATCCTGTTTTTAACAGTGTTTTTCTAGTTGGGGAATGTCATTAGGAGAGGAGGCCTGTAGATATCGTAGAGTATCATCCCCATGATAGAGGGTCCCATAGTTTTTTAGTGTACCTCCAAGTTGTTTGATGTATGTGATAAATAGGATCAGGGCTAAGATAGATCCCAGAGATATCCTTTGTGTAAATGCAGCTGGTTTTTAGAAGCATGAATCAACTGCTTTTCAGAAGCATAAATAAGTTTTAGCCTCTTTGATCTGTCCTTTTGGTATGACTTGAAACACTTCAGGATGGTTCCATCAATGCCCACTTGATTTTATTTTTGAGGGTGTTGAGAACTATACATAGAATTGAAAGCTGACAGTAGGTTAAAAAGATTAGGAGGCAAGGGTTTGCCTGAGTTCAAGATGTGAATCACATCATTAACAACCTGGAGCAGTGCTATTTCTCTGCCTTGACTTAATCCTGACTGGAATTAATTGCCTTGAAGTTACCTTGCTACACATCTTTCAATGACTTACGTAAGAAACAGGTTGAACATAAGGTGAAAGTTGTTGGGATCATTTAACTGCAGAAGACTTTTTGAGAAGTGGGTGACTTGTCAGGATCGCTCACTGGCTGAGATATATTAGTTCTGTCCATTGCAGAAGTATGGGTAAAGCAAGGTCTTTGGCAATACTGCCAGTGATCATATCAATAAAATGGTTGGAGAGGTCGGTCTGTCGCCAAATATTCTTAGATTGTATTTCATTGATCAAGCCAGGCTGGTAACCAAAATGGATAACTGATGACTGTTTATTTGAAATAATTTTGTTTAAAGGTATTGTGGAAATGTATTTGAATTTGGAGCTGGTAACCAAATCTAACAGAAGATGGTGTTTGTTAGCATCTCTGACCAGTTTTTAAAAGTTGCTGAGGTGGTTTTTATGAGTCAACACTATTTTAATAGAAATGCCTTTATGCCGAAGATGTTCTTCTTGAACAGAAATCTTGCAGTCTTGAGGCATGTGAAATTGGTGGTGGATGTATCTATATGGTATTTCTATATTGTGAACTTAGCCAAAAGGCAGTGGACTGCTGTTCATGGTCAAAGATAAGCACTCAGCAAACAAGTAATAGGAGAAGAAGCTGGGTTCAGGATGGTTACTGCATTGTGATGTAGTGTTCTTTGAAGAGATGAGTCCAACTCGTTGCTAAATCGTAGCAACATCGGGGCGACTCTCATGGATATAAGGATGTTGGGCCACATCTTGGGTGTATTGAGGAAAACATTCTGCTGTTTTTTTCTTCACACTTTAGTCTGCTGTCTGATGATGTCCTGGCTGAGGATGGACCAAGAACCACCAGATATGATAAGCTTGTCTGCAAGATAAGTGGGAGTTCTGGTCATGATGGCTTTGTAAATAATGTAGCAGGTTTTGAAGATGGTGCTGGCTGGCAAGGGAAATCAAGGGTGTTCCGAAGGAAAGTGCACCTTTTTGACATGGTCGGCCCCCCACCAACTTTTTTCCACTGGTATTGAGGTTTTTTGTCTGAGGTGCACTGGGTTCCTTCTAAACAGGCCCTTAGTGCCTTTGCTGTTTTCCAAAAAACAGGTGACATGGCGTACAATTGGCACATTCCTCCACTCGTGTAAGTCCCTAGCAAGTGGTACCCCTGGTACCTAGGGCCTGGGTAGAGCTCTGGTGCAAGCCAGGAGATAACACGACACCCTTGGTGTGCCCTGTCCCCACCACTGCAGCTAAGTAGATGTAAGTCACCCCTAAGGCAGGCCTAAGATCCCTAAGGCAGGGTGCAGTACACTTACTGCGTAGCCATATCTGCACAAGTGGATATGGCCTTGTAATGCTCAGCCCCATTGCTGAGCATTGCAAGTGACCGGGGAAGCTATTTTAAGGTATGTGCTAGACACTTGTTAACATGAGTGACCCAGTCACATAATTGCTTCACCGAATCCTCTAGTGTTTGTTTTCAAACACCTTGACTTGATAAATCAGTGCTGATGCCAGCCTTAGATGTATTCAGACATGTGCCCACTGGGCACCCTAGAGGTGCTTCCTGAACCCCACTAGTCTCTGTGTGTGTTGACTGACTAGTTTATTCCAGTCTGCCACCACCAGACACATTTCTGACCCAATTGAGATGACAGCCCATGCTCTCAGAGGTCAGAAACAATGCCTGCTCCGGATTGGGGTTGTAGGAAGATGGCTCTGCATATACTATCTCAAAGTAAGAAATACTGTGCACAGAGTCCAAGGGTTCCCCTTAGAGGTAAGATAGTGGCAAAAATAGATAATTCTAATGCTCTATTTTGTGGTAGTGTGGTCGAGCAGTAGGCTTATCAGAGGGTTAGTGTTCGGCATTTGAGGTACACACACAGGCAATAAATGAGGAACACACACTCAAAGACTTACTCCAGGCCAATAGGTTTTTCATATTGAAAAATATCCTTTCTTAGTTTATTTTAAGAACCACAGGTTCAAGATTTACAATTAATACTTTAAATGCGAGGTACTTCACTTAGATGCTTTAGGAACTTTGAATGAACACAATATCATGTACAGTCTTTGTAAAAATGGCAATAAGCTATTTCAAAAGTGGACACTGCAAAAATCAATAGTTCCTGGGGGAGGTAAGTAAAGGTTAGTTTTGAAGGTAAGTAAAACACTTACAAGTCTCAAAGTTGGGGCATAGGTAGCCCACCGTTGGGGGTCCAAGGCAACCCCAAAGTTACTACACCAGCAACTCAGGGCTGGTCAGGTGCAGAGGTCAAAGAGGTGCCCAAAACACATAGGATTCTTCAGAGAACAGGGGTGCCCCGGTTCCAGTCTGCCAGCAGGTAAGTACCCGCGTCCTCTGGGGGCAGACCAGGGGGGTTTTGTAGGGCACCTGGTGGGACACAAGAAGGCACAGAAAGTACACCCTTAGCGGCACAGGGGCAGCCGGGTGCAGTGTGCAAACAGGCATCGGGTTTTGTATAAGAAGTAATGGAGGGACCCGGGGGTCACTTCAACGATGCAGGCAGGCACGGGTGCTCCTTGGGGCAGCCACCACCTGGGCTAGGCAGAGGGTCGCCTGGGGGTCGCTCTTGCACTGGAGTTCGGTTCCTTCAGGTCCTGGGGGCTGGGGGTGCAGTGTTGGTTCCAGGCGTCGGGTCCCTTGTTACAGGCAGTCGCAGTCAGGGGGAGCCTCTGGATTTTCTCTGCAGGCGTCGCTGTGGAGGCTCAGGGGGGTCGTCTCTGGTTACTCACGGGCTCGCAGTCGCCATGGAGTCCTCCCTGAGGTGTTTTTTTTCTGCAGGTCGAGCCGGGGGCGTTGGGTGCAGAGTGTGAAGTCTCACGCTTCCGGCGGTAAACGTGAAGTCTTTGGAAGTTGCTTCTTTGTTGCCAAGAAGTAGCTGGTTTTGAACACAGCCGCTGTTCACAGGAGTTTCTTGGTCCTTGGGTGCAGGGCAGTCCTCTGAGGCTTCAGAGGTCGCTGGTCCTTGTTGGATGCGTCGCTGTTGCAGTTTTCTTCGAAGTTGGGAGACAGGCCGGTAGGGCTGGGGCCAAGGCAGTTGTCGTCTCCGTCTTCTCTGCAGGTCTTCAGGTCAGCAGTCCTTCTTCTTTGTTAAGGTTGCAGGAATCTAGTTTCCTAGGTTCTGGGGTGCCCCTAAATACTAGGACCAGGACAATGGCTACTGTCCTGGAGGGTGGCTACACCCTCTTTGTGCCTCCTCCCTGTAGGGAGGGGGGCACATACCTAATCCTATTGGGGGAATCCTCCACTCTCAAGATAGAGGATTTCTAAAAGCAGGAGTCACCTCAGCTCAGAGCACCTTAGGGGCTGTCCTGACTGGTGGGTGGCTCCTCCTTGTTTTTCTAATTATCTCCTCCAGCCTTGCCGCCAAAAGTGGGGGCAGTGGCCGGAGGGGCGGGCATCTCCACTAGCTGGGATGCCCTGTGGTGCTGTAACAAAAGGGGTGAACCTTTGAGGCTCACCGCCAGGTGTTACAGTTCCTGCAGGGGGAGGTGAGAAGCACCTCCACCCAGTACAGGCTTTGTTCCTGGCCACAGAGTGACAAAGGCACTCTCCCCATGTGGCCAGCAACATGTCTGGTGTGTGGCAGGCTGGCAGAAGCTAGTCAGCCTACACTGGAAGTCGGGCTGATTGCCCTCTGGGTGTATGTTACAATAAATTGCACAGTTTGCATTTATTGTGCTGAGATGTTTGATACCAAACTTCCCAGTTTTCAGTGTAGCCATTATGGAACTGTGGAGTTCGTGTTTGACTAACTCCCAGACCATATACTCTTATGGTTACCCTGCACTTACAATGTCTAAGGTTTTGCTTAGACACTGTAGGGGCATAGTGCTCATGCACATATGCCTTCACCTGTGGTATAGTGCACCATGCCTTAGGGCTGCAAGGCCTGCTAGAGGGGTGACTTACCTATGCCACAGGCAGTGTGAGGTTGGCATGGCACTCTGAGGGGAGCGCCATGTCGACTTAGTCATTTTCTCCCCACCAGCAAACACAAGCTGTGAGGCAGTGCGCATGTGCTGAGTGAGGGGTCCCCAGGGTGGCATAAGACATGCTGCAGCACTAAGAGACCTTCCCTGGCACCAGGGCCCTTGGTACCAGAGGTACCAGTTAGAAGGGACTTACCTGAGTGCCAGGGTTGTGCCAATTGTGGAGACAAAGGTACAGTTTAGGGAAAGAACACTGGTGCTGGGGCCTGGTTAGCAGGGTCCCAGCACACTTTCAAATCATAACTTAGCATCAGCAAAGGCAAAATGTCAGGGGGTAACCATGCCAAGGAGGCATTTCCTTATAGGGGTGTTACCACCAACTCAAGCAGGATGGCTCGCAGTTCTGCATACTAGGCTGGGTACGTCAAAGATGCTGTCTCTGGATGCACACCACTGCTGGCTTCCCCAGTCCTGGGTGTAGCCACCCTCTGCCCTGAGGCCTACTTGGCACCAGGGCAGGTGGGAAAATTAGCTAGTCAGTAGACATGTACCACCTCTGGGCTAACCACACCTCTAAGGTGGGCTACCCCAGGTGGACACTCAAATAAGGGTTCCACCATCTTGGTTTTGGCCGAAACTAGGCCTTCTAGGATAAGGATATGCCCACTCCCCACAGGAAATGGTCGTAAGGGAGTGTGGGTACCACCAAGGGTAAGTAGCCCATTGGCTACTATCCTACACTATCCTAAAAGGCCTCTAAATTCAGTGTTTACGTGGCTGTAGAGGAACACCACGCGCCAGATTTGCCTGATAACAAGAAGAAGAGGACACAGAAGAGCCAGAAGAGCGAGAACTGCGGACGCCTGGTAAACTTTTGCCACAAAACCCTGCCTGCTTACCTGCTGCAGTCCCGACAACTGCAACATCATGACTCCTCCTGCAGACTCCAAAAGCCTTGGAGGTTCTCCAGCACTTCGCTAGCCTATCAGCATCTCCCTTGGAGTGGAAGAGCCACTTCCCTGCTTCTTGCAGGCACCAACCACAACGTCATGTTCACTGGCCTTCTGAATCCTGGGTCCTACGTCGCAGCAGCTGTCCAGGAGGAGGTCCCTGTGCTCCAAGAAACTAGTCCTGTCTCCCCACCATGTGAGAAGACCCAAGGATCCACCGGAGCTGAGATGCACCAAAACCTGGAGTACTGGACTCCTTGCATCAACCAAGGTTTGTTGAATCCCACCCCAGACTCAAACAGCAGAACCGAAGACCTGCTAGCGAGGGACGTCCGCATCGCAGAGGACAGCCTTCTCAGTCAGCCACCACTAAGGATCCACTGCACCCGAGTATCCTGGCCCGGGTCCACAACTTCCAATGGATTCCTCCTCCTCTCTGAACACCCATCAACCAAGCCCCCTTGTTGGGAGCTCCCAGAGTTGTCCGCCCTTGCATTCACTTTCTAGGTGGCTCTCCTCATCGCCAAGTGTTCGGAACGCAGGAATCTGACATGACCAACACCATTGTACCCAGACGATCCTGGGCAGGTAAGCCTGAACTGCTGGCCTTGTCTGTAACTTTACACCCCTAATGCCCTCCTACCTACAGAGGACCCCTGAGAACTGAGTGTAAGAACTCCTATGCGGACACAATATTCTGGAACCCGTGCTGCTTAAAAACTAATTTATCTACAAAAGTATTACTTTTAAATCTTCCTAAGAACTGCAACAGTATTTATAGTTTTGCAAATGTTCTGGTGTTTATATATAATACAAACAAAGTAATTACTTTTCTAAGCAAATGGTCCCGAATTGATTCTTGAGTGTGTGTCTCATTTATTGACTGCTCGTTCAACACATGCTTAGCACTATCATCTGATAAGCATAACTGCTCACCCATACTACCAAAAAAGAGAGCTTTCGAGATTGTCACTTTTACCCCTGTAAACCAATAAGGGTCGCCCTACATTGGGTCACTGCATAGATTGCTAACTTCCTACATTGGTGGTTCAGCAGTGGGATACAGGACTTTGCATTTGTTGAAACCACATTGTCAATAAGTGGTTCCACAAAGAAATTCACAATCAACTTTAGAACCAAAAATATATTTCCACTCTTTTTTTTCTTTCCTAAATTTCTAATCTGACCTGTAGGGCCTTGTGTTAAGTTCCCTAAAACTGTATTAGCAGTTTAAAAAGTTTTCAATTAGTTAGGCCTGTAAAAACTGCTAGTGGCCTTACCTCTTTTTAGAGCACTAAAAAGGTCCCAGCTACTTTAAAAATGTCTGGAATAGAGGATAGAATTGTGGACCTCAGCCTGACCCCTTACCTGCAGCTGTTGATGCAGCAGGAACCTCTGTAAGGCCAGCAACATTAAAACTTGCTCAAACCCTACGAACGCCCAGCTCTAGGAGCTACTTGCAGAGTTTGATGCCCTCAACCTAGAAGAAGATTCTATCACCACCCAAGTGGGTGCAGTCGATAGTGATCACGAACGTGGGGGTACCCCTCCACCCATGGAAAGGAAAAGTGCCTCGTGGCACAGAGATGAGCTAGATGCTGAGATTATCCTCGAAAGACTAGCCAGAAGAGCAGCCCTTGAAGCCAAGATCTTGGTTATAGAAAAAGAAAGGGCTGAGATGAGGTTAGGACCCCCGAATGGTGGCAACAAAATAACTAGAGGGAGGAAACCTTTGATCTTAAAATGCCCAAAGGGATTGTCCCCAAATATGAGGAAGGAGATGATATTACCAAGTGGTTTACAGCCTACGATAGGGCGTGTAAAGTAAGAAGGATTCCTCAGAAACACAGGGTCTCTCTACTTTGGGAACTTTTCTCAGGAAAGTGCAGGGATAGGCTCTGAACGCTGAATGAGGAAGAAGCTGAGTCCTATGACCTCATGAAGAATACCCTAATTGAAAGTTTTGGGCTCACGGCTGAGAAGTCACACAACCTCAAGTAGGGTAGATTTTGTAGACTTTTCAGTCAAGACACTGGGAGGCTGGCTGAAGGGAAGTAAGGTGCATGATTATGAAGGGATCTTCAATTTGATTATGAAGGAGCATCTTTCAATTGTACCTCATACAAACTACACCACTACCTAGTGGACTTAGGGCTGCTCTCTCCCCAACAGCTGGTGAAGAAGGCAGACCACTGGATCAAAAGAGGGAGTCCAAAACAACCAGAAGGTGACCAGAAGAAAGGGGGTACTAACGCCCCCTCCAGGTTAAAGACAGTGGGCAAAAAGGGGGAAAGGAGTCTTCCAAAGTCCCTCAAAAATCTGCTCATGGGGGTTGGCCCCGAGACTCCTCCCAATCAAAGGGTGGGTACAAGGGTAAGAACTGAGATCCCAGAAAGGCTTGTTGTTTCCACTAAACTTGGGACTCCCCTTATCCCAAAAAGGCCCCTTCTAGTGCACCCTCTGCTACTGCTAGGGTGGTACGTCTCCCGATCCTGCTGTGTGGGATCGGCCATATTGTGTAGCTTGACATTGTCTTTAGAACCAGGCGGAGGTGGTAGAATGACATTTCTGGTACTGTGTATTCCCAGGACTGGAACCGGTGCATGATAGGAAGGACCAAACTTCTTTTTTACTTCAAATGTGCTGATAAAGACCTGTAAATCTTTAATAATAATTTGAGCGTCAGCTGAGTGTTGTGGCCAAACCTGTAGAAATCTGGAGCATAAGTCAACTGTGACATTTGCATGCACTATCAGGTGTCTGGAGACCACAGTGGTCCAAGTGCACACACTGTAAATGTCTGTTGGAGATTAGAAGAGGTGCCTGCAGTGGGCGTTTGACGGTGGACCCTTTTATTTGCTGACAGAAGTCCCACAAGGGACATACTACTTAGTCTGTTTGTATAGACCTGGCCACTGGTAATGTGCTTGTAACAATGACATTGTAGCTGCCACACCAGCATGGGCAGAAGCAACACCTTCATGCGCTGCTTTGATCAACTCTGGTCTTTGATCTTGGTTGGGGATCACACAATCACCCACCCCTGGTATTGTTACTAGGGCAATATTGAGGCTTGATATGTGGTAGGAATATTTGGCAGGATATTGGCATGGGCTTGCCGTCAGCCGAAGCTTTCACAGCAGCCAATGTTTCATCATCCAATTTCATCCTAGAACGAGTTATTGCACCAACAAAAGCCATAGCTACTGCTGACCTGGCTGCCTCATCAGCAAAGGTATTGCCAGCAACGTGTATTCCAACACGCTGATGTCTGAGTGCATGTACAACATGGATATTGGGTATCATTTCCTTCAGATCCGCTACTTTTCCCCACAGGAGTCTGTGTTTGATGGTGTTACCTTTTGAATCTCTTAACCCATTCTTGCACCAGTAATGCAGATATTCATTGAAGGACTGGACACAAAAGTACGAATCACAGATGATTATTGTTAACTGTTATGGATCTGTGTGTTCCAGTGCCATCCCCAGAGCCTTAAGCTCTGCTAATTGTGCAGTGCAGTCCCCTAAGGTCTGCGTGCAAGTGTGTTGTGAATGGAATTCACCATCTTTCATGTAGCCACTCACGACTGCGCAAGCAGCGGAGTATTGATGTTTTGTGCCTACTGCCAGTTGGGCTGAGCCATCAGTGTACGTTATTATTTGATATTGTTTAATAGGCAATGTGTTTGCTGGAACAGGGTATTCAAGTTCATATTGCAAAAATTGAGTTTGTAATTTTGGGTCAAAAATATAGTCAACATTAGTGGCCGTAAGAGACGTTGCCCATTGAATCCAACGTGGATGTAGTGCTTTAGCATTAGGAACGCTGGCTTTGGTGATAACCTCAAGGGCTGGGATCGGAGATACGACAATGATGCGTTTACCCTGGGCCAGAGGTCTCTCTTTAATGACAGCCATCTGAACAGCAGTGAGAATTTTCTCAGAGGAAGCAAAGCGTTGTTCTGCTGTAGAATATAAATGTGATGTGTATGCAATCGGAACAGTCTCACCCTCATTGTATACTACATAGGTGAAACCAATGGCACCAGCAATTACTCTGATGACCAAGTGTGTTATGTTGTTCTGTGTAAATGTTTAGCTGCAAGCATGTGTTGTTGCAATGGTTACAATTTACTTGAAAAGTCATGACGTATTAAGTCATATAGTAGTTTAATACGTTGTGCATAATCTGGAAAGTATGTTCTGCCAAAGTTTAAAAAGCCCAACAAAGACTGGAGCTTTTTGATAGTGTTTGGAGGTTGTAGTTATGCGCATTTTTCTAAAAATTGGGGCGCTAGGCTCTTGCCTTCACCTGATAATTTGTATCCCATAAACAGGACACTAAGGAAAGGTATTTTTTTTTAAATCAGATTTGTAGCCTAATTCGACAAATCCTGCTACAATGTGGACAACCCGTTTTACATGTTGTATATTGAGTCATCATCCGTAAGATAGATGTCACCTACGTAGGACAATGCCTTAAGGTCAATGTTGTGTAAAATTGAAGTAACATGAGCTGAAAACAGTCCTGGACTGTTCTTGTACCCTTGTGGGAGAAGTCAAAACCTTTTTATAGGAGCCTAAAGCACGGAAACGTGTTAAGTCCCTACTTTCTGGTGCTATACTTTGACAGAAAAATCCATTGGAAATATCCAAGGCTGTTTTGTATTTTTTGCGCACTATGTAGTTTATAAGTGCTGTACTGTGTGCATTTTGTATGGCGAATATGCATGTATGATTGTTTAAATGTCTGTAGTCTAGGACTATTCTATATAAATGGTCTGGTTTAGCTAGGGGGAATAATGGATTGTTCATTGGTGAGACACAGAGTTCAATTACGCCCTGGTACTCTAGCTGTGTGAGGATTTCTCTCACAGGTGCTTTAGCTTTGTGCTTTATTGGGTGTTGGGTTTGAGGTTGGGGTTGGGATCTGATTGGTATTACATGTTAGGGGGAATCTTTACCCACCCTACGTGGTTGTGATATAACGCAAATGCCTGTACCAATGCCCAGTCAATGGTGTGAGCTTCCCTGAGCTGTCTGGACACAAGGGGTGAGAAAAGGGGCTTCAATTACCTCTTCCCTATAAAGGAGATTACGGACAAATTCTGGTGGCCACTCCTTTTCGGCCAGTAAAATATCATAAATTGTAACAACGTGATCCCAAAAAGATGGTGTCTATTGTGCGAGCAATGTCTCCTTCTAACTATATAGTTACTTCATATGCCCTGTGGGGCAAGTCTGCAGTCTCAACTTGTAAGAAATCATCAGTTGGTTTCACCTCCAGATGCTCTTGAAGATACTGGTGAACTATTGTGACCTCTGCTGCGCTGTCTAGCAGTGCCAGTGCCTACTTCCTGTTCTTCAGTAAAGCTCTCTTCCTGAGTGGCATTTTGTATAACAACCGCTGCCACTTTTTTCTTTTTGAATTGGGTTTTTGTTGGGGAAGTTTCTCTTCTTTCTTAACTGAAACTTCAGATCAGCGTTGTGAGTCCTTTCTCGGTTTCACGTACTCAGTTTGCTTCTCTGACCCACCCACCTCTTTCACTGCATTTATCCGGTGAGTCCTGAAAGCAACATGATTGGCGTGTATCTGTCAGGCGTTTTTATGTTATCTCTATTTCTAAGATTATAGCGATTTTGAGAGGTCTCCGAATGCAGAGAGTCTCCCTTTCGTTTTTAGGTGTTTGTTTATCTTTATACCTTCAGGTGCTTGCTTGGTAGAATCTTTATTAGATTTACCTTGTAAGTGTGGTTTAATAGGTCTGGCCCCCAGACTATCTCAACCAATACTAGAGTAGGTCTCAGCAATAATCTTTGGCAGATTGTGTTCTTGATCCTGTACAGAAATGTCCTGGAGCCGCATACGCACTGCTAGTGCAACTGCTTCCCCTTTAAGATAACTTAATATAATTGAAGATACAGTGGCAAAATTGCCCATTAATGCAACACCAAGTCCAGGGCCAGGGGTGCCCCATATTCATCTTGAATTTGTTTTAATTCTTCCGGAAGATTGGCAACTGTCGGTGTACCATGTGCTGCAGTATAGAGCGTGGCAAATGCCGTGCCCCAAGTATTGCAGTTATCTACTGCAGGAAACATCCCAAATGTCAAGCACATAATGAGTGTTTATCCTGAGGTCCCGTAAAGGGGAAAAACTGCTTCCAGCGCATTTATTTTTTGAGCTAACCAAAACAGAATCTCCTACCGTTTGGCGGGTACCTTACCCATGATCGAATGTACAGTCGCAGGGTTAGTGCCTGACGTGACTGCATGCGGTTGTGCTGGGTTAGTATTTAATGGCTGCATTACAAACTGTATTAACAGTCTGTATATTGCCATAAGCTTGCTGTGCAAGCAGCAAACCTCAGCTACCACTAAGTTTGCTGCATCAGGATGCGGTGTAAATGTGGCCAGTAAAGGCCAGGTTGGACTGTCATTGCTCAGAAGACCTAACCTAACATGTAATATTGTAGGGCGCCATCAAGCCAGTTATTACGGTCTTGATAAGACAGAGGTATCTCAAAGTATGCAAAAGCTCTGTATTGTGCAGGTATGTTAGCAGGTGTGTAGTGGTAAAATGTATTAGTGTTCCCATCAAAAAGTGACTCAAGAATAAAATATTTCTGTTCTATAGGCTGGATGAGCCCCAACTACAAATGTAACTGGACCCCCCTGGCCTGTGAGGCCATTTGCTAATAAATGAGCATGTAGGAGTTTTCGCATGTTTACTGCAATTGCTACCCGTTGTGAGTTTGCCATGGTAATGGTAAAAGGTATTTGTTCAGCGATAAGGACACCAAATGGGGATTGTTTCTTTTAAGATTCAAGCTTGAACAACCTACAGCATTGGATAGGTACAACCTACCGGGCTGAGGAGGAAATCCTCAATACCACAGACGTCTCCGTATAGAGTATTGAGGTGCCTTTAGCACACAGTGAGACAGAGATACTCAGGAGGATTCTAAAATTAGTGCCTGACCAAACGTTGGCAACGCCATGTCACTCAGGCTCTCATTATCCTAATGAGGCTACTGGATTTGGGTGGCAGAATCACCTGAATTGTGGGGGTACTGAGTCCAATCCCATACCGTGTGACAACTGTCGGCCTAATCGGGGTTTTCTGGCTAAGTAGCAGCGTTTCATCTCTGCCCAAGAGCAGGGATGATTGTGGCAACCTGGCACATGACAGAAATGACTCCTCAGAGGAATCGTGGTCAATCAAATCTCATCCTTTTCTGCCAGTTACGTTAGTTTCATAATATGAAAAGAAAAACAGAGGCAGAAGGTGGTTTAATAAGGTTTATTGAATTAAATGCATCTTAAATAACGTGGTATGAACTGCAATAACTAGGATGATAAAACATGTTAGAAGCAAAATAGCAATGAGAAGAGTGAAACACAAAAACAGTCCTACCATACCGTCACTAGGAGTAATATATGTGGTTATTAATAAGTCCTAATCCGCCCTTCAGGTTCCCCCCTGGGAAGACATCATCCCCCATACCTGAGCAAGGAAGCCTTTTGTCTAGAAAGACACCATCCCCATGTAGGTCAGGGATCCGGTAGCCTAAGAAAGCAGCTGAGGCGAAGGCAATCAGCAGTCAGCATGCAGCCATGGTCATCTGGCTGGAATCTACCTCTAAAGTGTATGGGACAGAGAAGTGTTTTTTAATAATAAACCAGCTGATGTTCCGAGAAATGTCCCCACGTAAGGATGTGTATGTTTCTGTAAATGTTGGAGACACAGCGTACCACTTTGCCAGCAACTCAATATGACTGCAGCCTTGAGGAAAGCACAAAGTGAAAATGTCTTGCTATGAACGGAATGCTTTCCTAGCCGAAAGAACAACTAGATAAAGAAAATAACACATCACCTCAAATGTGGCCTATGCTAGAAAAATAAAACAAAGCTGAATAAAATGTATCTGGGTTAAAGTGCTGTAGGGAGCTAGCTCTGTATATACTATATCAAAATGAGATATGGTGTGCACAGAGTTCAGGGGTTCCCCAGAGGTTTAACAGGGGCTAAAGCAGATAATACTAATGCTTTCTTTTGTGGTAGTGTGGTCGAGCAGTTAGGCTTATCAGAGGGTAGTGCAAAGCATTTGTTGTACACACAAAGGCAATAAAGTGAAGCACACACTCAAATGAGAAAGTCCAGGCCAATGGTTTTTATATAGCTAAAATATGTTTTGTTACTTTATTTCTAGAATCACAAGATTCAAGTTGCAGGTAAGTACATTTGCAAGTCAGTATCCAACATATGTATCAATACCACTTTGTTCAATCTGGCAATTTATAAGTTTTTTGAATAAATAGCAATAGTCTGTTTTAAAAGTTGACAAACACACTCATTTTCAGAAACAGTTCTGGGGGAAGAAAAGTTATAAGAGTTACAGTTACAGTCTCCGGGGGTTAGGATGTCCACAGGTTGGGGTTCAAGATAACCACAAATACCCACCACCAGTAACACTGGGCCGGCCGTTTGCATAGGTCAAAGTTGAGGTTGGTTTAACATGGGCTCCAATGGAGACTGGGGCACTTGGAATCAGGCCTGCTTGCAGGTAAGTACCTGCGTCTTCGGAGGGCAGACCTGGGAGGTTTAGAGAAGCACCGGGGGCCACAGGTCAGCACCACGAATGTCAGTAAAAACATTTTTTCAGAGCAGGTAGTGGTCATACGGACCACTGCATGCTCTGAAAAAAATTAAACAAAAACGTTTATTTTTTTGTTTTTGAAATGCATCTCGTTTTCCTTTAAGGAAAACGGGCTGCATTAAAAAAAAAAAAAAACTGCTTTATTTAAAAGCAGTCACAAACATGGTGGTCTGCTGTCTCCAGCAGGCCACCATTCCTGTGTGGGCCGCCATTCCCAAGGGGCTCGCAAATTGCGACCTACCTCATGAATAATCATGAGGTGGGCATTTGTGACCCCCTTGCGAATCGCCAATAGTGTCATTGACACTATACAACATAAGGTTTTGCGACTCGCAAAACCAAAGTTTGGTACATGTAGCCCCAAGTGTACAATTAGCACACTCCTTTACCCTTGTAAGTCCGTAGTAAGTGGTACCTCTGGTACTCTAGGCCTAGGTAGAAGAGAGGGTCCCTAAAACTGCAGCACAGATTGTGCCACCCTCAGGGACCCCTGTAAAAATGAGAACCACACAGCTGCCATTGCAGTCTGCATGCCCTGATCCAAGCTAGGCGAGAACACGACATGACACACCCTTGGTTTGCCATGCCGTTATCACTGCAGTTAAGTATTTGTAAGTCACCCCCTAGGCAGACCTTAGAGCCCTAAGGCAGGGTGCAGTACACTTACTCTGTGGCCATATCTGTACAGTGAATATGGCAGTGTGATGCTCTGCCCCATTGCTGAGCATTGCAAGTGACGCAGGAAGCCATTTTAAGGTATGTGCGGCACACTCAACAACACGAGTGACCCAGTCACATAATGACATCACCGAACCTTATGGTGTTTGGTATCAAACACTTCATCTTGATCAATCCAGGCTGATGCCAGCCTCTGATTTATTCGGATATGCACCCAGTGTGCACCTTAGAGGTGCCCCCTGAACCCCACTAGTCTCTTGGTATACTGACTGACTAGTTTAGTGCAGTCTGCCACCACCAGACACACTTCTAACCCCCTGGAGGGGAGAGCCCGCGCTCTCAGAGATCAGAAACAATGCCTGCTCCAGAGACGGGTGTTACCACCTACTCCAGCAGGATGGCTAGCATATTTGCCTATCAAGGCCGGGGTCTTCAAAGACCCTGCCGCCTTTTGTATGCACCCCTCCCAACCCCTGCATTTGCCAGTCCTCGGTGTAGGCCCCCCCCTGCCCTGGGGCCCATCTGGCACCTGGGCAGACAGGAAAGTTAACTAGTCAGTAGGCCTGTACCATCTCTGGGCTAACCACACCCCTAAGGTGGGCCACCCCAGGTGGACACTCGAAGAAGAGTTCCACTATCTTTGTTTTGGTTGGAACTAGGCATTCTGGGATAGGGATGTCAGCATCACAGAGAACAGCCATCTTTGTTGTCCAGTTGCCTTGTTCTGTCTCTCCTTCTGCAGGTCACACAAAGAACTGTGTGTGCCCTGACGCAGGATCACCACCACTAAGGATCCACTGCCCCGAGTGCCCCAGCCTGGGTCCATGACTTCCAATGGTGTACCCCTGCTTCCTGGATGCCCACCAACTGAGCCCCCCTGTTGGGAGCTCCTAGACTTATTCCCCCTTGCATTCACTTTCCAGGTGGCCCCCCTCATCACCAAGTGTTGCGTGCCCAGGAACCTGATACGACCAACACCAGTGTACCCGGACGCTCCTGGTCAGGTAAACCTGAACTGCTGGTCTTGTCTGTAACTTTGCACCCCTAGCACCCTCCTACCTACAGGGGACCCCCGAGGACTGAAGGGTTGAGAGAAATCAGTGTGTGGAGCTGAGAAATGTTGGGCCTATCAGGAGGTAATTTGGGGAACAGGTGGGAGGTGGTAAAGGTGGGAGTGTGACTGGGGGGCTTGTGGGAAACAAAAGCTGGAGATTGTGCCTCAGGTGTGGGAATGAAGTGTGACTGATTGACATAATTTGGGATTGTGTGAACTGTGGGTCATCAGGTATACTGGAGGGTGTTCAGTGTGTGTAGTGACATTTTGGATCCATTAATCAGCATTGGGTCTCTTCATCAAAATTAGTGTAATTGCTTCTCTTTGGTCAGCACATGCCTGCTTCACTTCCTTTTCATGTGTTTTCCTCTCCCCTGAGTACTGGTTCTTTGCCCATTGTCCTTCAACTGCTCAGGCTTTCTGAGCTACTTTTTTAGGGTGGAGCGTGGAAAGGGCTGTGTCCCTGGTGTAATTGCTTTGTGGGCTTTTAACCATGCCCATGTCACACCCATCAATTTGGTTGGTTTGTGGGCTTGCCTTTTAAAATTCACTTGATTTCATTAGTGAAATGCCTTTTCCTGTGTTTAGCCTGCCTTGGGCGTACTGGCCAAATACTAGGCTCTGTGTTTTCCATATGGTTTCTGGACTACTTTTTCTCTTTATTTCATAGGCAGCACGATCTCGCTGGGCAGTAGTTGAGCGCTTTGCATGACATCGACCCTTTTACATGGATATTTGCACTTTTGCCGGTTACATGAATAATTGCACTTTTGCCGATAAATTTCACTGTGAGCGAACTTCTGTTTCCCTTTGTGTGTCCGCTTTGCACTCATGGCGGCTGTCAGATCGCTTATGTGAAACTGTCCAGTTATGAGTTTACAACGCTAATAGCTCTAACTCGAGCAAACGCGAGACCCATTGCATTGCAAATGCTTGTTTCTTAGAGTTGCAGCCTTCCATAAAAGCTCATGTGTTTACAGCCACCCTTCCTGTCCCACATTTTATTGGCCCTGTTGTTTCTTGGCCCCTTCCCTGTTGCTACTTGCCTACTCCAACCCCAGCATTCTTGCTTGCCTGTATTGTTGCTTCTCCTTCCCACCTTCCTGTATGTTGCTGCTTACCCCATCCCGTCCAGCGTTGCTTGCCCTGTCCCAACCTCTTGTCCCTTGTTATTGCTTGCCTGTGTTGCTTCCTCCTCCCACCCATCCTCCCCATGTTATTGCTGGTCTCCTCCCTCCTTTCCACTTATTTATTTGCCCTGTTGTTGCTTCGCCTACCCCCACCCAACCTTCCTGTCCTGGGTTGCAACGTTGCTACTGTGCAGCATGACAAAGTTTAAAAAGAAAAAAAATACAAGTAGCTGGTTTGTCATGTCAGGGTGTCTTTTTTCAATGTATTTATTTTTATTGTTGGCAGGAGGTAAGAGAAGCCTCTACAGCAGCCTCAATGATGCTGCCTCGAAGAAATTTTAAAAAACCTATGACATGGCCAGTTCTGGCCACGTCCTAGAGCTTTTTTTTATTTATTTATTTTTTTACTTTGTCATGCTGCTGTGCAACAAGGCTAATAACTGACAAAGGCAGTGGCTCATACAGGCGAGACCTAATGGCTTTGCCAATGCTTGTTTTATTTTTTCAGCCATGAAAAATGGCTGAGAAAATGGGGAAAATGTGAAGCCATGTTGAAGTGTTCTAGGTGAAGAACATGATCTGTTTTGAGCTTCTCATGACCAATGTGGTAGTGATCAATGACCTAGGTGTCAGGGAGCCAACACTTCTAGGGTTCTGTGTTTAAAAATGTTTGCAGTTGCGGTGGGTACAGTACCCTAAAATGAACTGGCAGCACCTTTTTCTGTAGCTTGTTAAATAAGGTAATTTTTTGTGTAAATGTCTCTTGAGGACAGAGAAGCAATGGAGCACATTATCCCTTTGCCTTACTGCAGTAAGCAGATGGCATGGCTTTAGCGGATTTTAGAAGGACTGGGACAAACGTTATGGGCAAATGAAAAAAATGCCTTTCTGATGGAAACTACAGACGTGTATAGATAGATAGATAGATAGATAGATAGATAGATAGATAGATAGATAGATAGAAACCAAGACAGTTCGAAAACTAGCAGCTTATTTATGTGGACATAAATGAGAAAGCGGCAGGCAGCGAGCTCTCCCCTCCCCCGGGTCCATTTAATATTGTTTACTTGGTGTGCGCATATGTTCTGAGAGTATGCTACTTAAATTACGTCATACATCTGCAGACATATCACTCTCGGAGACTCCCTCTCCCCATGCCTCCTCCTTTCTACAGGCTCTGCACATCGCATGCCCCCTCCCCCAACGATGCGCCCCCTCCTTTCCAGGTCACGTTTCAAACTGCGCGCGGGTCCTTCCCTTCTCTTTACATCCCCGAAACCCCAATATCCTCCCCAGTCAGGCGGCCTAGTGTACCTGCTCCCTTACATCGTCATATGTACATTGGGCAACACCTAAAAGGGAAATGTTGCGACAGTGGGCACGGAGAAGTATACGGAGAGCAGTGCATGTGTCTGAATGCTGCTTTAAGGAGGGAGAAAAGAATGATGTCAGCATCGTCAAATGAAGTGACCATTGTGCCCTAGGGCTTCCATGCTCGCTGGGCGCCCCCTTTCCCTTACCCCACCCCCCTCCTCCCGGGGGCGGCCTCCCCCAGCCCCCCTGCTCTCCCCTCCCTGTCATGGCGGCGGTCCCTGACAATAGCCCGACACCCGCCTCCCCCTGCTTGGTGCGCATGCGCAGCTCCGGGCCGAGGGCGAGGAGGCCTCGCGGCGTCAGCCGAGGGCAAACAAATATTATTATTAATAAACAGCGGCCGCACGGCTGCTTGTGGCGCGGGGAGCCTGGGACTGAGCCCCCAACGGCCTGTCCGCTGCCGGTGCGCAGCGCACCCGCCTAGCTGAGGCTGCAGACAAGATGGTGGCTGCGGGAGAGGGGAGCTGAGGAGAGCGCAGAGGGTACCGGTGCTGGACCAGGAGGGGCTGAGGGCACAGGCCGAGGGAGCGCAGGAGAGCCGGGTGGAGAGGGGCTGAAGAGAAGGACCCACTGAGAAGCCACGCGAGATAGAGACGCCGGGAGGCGAGCAGCCGAGGAAGGGAGAAAAGCAAAACATTGGAGGGGTACCCCAAGAGCCCCAGAGGGGCCGGGCTCGTAGACAGCCGAGGGACCACTGCGGACCTGAGGGGATCCGGAACTGAAAAGAGGGGATAGCTGAGGGGGAAGGCAAGCCGGGTGAACTGAAAAGGGGGGATAACTGAGGGGGAGTAAAGCCCGGGGAACTGAAAAGAGGGAATAGCTGAGGCAACCAAGTCAAAGGCGCTGAGGGGAGAGAGGCCGGACAGGGAAGAACCGAGGAGCCAAGCTTTGGGAACTGGAAGGAGAGGGGAACCCGAGAGGGGCCAGGTCTGGGGGAAGAGGTCTGAGGGGTTGAGAAGGGCTGGACAGGGGAAGAAACCGAAGGAGCAGCCCAGCTATGAGGGGGAGCGAGGGTCTCTAGAGGGGCGCCAGGGAAGGCCGAGGAGAGGAAACGGTGAAGACGAGGGGAGAAGAGGTGCTTGTGGGGAGGGCTGCGAGCGGGTAGTGCCGAGGCGGGAGAAGGCGTTGATGTGAAGAGCCGGGGAAGGAGGCGAGGCCTGTACCGGGCCTTAGATATCCTCTGGCGGCCTCGAGGAAGCGGAGCTGACTTCGGAGTCACGCACTCAAGAGGCCCAGACAAAGAGCGAGCCGAAGCGGGTCGAGGGAGGACCGCAGTTCTCGGGAAGACGACGCGGGCTCCGGGTCGGAGACAAAGGCCACCGGCTGAAGCCCGAAGAGAGGAGCGCCCGAAGCACACCCTGCAGGCGCCGCTCTGACTCACACCGGGGCAGGGGCCCACCCGGGATGCGGGCGGCCCACTGACCTCGCCGGCTTGGACATGAGTCTGAGGGCCGGGGGCAGCCCCGAGGGGCTAGCAGCCATGGTCCGCGAGGAGCCAGGCGGGGAGCGCCTGTGGAAGAGCCCGGCCCGCCGCAGCCCCGGGCCGGCAGCCGCCGCCGGGGGTCCCGCACAGGCCGCCTGCCTCAAGCAGATCCTCCTACTCCAGCTCGACCTAATCGAACAGCAGCAGAGGCAGCTGCAGGCCCGGGAGCGGGAGATCGGACAGCTCCGTGGGGAGCGGGACACGGTGAGACACAGGGCCGCTGCTGTAACGTGTGTGTTGGGAAAGGGGTTACGTGCTTGCAAGGGCCCTGGACTGTGCGGCTGGTGTCTTTTGCAACTAAGGGGTTTGTGGTGTGCGCCGGGGATGAGCGTGTTGGGCTTGCATTATCACACACGTACATAGCAGTGTAGGGGCTCAGAAATTTAAACAAAGCCTGCACACTCTGGCGGGGGGAGAGGGGGATTGGTGCATTAGCTCATAGCAATTTTTCACAGCTCGTCCTGACCAAGAAGGGATAACTGCTCGAAAGCCTACAGCAGCTTCTTATCAGTAACAGGGCGGGATTGGATCCCAGCTCCTGATTTGCTCCTCCTTTTACCCATCTATACTAGGGGAGGGTGGCCTGCAGGCGTGGCTACATGCGGTAGGCGGTGTGATGTAACAGCCAACTACCCATGCCAGGCTTTAAATTGCTTGAAAGTAATCTTTCTCACCGGCACCATCTGGACTGGACTTGATAGCGGACTACGCCCTGACACAAAAGCTGTACAACTAGTTATGGCTGTGAAATTCAAAAATGTGCTACCTACACGCCCCTTTAATTCAAATGTTTGAAACGCACGGCCTTTGTCCATAACATTATATATACTGTACAGGTCGAACAGCGAACTGCAGAGTCATTGCTGACTTGATGCATGAGATTGTCAACACTTTTCCTTTTGTAATCGTAGATTTTAACTTTGTTCATTGTTAATCAATCCCTGTATGGTATTACCACCGGCTAACACCCCGCCTTTCAAAGTAAAGGGAGCTGGACAGCGTGATTTGATTTAATTCCACACACGGCACCAGCAAAGTTGAGATGCAAGATGTAAACTATTTGGGACACCAGAAGAAAGGCTTTCAACGCGAAATGCATTGGAGCGGTTGTGTTATACTTTGACTTTGATTAAGCACCACGTAAATATACGATAAATGGTTGGGTGATCACGATAAAATTGAGGACTGCCTGCAAAAGACGACAGCGTCGACTATTTTTTTTTTTTCTGTGGGCTCTACATTGAGATACACATACCGTTCACCTGTTTGTAGAACACACACAGTTAAGAAACGCCAAAATGACATGTGTTGGAGGGTCATAAAACGCCTAAAGTTATTGACTTTTTTAACTGGTGTCACTAGGATCTGTCTCTCTTTATGCCGAGAGACTTCAATAAACAGCCCAGTTTATGGATTATGCTGTTGAAGTACTTCATGTGTCCGCTCCCCTTTTGTGCCTTGAACATTCTCGCAGTCGTGTGAAAATTCACAACTGCAAGCGAGCATTGCGTCAGATACTTAAGAAACCTGTTTTCGAATCTTCGCGATACAAAACAGCATTAAAAAAACTGAATTTTCTGCAAGTCACGGGCCCTAAATTTCTGAAACATTTTGAACTGTAATGCAGTTCCCTCTAGATGGCAGTCATGTGCCATAATGGCAGCGCCTGGTCTTATTCGTATTTCATACAACTCAGATTGTGTTGTGTCATACACGCTAACATGTAGCACCGGGGGTTTCAGAATCTATCGAACGCGGTTTTCACCTATTCCGACGTCTTGGGGAATAATATGCGGATTTTGATGTTATCCACAGTTGCTAGTAATCACTAGGCCTTTCCCATTGAAACTCCAAAAGGTTCGACCTGACCACAATTTGAAAAGTGCAAACCTTGTAATTATTGACACCTTTTAATCAGGCCCAACATAGTTCGTGAGAATTTTTTTTTATATATGTATTTTTTTAGTGTCTGGGTAAGGATTGGTGCAGTTCCGTATAAGCAGCTCTCCCTCCCCTCCGTGATTTCCATACAGTCAGAATCACAGCATAAACATGTACATGCTCACATTGTGTCATTGAAAATATAGTCACGTGTGACGTGTTTACAGTCATCTGAGGCTTCAGGATTTCTCGTGCTTGAAATGATGGTGCCACCCTGTGTCCACTGTGTGTATTACAAGCATCCCAGAAAGCATTTAGGGCCAGATGTGGCAAAGGGTTTTACCCATCCTGTGTCTCTGGGAAAATGTGTTCGTACATATGGCCCTTACTTTGCTATTGCTTGTTTATTTAAGCATATTGTTTGGCTGGGGTGCCTAGGCTGTAGGGCAGCTTCCTATTTGTCCCGGGATGCTTTTTTTCTGAGTATTCTGCAGCAATTTAACAGGGTTGGGGTCTCCAATTACTTTGGGGAGTGTTGTGGTAACACGTTTGCTTTGTCGTTGGGTAATTTAGAATTTTGTTGTGAACAATTTCTGCCATTATTCAGTTACTGAAGGGATGAGGCCATTGGTATAGCTTAGTAGAACACCAAACCATGCTTCTTAGATCCACCGATTTAGAATCATGAAATATAACATCCGCAGCCTTCTGACTAGGTTCATGCTATAGAAATATCGCATACATGCAAGATTGTCACTCCCAATACACTGCATGCAAAATATCTCAGTGGGAGTCGCAGGCATCGTTAGTGGTTGTTGTGGAATAGTGGCATGATTGGGGCTCCTGATGAGAGTCCAACGGATTTACAGTATCAACTGTGGAGTTTGATTGCTAGCATATTATAAAGATCCATTAAACGAGGGACTTGATTGTGTTTAATGACTTGTAATCGACTATTGTTTTGTGGCATTTGGTCTTGTTTTCTTATTAGTTGCTCGCCCGAATTGAGCGCATGGAGAGGAGGATGCAACTCGTCAAGAAAGACAGTGAAAAGGAAAAGCAGCGGTTATTTCATGAGACAGAGGTGAAGGGCGATGCTCCACCAGTCGTCCCCAACGAGCTCCAGCCTGAGGCTATTCACTTGCTTCAGGCACTGCCGCACAAACCTTTCTCCGTGGGCCGCAGCACAAAGGGCCATAAAAGGTCAGCTCTTTACAGCTGGTCAGAATACGGTCAGCTGGCATTATTCATGTTTTTAATTTGTTCAAATAAATATGGATATGTACAATTGAAATGCTGACACTAATGCACGCGTTTAAAATGTATATTCCCTGTGTAGTTACGTAGGTGAATTCTTGCATTAAAAATATGGAGTTTGCGAAGACCTCAGTACATGTGAAACTGAACAGTATACGTTTAATAGTTTTCAGCCCAAAGTTCTTCTAGCAATCGCACGTTAGTTCGGATGACCTGTGATTATCTAACATGGTTTACGACCAGTAAAACACACGCACTCTCTTCTTGAGCGCCGGGGTGAATGAACGCAGATAGTGCTGGTACCTAGTCTTTCTATTCTGGCTCTAGTGAGTTTGTTTTCCTATCACAATTTCGCAGGTAATAACTGGCAAATTTACATGGTGTTAAGTGGCCGGAAAGAAGAAGCATGCAGGAAAACTAACGCGTGTCGGTTTCCCCGACCAGTTTACTGTAAAGTATGTGGTAACAAGCTCCCTTAGAGAAAGTTTTATATAAATAATTTCCTAGTATATTTAGTGAGAACCTTGTGGTTGAAATTGCCTCTAGTTCACGTCCTGTCCTTTCTAACTGTTGCCATTTTATGAAGTAACATTTTACACAACTTTGAATGCCACAGATTTACCGCAGCTAGGCACTGTGGACTACAAGTGTTGCCAATATCCACAATAATTCTTCATCCCCAGAGTACTGAAGGGCTATGTTTGTTTTGTCGAATTAAAATAAATGATTTGTAGATTGCACGTTAGCAGCGAGCTCTTAAGTCACAGTCATCCGGCTGATCCTAACAGGCTGGAATTCCCTGTGACTCTTAAAAGGGGAATGTTAATCACTTGTAACCCTGCGTATCTCCCAGAAGAATTACCATCAAAGTCATTAGCACTGAATAGTCCCTCCCACACACGGGAACCCTGGAGCACTTTTAAAATTATATATGTGTGCATGTCCAACTTAGTACAAAAGTACGCTGCCTATATGTTTGCAGCGTAAAGAAAGGCTAGAATGGCTTGATTTTGTTTAATTTTACAAAACATGGAAGGCAGCTTATTTTTAGTTTCTATTACCTCTGCCCACAGACTAAGGGAAATTCAAGCTAATGAATCCTGCACAGTATTCCGTGACAATGAAGCCCTACCAAAGTTCTCCTCCCCCCCCCCCCCAAAAAAAAAACATTCCTTTGCTTATGTATGTTCTTTCCTAATCCAACTCCCGCAGAGAGATGTCTGCATTCTCTTGATGTAAAAATGGTTGAAATTTTTCTTAGACAAATCTAACGATAAAACTCAGATCATCTTTCCTTTGTAAACAGGTTTACCTTAATTGAAGCAGTCCATTTCTGGATGGATAGTTTCCTGTACATGACTTTTATATCAGCTTGCTAAGAAGCCCCTACCTGGCAGACGTAAAACGCATTCTTCCATGTGGGGGAAAAGCTGCTACTAAAGCCCTTTTTGGAATTGTTTCGATTCCGGAAATTTGTAAGACTGTTACTTGGAGATCTGTTCATACTGTCAACTGACACTATTGTCTGGACTCCGATTCCAGAGCAGATAACTCAAGCTGGGCAGGCATCTTTAAGGAACCTTTTTTGGGAGATTGGTAGAAACCTATGTATTGGATGGGCTTACTATTTTATTCAGTGCTTATGATTATTGATGAGGATCTCCAGTTAAGAGAACGAAAAGTTAATAACCTATAATCTTAGTTCTCTTTCAGGCTTTCTTAATTTGTAAAATAATGAGTGCCATGAACCCAAAGCTGTGCTCAGAAGCCTGTGGCTGGAGTAATTCAGCATCTGTGCACCAAGTACCAAGATTGGTAGTCTTAAATCCACCTCATGCCTCCTTAATCCGCTAGCAGAAACAATGTGCCTCTTTATCTCACTGTTTTAGCTTCCTGCTTTTCTCCATTTGTGATGTTTTTGCCATCTTTCTCTTCCTCCCCCTTTCCAATCTGTGTGTATTCCCCACCCCCCCTTTTGAGCTCAATTAATATCTGATACAGAAAAAAAGTGCCAGTCTCTAAAAATAAATGCCAATGGCCCTTTTACCAGCTACAATTAAGTAGTGCTTCCAGGAACATTCTCAGTCATAAACAACCCTTCCATCTCCCTGGAAGGAAGTATGACCGCTTTCACCAGTTTTCCCTCAGAATCCTCCCCTTTTTTTTTTTTTTCCCCGTAAATATGAACTGCCTTAACAGTCTCCTGTGGGGCATGATTGGATGGAGGGTGTTTTGTGTGTTTTTTAAAGGCAGAGTGACCGTTGTGTTCTCCGCTATACTTTTCATTGCAGCCTATTGGCTAACAAAGTGACATAGTGCCTTTCCTTCTAAAAAAAAAAAAAAAAAAAAAAGTTTAAGTATTTTCTATGGTCTCTTTTCTGTCAGTGACTACATTTTATGTAAGTGATATATTTTTATAAACTGTATATTAAATGAAAATTGAGCCTAATTTATGTTTTCCTTAGGCTGTAGTGTAACATGTTGTGTACTCTTGTACGAAGTTAGATACACATATTTGTATAATTTTAAAAGTGCTCTAAGATCCCTGCGAGTGAACAGGATTTTTCAGTGCTTAGGGCTGTTGATTTAGGATCCCCTGAAAGAGAGCCATGCTTACTAAAGAAAATCCACAACTTAGTTTTTCAGTTGTGCATTGTAAACTTCATAGGCAGTTCCAGATTGCATAAGTTAGTTACAGGCAGGTTAATTCTATAAAAGGACTGGTTCTATTTGTTAAATAGCATACGAAGTTGCTACTATGAGCACTTTGCATCTACTGTGGAACGGAGTCCTGTATTGCTTCTTATGAGTTGTGTTGGACAGCTTCTGTCGACCTGGTCGCTGGATACTCGGGCACAATATACAGCTTACTTAAGTGAAGAAGATAGTTGACTAAAAGGGCCTGCTGTAATGTGTGTGTGTGTGTGCCTGTCTTTAAACGGTAATAAACCTACTCGGAATGCGTCAGCCCAAGTTCAGATTGCCCCACTCTAACCATATTCTCTTGGATGCCAAACTTCAAGTACAAGGAGGAGTGAGGGATCATTTTATAAGGAGCTAAAGTTAATGTTCGTTTGCACACATCTATGTCGATTGATTGTTACTGTAGCCCACAGGCTGTTCAGCAGGAATCCCCATCACAATGGGCAGAAACTTCAAGTCGGAGTAGACTGCTAAATCTGCAAACTGATATTATGAAGTTAAACGTCGACCTATCCCTGCCCACGCTTGGTGGGGTGCTCCTCACCACAAAAGGATGAATACCTGTATTTATGTTGGGCTCCAACAGCGTAACTGAATCGGATAGACTGGCCTCACAGGGAATGCAAGGTTTGTATATAAAACAGTAGGTGCGTGGTTTGGCACAGTGCCATTTCTTTTCATCTAGGAGTGCAGCAGTGCACTCTCAGGCTGACTTGACAGAACAGCCTTGCACTCTGGGTATCCCTAGAGCTACAAGACAGCACCTGTGTCAGACGTCTGCTGTCCAGGTACTAATGATGTGATCTCAACAAAAAGATTTTCTGTTTCTGGCTTTATCTGCTCACAATAAATAAAACTAAAAAAGCAAGTTAACTGTTCTTGGAAGGAAATGTATTTTCCCAGCAAGACCCAGACCAAACTGGAAGAACCCAAAGGTGGATTGTGGCAGAAGAGGACTTGCAACGGAAGGGGACCAAGTCCAGTGTGTGATGGAGTGTCCGGTCGTGGCAGGAGCCACTACCCACCCTACTGTGGATGCAGGACCAGGTCAACAGGGGAAGAAAATGACTAGCTGTGCAGCGCAGGTGATGAAGAGGAGACCCTGAAGCGATGCAATTGGTGCTCCACGTCGGCTGTCTGGCTGCAGTGGGTCAGTGGTGCTGGAGAACCACCAACAAGCCTTGGCAAATGCAAAAGAAGAAAAGAACAAGTTGCCAGGCTAAAAAGGACAAGCGAGGCCCATGGGACTCAACCCTTGGAGGGGAGTCCCAGGTGGCCCTCAACAGTCGGGAGAGTCACTAGAAGCAGCCGCAGCCCCCACAGGAAACCCACTGGGGGCAGGCACAGCAAGACAAGTCCAACATTGCTGGAGCAGCAGGGAGGAAACTGTGCTTGGCAGGAAGAAGTGCTGGGGGCTGGGGCTACACGAAGCCTGAAGATCCCTTGGAGCAGAAGTTAACAAGCCTTGGTAGCTGCCAGAGTCGTGGTGCACGGGGTATTGTCCTGCAAGGAGATGCAAGGATTTACTGTCTCCCAAGTTGGACAGCTGGTAGAGAGGACCAAGGGGACCACTCCAGACCACCACCTGTGATGCAGGATCCATGCAGTTCTAGATGAGAGCAGATCCACACAGATGGTTGTCGTTTCAGTTGGTGCCTGCAGATGCCGGGGAGTGACCCCTTCTTACTTATTGGTGCAGGCTAACGTCTTGCCGACATCCGTGGATGCACAGCTGGGGAAATATTGCAGTTGTTGGAAGGAGCTGGAGAAACAGTGTTAACATTTCGGAGTCATTGCTGAAGTTGCAGATTGTTGGTTTCTGAAGAGCCCAGGTGTGGTTCCAGTGGCCAGAAGATGAAGTAAATGATGTAGAAAAGTCCTGGTGGAATCTTGCCTGTCGAATCTGACGACCAACCCAAGAGGGAGACCCTAAATAGCCCTAAAAGGGGGCCACCTATCAAGAGGGGGCTGTGGTGATGTAGGAAGTTGGCTCTGTATGCACTATTGCAAAGTAAGGAATAGTATGCACAGAGTCCAAGGGTTCCCCTTAGAGGTAAGATAGTGGCAAAAAGAGATAATACTAATGCTCTATTTTGTGCTAGTGTGGTCGAGTAGTAGGCTTATCAAAGGAGTAGTGTTAAGCATTTGTTGTACACACACAAGCAATAAATGAGGAACACGCACTCAGAGACAATTCCAGGCCAATAGGTTTTTGTATAGAAAAATATACAGGGAGTGCAGAATTATTAGGCAAGTTGTATTTTTGAGGATTAATTTTATTATTGAACAACAACCATGTTCTCAATGAACCCAAAAAACTCATTAATATCAAAGCTGAATATATTTGGAAGTAGTTTTTAGTTTGTTTTTAGTTTTAGCTATGTTAGGGGGATATCTGTGTGTGCAGGTGACTATTACTGTGCATAATTATTAGGCAACTTAACAAAAAAATATATATACCCATTTCAATTATTTATTATTACCAGTGAAACCAATATAACATCTCAACATTCACAAATATACATTTCTGACATTCAAAAACAAAACAAAAACAAATCAGTGACCAATATAGCCACCTTTCTTTGCAAGGACACTCAAAAGCCTGCCATCCATGGATTCTGTCAGTGTTTTGATCTGTTCACCATCAACATTGCGTGCAGCAGCAACCACAGCCTCCCAGACACTGTTCAGAGAGGTGTACTGTTTTCCCTCCTTGTAAATCTCACATTTGATGATGGACCACAGGTTCTCAATGGGGTTCAGATCAGGTGAACAAGGAGGCCATGTCATTAGATTTCCTTCTTTTATACCCTTTCTTGCCAGCCACGCTGTGGAGTACTTGGACGCGTGTGATGGAGCATTGTCCTGCATGAAAATCATGTTTTTCTTGAAGGATGCAGACTTCTTCCTGTACCACTGCTTGAAGAAGGTGTCTTCCAGGAACTGGCAGTAGGACTGGGAGTTGAGCTTGACTCCATCCTCAACCCGAAAAGGCCCCACAAGCTCATCTTTGATGATACCAGCCCAAACCAGTACTCCACCTCCACCTTGCTGGCGTCTGAGTCGGACTGGAGCTCTCTGCCCTTTACCAATCCAGCCACGGGCCCATCCATCTGGCCCATCAAGACTCACTCTCATTTCATCAGTCCATAAAACCTTAGAAAAATCAGTCTTGAGATATTTCTTGGCCCAGTCTTGACGTTTCAGCTTGTGTGTCTTGTTCAGTGGTGGTCGTCTTTCAGCCTTTCTTACCTTGGCCATGTCTCTGAGTATTGCACACCTTGTGCTTTTGGGCACTCCAGTGATGTTGCAGCTCTGAAATATGGCCAAACTGGTGGCAAGTGGCATCGTGGCAGCTGCACGCTTGACTGTTCTCAGTTCTTGGGCAGTTATTTTGCGCCTTGGTTTTTCCACACGCTTCTTGCAACCCTGTTGACTATTTTGCATGAAACGCTTGATTGTTCGATGATCACGCTTCAGAAGCTTTGCAATTTTAAGAGTGCTGCATCCCTCTGCAAGATATCTCACTATTTTTGACTTTTCTGAGCCTGTCAAGTCCTTCTTGTGACCCATTTTGCCAAAGGAAAGGAAGTTGCCTAATAATTATGCACACCTGATATAGGGTGTTGATGTCATTAGACCACACCCCTTCTCATTACAGAGATGCACATCACCTAATATGCTTAATTGGTAGTAGGCTTTCGAGCCTATACAGCTTGGAGTAAGACAACATGCATAAAGAGGATGATGTGGTCAAAATACTAATTTGCCTAATAATTCTGCACTCCCTGTATTTTCTTAGTTTATTTTAAGAACCACAGGTTCAAATTTTACATGTAATACTTCAAATTAAAGGTATTGCAGGTAGGTACTTTAGGAACTTTGAATAATCAAAATAGCATACACAGTTTTCAAATAAATCACATATAGCTATTTTCAAACTAGACACAGTGCAATTTTCAACAGTTCCTGGGGGGAGTAAGAGTTTGTTAGTTTTTGCAGGTAAGTAAACCATCTACGGGGTTCAAGTTTGGGTCCAAGGTAGCCCACCGTTGGGGGTTCAGAGCAACCCCTAAGTTACCACACCAGCAGCTCAGGGCCGGTCAGGTGCAGAGTTCAAAGTGGTGCCCAAAACACATAGGCTTCAATGGAGAGAAGGGGGTGCCCCGGTTCCAGTCTGCCAGCAGGTAAGTACCCGCGTCTTTGGAGGGCAGACCAGGGGGGTTTTGTAGGGCACCGGGGGCGACACAAGTCCACACAGAAAGTACACCCTCAGCAGCACTGGGCGGCCGGGTGCAGTGTGCAAACACGCGTCGGGTTTTCAATAGGTTTCAATGGGAGACCAATGGGTCTCTTCAGCGATGCAGGCCAGGGGGGGGGGGCTCCTGGTGGTCACTCCTGCACTGGAGTTCAGATCCTTCAGGTCCTGGGGGCTGCGGGTGCAGTGTCCCTACCAGGCGTCTGGTTCTTGGAAGCAGGCAGTTGCGGTCAGGGGGAGCCTCGGGATTCCCTCTGCAGGCGTCGCTGTGGGGACTCAAGGGGGGCAACTCTGGCTACTCGCAGTCGCCGGGGAGTCCTCCCTGAAGTGATTGCACCAGACGCCCCCGGCTTGACTTGTGGAAAACAGTGTCAAGTCTCACGCTTCCGGCGGGAAACGTAAGTTGTTTCAAAGTTGCTTCTTTGTTTCAAAGTTGCAGTCTTTGGTGAACAGAGCCGCTGTCCTCGGGAGTTCTTGGTCCTTCTAGATGCAGGGCAGTCCTCTGAGGCTTCAGCGGTCGCTGGTCCCTGGGGAGAGCGTCGCTGGAGCAGTGTCTTTAGAAGTGGGGAGACAGGCCGGTAGAGCTGGGGCCAAAGCAGTTGGTGTCTCCATCTTCTCTGCAGGGTTTTTCAGCTTAGCAGTCCTCTTCTTCTTAGGTTGCAGGAATCTGGTTTCCTATGTTCTGGGGTGCCCCTAAATACTGAATTTAGGGGTGTGTTTAGGTCTGGGAGTGCAGTAGCCAATGGCTACTGTCCTTGAGGGTGGCTACACCCTCTTTGTGCCTCCTCCCTGAGGGGAGGGGGGGCACATCCCTAATCCTATTGGGGGAATCCTCCATCTGCAAGATGGAGGATTTCTAAAAGTCAGTCACCTCAGCTCAGGACACCTTAGGGGCTGTCCTGACTGGCCAGTGACTCCTCCTTGTTTTTCTCATTATCTCTCCTGGACTTGCCGCCAAAAGTGGGGGCTGTGTCCAGGGGGCGGGCATCTCCACTAGCTGGAGTGCCCTGGGGCATTGTAACACAAAGCTTGAGCCTTTGAAGCTCACTGCTAGGTGTTACAGTTCCTGCAGGGGGGAGGTGTGAAGCACCTCCACCCAGAGCAGGCTTTGTTTCTGTCCTCAGAGAGCACAAAGGCTCTCACCGCATGGGGTCAGAAACTCGTCTCTCAGCAGCAGGCTGGAACAGACCAGTCAGTCCTGCACTGAACAATTGGGTAAAATACAGGGGGTATCTCTAAGATGCCCTCTGTGTGCATTTTTTAATAAATCCAACTCTGGCATCAGTGTGGGTTTATTATTCTGAGAAGTTTGGTACCAAACTTCCCAGTATTCAGTGTAGCCATTATGGAGCTGTGGAGTTCGTTTTTGACAGACTCCCAGACCATATCCTCTTATGGCTACCCTGCACTTACAATGTCTAAGGTTTTGCTTAGACACTGTAGGACCATAGTGCTCATGCACCTATGCCCTCACCTGTGGTATAGTGCACCCTGCCTTAGGGCTGTAAGGCCTGCTAGAGGGGTGACTTACCTATCCAACAGGCAGTGTGAGGTTGGGATGGCACCCTGAGGGGAGTGCCATGTCGACTTAGTCATTTTCTCCCCACCAGCACACACAAGCTGGCAAGCAGTGTGTCTGTGCTGAGTGAGGGGTCCCTAGGGTGGCATAAGACATGCTGCAGCCCTTAGAGACCTTCCCTGGCATCAGGGCCCTTGGTACCAGGGGTACCAATTACAAGGGACTTACCTGGGTGCCAGGGTTGTGCCAATTGTGGAGACAACGGTACATTTTAGGTGAAAGAACACTTGTGCTGGGGCCTGGTTAGCAGGGTCCCAGCACACTTCTCAGTCAAGTCAGTATCAGGCAAAAAGTGGGGGGTAACTGCAACAGGGAGCCATTTCTTTACAGATGTCATCTGCCTGACCTGGCCACTCATGCTCCCAGGGGCCTCTGCACATCCTGGATTCAAGATGGCAGAATCAAGTGGCCACCTAAAGGAGCTCTGGGCTGCACCCTTGGGGTGGTGAAGGACAGGGGAGTGGTCACTTCCCTTTTTTTTTTTTTTTTTGTCTAGTTTCACGCCAGTGCAGGGAACAAGGGTCCTTGGATAGGTGTATGCAAAGAGAGCACCAAATGTGCCCTTCAAAGCAAACCTGTAGCTTGGGAAAGCTATCCTTCCCAAGCCTTGTAACACCTATTTCCAAGGGAAAGGGTGTTACCTCCCTCTCCCACAGGAAATCCTTTATTCTGCATTCCTTTCCCTGAGCTGTTCAAGTAGCATTAGGGCAGAAACCTTTCTGAGGGGTGGCAGCGCGAGTTGCCCGGAAAACTCCAGAAGACTGGTAGGAGCAATGCTGGGGTCAACTAAGGAGCCCACAGAGTGCATGAAATCATAAAACCAATACTGGCAACAGTATTTGGGTATAATTCCGATGTGTTTGATACCAAACATGCCCAGGTTCGGAATTACCATTATGTAGCTGGACACAGGTCTGTGTCCAGTACACAGGTAAAATGGCTTCCTTGCACTTACAAAGTCCAGTGCAATGGAGCTGGAGTTTGTAGGGCGGGGTGCCTCTGCTCATGCAGGTGCGCCCTCACACGCAGGGTCCTGCACCCTGCCATCTGGGTGGGCTGGGAGGGCCTACCGTAGGAGTGACATACAGTGACCTGTTAAAGGATGCATGCACCTTTTCATGCAGTGGCAGGCTTGCAGACACATTTTGCATGGGCTCCAATGGGTGGCACAATACATGCTGCAGCCAGTGGGAAACCCCTGGTGCCCCAGTGTCCTGGGTACCATATACCAGAGAATTATAAGGGGGCACCACCAGTATGCCAATTGCGGGGTGTGCAAAGTCATAGGCAACCAAATTTAGAGGGAGAGCACACAATCACTGGGGTCCTGGTTAGCAGGATCCCAGTGAAAGCAGTGTTTGCATACTGACAGCAGGCAAAAATTGGGGGTAACCATACCAAAAAGAGTGTACTTTTCTACAACAACTTAAAACTTGGCTCTTCACGGGCCACACCCCTCTAGCACATCCTCTTTAATCATCTATGCGTGCTTGTTTTTTTACATCAATAATGGATGCCAGTGCCAAGACGCCCTAGGGCAGTCAATCGCTTTACAAACTATCAGTATCTGTATTTTTGAGATTGGTAGCATTGAGACCTAATATTTACTGAGTTATGCTTTAAATCGAACAAATCTAAAAGTAAAACCATTTTTTCCTTGAAGCACAGTTCCTATTTCTCTCTTACTTTAAGAGCATTCGACAACCCCCCCTCAATTTCAGTAGGTACGTATTGGCAATTATCCGGATTCATTATGCAAGTTGCTGTGCCTAGTAAATCCTGCAGATTACATTTTGCATAGGCACCAAGTTTAGCAGCTTTATTTTCCCATAGAACTTGGCAAATAGAACGGATTCATCCATACACAGCAGGTGGTCGTCCTTGTGTTTTGCGATAACTCTTATGAGCAATTTGTTCACCTTTGGCAAGAACTACTGGTGCGAATTCCTGTCTAGCATACTGTCTTTTTGCCGGATGGCACAGGATACACCACATCTTCTTGTTGTGGGTGCTGCATCCATGCCATAAATCTCTGCCCCCACCAAAGAGGGAAATCTCCGTCTTCTTTTTAGCATTGCTGTGTAATCCTGTGGAAATACATTGGAGCCACTGGTCTCTAGAACAAGCAGGCAGAGTCTGTGCCGGTCTCATGGTGAAGACCGTTCGGGTTGCGACTGCAGACAATGGATCATGAAGACCGGGTGTTTTGGAGGGGGTTGCAGGGTTACTCGCAGTGAGGTAACTAGTTCAGTACTAGGGCTCGCCTTTACGATGCCGTTATCTGTCAGAGTGTGCACAGCTGAGCAACTGAACGGCGATTGCTTTGTATATGACAAGACATCCACCAATTTAGATAGTGAGATAAATGAGGAATTATTGTGATATGATTCTATGAGGCTTAAATAATAGTGCACGCTTTGGGTGGATAAACCTAAGGAAGCAGCACAAGTATCGGGCGGGGAGTCCTCTATTGGGGGCTCCCACACCAGAGATCAAACACTTTTACTTTCTGTCCCCATAGTTTTCATGTTCGAGAATACCAAACAGCTTGAGAATTTTGCATAATGAGAGCTCTTGATATTTAATACAGTATTAATGTTTCAATGTCTCTGCATGTAGACAAAAGACAGATTGCTTTCTGCAAATGTACGATTTGTTCTAAAATTAATTTACTAAATATTGTTTTTTTTTTTTATAATTACAACAGGAAGTCTGTGTTGGGAAATGGAGAACGAAAAACTCCCGTGAAAAAACTGGCAGCTGAATTTTCAAAACTCAAAACCAAAACCCCCAAGAACTCTCCAGTGAAAGACGAGCTGTCTGACTCTCTGTTTGAAACCGGTGCTGAGCGAAAGCTGAGAAGTAAAGAGACTCCTGAGAGAGTACAGCCTGTAGTTCAGAGCCCTCTGGAAGCGTGCACTTCTGTGAGGGAACCCAGTGCATCGCTCGTGGACAGAGGCCTCCTCCGGGACAGCGAAGAGCTGCCGTACCTCACTACCACAGAAATGTACTTGTGCCGGTGGCATGAGCCTCCCCCGTCACCATTACGGGAGCCATCTCCAAAGAAGGAGGAGAGTGTCGCAAGTAAGAGAGAAACTGCTCGCAGTTGTGGCATACATCTACTACACCTCCACATTTATAGGAAGAGCGGGGTTTCTAGCTTTCTGCCAATAAATGAGCTCTCCTTTGCAGTGAAAGTTTGTGCTTTGAGGGTGTTCCCACCCACCTGCTGCTGTGCCCATTATCTGATACTGGCCCTTACACAAGTTGCTATTTCCCTGGGCTTGTGGCTGGCTGGTCTCTTTAACACACCCTTCCACTATCGTCCGGATCACATTATGGATTATTTTACCACTTGGTTCCCTGGAGCTCCAGTTTCATGTTGACTTAACATTTTCCCGAGTTCAGAGGATGGCTGGTGCCATTTTTTTTTTTTTGAGCACTCCATGGTTTTCTGCAGTATTAGTATTCGCCCAGCAGTGTAGAGTTCATGTAGCCACATTCGACATCTTCACATCCTGGGTGCTATTGCTGTTTGTTATGAGACCAGTTTCATATCATAGAAACCATACAAGCGGGCAGCCTTACGATACCCGGATCTGAGGAGCTTTATTTATTTGGCTCCAAAGTGTTGTCAAGCGAGGGTCTGTTCCTGTTAAAAAATGGTCAGAGTATTCTGGTTCAAAAGAAGATCATATTTGAGGATTTCGCATTCTCGAAAGCACAAAGTCTTTATGCAGTCTTAAAGGAAACGTTGCTTCATGTATGACTAGGGGGCACATAAAAGTTTTTTTGGTTCATTCTCGTGCTGGAAGACCTCTTCCGTTGATCTTTTAACGCCTACAGTATGTCAGGCAGTCTGTCTCCGGGCTGGCCATCCCACCCAGTGGTAGCAGTGTGCACTAACCTGCAGGTAATGTGATTTCAGGTCTGTTTGGGTTTTCACTCTATGCCATCTGCGGCTGCGAGCACTGCAAGGAACTTGAAGTCATCTGGGGAGAGAGCGGCTGGATACCACACTAACTGCATCACCTGCGGGAGGTAGACCCCCCGGGGAACCTGCAGTCTGCCCACTGTGGTGGGTGGCCACCCTGCCTCAGAGAGCGAGTGAGACGAAAACCGAGCCTGAAGGAAAAGCAAGACTGCTTCAATAGCCCCCGAGCAGGTCCTGGCTACGATACAAGCTGCTGAATTAGATCATATCATCGAGGGCTGCTGCCAGTAAAAGGTAATGAGGAATCCGCTGCATTGTATTATGTTAGTAATTTGCTGCTGCCAGGCACGCAGGGCATGTTAGGCAACACCAAGTGCTGATTCTTCCCAGTATCCCACGAGTCAGAAGTTTAACTACTTCTGAAACAGGCACATTCTAAGGGCACATTAAAGACCATAGCGCTGAGTCAGCACTTGGCTTGAATGACTAAAAGTGATGTAGACATCCTGGAAATCTGACTTGAGTAAAACGCTGCCAAAACAGTCAATGAAACTCCAGTCGCCCAACAGAGTACTCGTGTTTACAGCAGAAAAGGCGTCCAACTTAATTTCTTTCCACCGCTGTGTGGTAGGAATCGCTTTGTACGTTTGTGATGGAGATACGTGAAATGTATTCAGGAAGTTTGCCACAGTTTGTTCACTTTCGTGGTCTGAAAGTTTAGAGGAGCAGTAACATATGAAGATTAAACTTGCATTTCAGAAATCTATGTAACGATTTCTTTACAGAGGTAGCACACAAGCTAAACCTGCCTCGTGTGCACTGCTCCCTCTGTTATAGTACTAAGCAGCTGTTCATTGTGTTCTTTTAATTAGTATCTGCTTTGGGTGTACTCGCACTTGTGAAGCTAGAGGGCAGCAAAGTTCTTGGAATATCCGAGTTTGGTAGAATCTCAGTGGGGATGGTTCCTATCGTTTTGAGAGCTACAATTTCCTGATATTTTGGTATGTATTATTGGCACAATTAATTATGATGTGCGCAGTACCTCCCATTATGCTACATATGAGCGTTCCGAATCGTGTGGTAAACACCACAACATTTTTCTTCAGGAGAAAGAACTTGGCCCCATGTTGTCTTGGTTTTCCTGGGGATGTGTTATTTGAAGGTAGGTTCGGTGTCGATTGGGAATCGGTGACTGTGTTGAGTATCAGTAGTGGGGTGATAACTGCACAGATTTGTTTTAGAGCCAAACTTGAATTTGTGGGAGTATTTAGTTGTTCCAGAAAATGAATTCAGTCTTGGTTAGGTTGAGTTGTAGGTAAGCATTGGACATCCATGTCCGAGTGAGACTGAGGGCAGTTTCAAGTCGTTAAATGTGGTGAGCAGTGATTATTTTAAAATAGAATTATGTTACCTGCGTACCGATGGTGCAATTAGTAGGGTTCCAGGGGGTTCCTTTTAGAGGTTAGACCTGCACGAGGAAGGTTGGAGGCCTGCGGTACTCTGCAAGAGAAACAGGATTTCGGGGATGAATTATTGACGTCGTAGGAGGACCATGTTATGGAAGTCCATCACAGTTTCTAGTTTGGATCATTACTGATTTGTCAACTGTGTCAAAATCTGCAGATTGGTCGAGTAGGGTGAGACGACAGGGCTCGTTCTTGTAGGTAATTAGGTGGGCGTCTTTGGATGAATGATAGGAGTGTGCTGTATTTTTGAAGTGTATGGACGCCGTTTCTCTGTAATTGTTACATCAGTGGAATACGAGTGATGGGAACGTTGAAATTACGATGGGCTTTTTAGGGGGCTGAGGGAAGGCAAATATGTTTGAGGGAGGCGTGTCGAGGAACTATGTGATGGCCTCTCTATGGAGGGTTGTCACAAGGTCTAGTGTAAAATGTCTTTCTGGTAGGTGATGACCTCGAAGGAGTGGAGGATATATATAAGGAGATTGTAGGCTCCTTGTAGGGCATGAGAGTTGTTGGTGATGAGATGGGTGTCGGTCTGGTGTCACTGGTGCAGGCTGTGATCTCGGTGAAGAAGTAATTAATGGTATTGCCCGTGAATTTCAGTGTGATTACAGGTTCGGCCAGGAGATAGATGCGCTGAGTGGCACGAAGAGGGACTTTCTTCTGTTTGGGCCTTCAGCCAGAAGATTGAGTGCAGTGCTTGTTTTGAGTTCACCTGGGGCTTCAGCTCATCTCCATTTATTTTCTTAGCTAAGAATGGTACTTTTGCTCCTGGTAAGCTTTACTTCCCCGCTGGTAGCCTTTAATCTTTTTGAACTCTAAACACGAATATAAGCTTACACCTCAGAAAAGAAGCTCAGAATCACTGCTGACTGTATGTTTCCACATATTTCCATAAACCATAACATTTAGTCGAAAAACAAAGGTGTTTTATCAAATATTCCACCATATGTATTGCTGTAGTTTAATATTTGGCAATAAGTACATTCTCCGGGCCATGACAGATCACCACCTTTCTCAATTACTTCGTTTTAAACTTTTGTCACGTAGAGAAAGCCAATGTCCTAACTGGGGGTCTCCATTTATGCTTCCGTTCTGTGTTTTGCTGCTGTTTGGAAATAGTGTAAATTGAACTCGCTCATGGTTTTTGCGATTTGGCGATCAAACAGAGCTCAGAACTAATGTTACATGAGCACAAATAATGTGTGCTTGTAAGAATGTATTAGTCTCAAACATACCAAAGTGAACTACGACAGGGCACACACAATTGCTGTCCGGCATTTTTTTAAGCATCACTTTTGTGTAATACAGTCAGTGAGGCCCCTCAGGCTGCGGCAACTGTTTTCTTTTCTTTTTTTGCAGAATTGTACTACTGCAGTTGGACTGTTTTCACCCCAAAATAGGTGCAGTTGATTTTTGTGGCAGATATTAGATTGAGAACAGTTTTTAATATGAACCCCAATGTTGTGTTGGTTTAACTGCCAACCAAGGCAGTAAAACAGAGTGGCAAATCCTTAACGCGTTTATAACGAGCTAATAACGTCTCATTTTTAGCATCAAAATTTAACTTGGCACAAATTCGGTGGGTTCCCTACTTCATTGTTATTGCAGTTGTGCTTTTGCAACAGATTTCATCACCACCCTGCAAGTGAACTCCCTGTTAATGTGTTTTTTGTTTTTCTCATTTACGTGCCCTGGTAAATTGCCTCTAGATTTTCTGAAATTTGAAAGACTTTTCCTGTGCCACGAAGTACTATTTGTTCACCTGTGCAGAGTTCCCTATAACTTTGAAGGTTTGGCTGGCTTTCATCCACCGCATCTGTACCGATTCTTCTGTAGGTGCACTCAAAAATGGGAGCAGAATACCTCCTCAAAAAGTTTACTGCCTTAACTTAAAAAAAATCCTGTATAAATACCAGCACAGCAAATGTCACGAGTTTAGAAGTGTCAAACGAGCAGTTGTAGGAACTGCCAGATTAGCAGTTGAAGTAGGGATTCCAAACTGACAGATTTTTTTTTTTCTGTGTTCTGCAGAGCATGAAATAAGAAATGTATATACGGCAAGGCTTCTGAGCCCAAGATGTATGACCGTTCATGCCTCAATGTTTCTGCGATTTGCGGCAGACATTTTATCGACCAGTACTTGTTTTCTCCCCAGGCTGTGGACTCCCTTCTTTCGTGCAACAAAAGAGCCTCTCTTTTGGTGTTGATTCATCATGACATTGGGAAATCTATTCACTAGATGTACACACAAGTTTTTCCACATAACGCCAAAGGTGATTTTTGTTCCATATGCCTCCAGAGTTCTACCAAATGTTCAGGATCCAAGTGAATGTAGTTGGGCAGGAGATATACGTGTTGTGACAGTTTTGACTCCAAAAAGCTCTGCTATATTGGCCTTTCTAGGGCATACTGCTCAACAAGCATTCAGCCTTAGAAGACCTAGTACTAATACTTACCTCCTATTTACCTCTTTGAGTAACCCTTTATTGCTACGGTCTCATTGACTGCTTCTCTGTATCCAGGGTTGATCTGTGAGTGCATGCACTAGGTTATGCGTCTCGCTTGTGAGACTCTTTCGTGTTAACAAAAAAGGGCTTGGAGCCCACCAGTTGTGTACCATGTGTTGGCATCAGTGCCCTTCTTCTTTGCAGCCTTCTAATTGACCAGCTCACTGCAAATGTTGCATTCATTCCTTACAGTGGAGCAGGGACCAAAAACGGATTGATTCAACTTTATCTTTGCCCGTCCGCTCCTCCCTATGTGATTAAGGTAGTATTTTGTTCCTTTAATGAACTTTTAGTGCCATGGAAACAAAATCTGGCAGGTGCCCAGCTGGGCAACCACAATTTGTAAAGATTTATTTTCTATAGTTGACTTTCTTATATTTTGCCAAGTCTTCTTTTCTTATTTTGCACTCATGTTTTCTTTTGTTTTTGCTAGTGAGTGCTGCTCTCAAAATTATGAGGATTATCTTGTTCTAAATATTGTAGAGTGACATTGTTGGTTTCTTCTGTGTAATTTCTGAAATTATGCTTTAACACATAATCGTACAGTACACCTGAGTCTCCCCAACTACAGTCCGCCACACTCCAATCACCCCAGTCCTCCACACTCCAATCCTCCCAACCCACCACACACAAATCTGCTCCAATCCAACACAATCTACCCCAAACCAAAACAGTCTGCCCCACTCCAATCCAAAACAATCTGCCCCACTCCAATTTGCCCCACTTCGATCCAAAACTATCTACCCCACTACAGTCTGCTTCATTTCATACAAAAGAGTCTGCCCACTCCAATCACCTCCAATCCCATTCAGTCCATCTCACCTCAGTCCACCAACTCCAACCCAATTCACCACAGTCCACCCCACTCCAATCTGCCCACCTCCAATCCAATGCACCTCACTCAAACCCATTCCAGTCTTCCCCACTCCACTCCTCTTCACCCAGCTCCAGTCATATCCGCTCCAGTCGCCCCCGCTTTAGCCATACCCGCTCTGATGCAAAACAATCTGTCCCACTCCAATCCAGAACAACCCCCCCCCCAAATCTCCTCCAATACAAAACAATCTGCCCCACTCTATTCCAAAACAAACCGCCCACTCCAATCTACCCCAATACAATCAACCCCACTCCACTCCACTCTACCTCACCCCAATCCATTCCAATCCCATCCTCCTCAGTCCAACCAGTCCACCCACCCACCCCAATCCAATGTACCCTAATCAGTCCACACCACTCAATCCAATCCACCTCACTCCAATCTACCCCGCTATAATCCAGTCCACCCAACCCAATTTCAATCCACCCATCCCACTTTCAATCCACCCTACCCAACTCCATTTCACCACATCAAGTCCACCCACTCAATCTACCCCACTCCAGTCAATGCAACCTACTCTACCGCAATTGTCAATCCCTGTCCAATCTGCTACCTCAGTGCCCTCCACCCTATTCCACCCCACTGTACAACATAGCACTCTACAACACTCTCTGCCACTGAACCGCTGAACTCTTCTCCCCTCTACAGAACTCTACAGCACTTCACCCTCCCCCCCCCCCCCCCCCATTCCTATTTAGGTGAGCAGGCAAGAAGAGGCAATTATTCTGTATTATTTTATAAATCGCCAGAATTTTACAAAGCTCTTTATAGTGCTACATCTAACATGGGCACCATCACTGTGGTCAGAGAAGGGAATTTATGCATAGAGAAATAGATTCCGCCTTTTGGACCCTCCAACCCACGGTTAGGCGATGCCTTTATGCCTTTAGAAAAGAAGCTGGGATTATAATTGGGGCATTGAAATCACGTGACAGTGGAAAACCAAGTTATGCGATAGGGATGACAGTTATGCATAAACAAGAAAAGGCAAATTACACAGCGTAGTTTTTTTGCAGTATTATTTTGTCTTTTTAACAACTATGAATACTCCGGAAACAGCTTTACCTTGTTAGTACCACATAATTAGCAACTAAACGTTTACCGGTCAACCTTTGCAAAGTTTCAGCCAGCACTTGGAACCACCTGCTATGTTTCGTGTTTAGTAACTTTTGATTAATTTGAGCTAGAAATGCATTTTTTTTTTGTTTGCGTGGAGGGGGGCGAAGAAATCTGCCAGTTACGTGTACGCACCAAATCCATAATTATGCGCAAACTTTGCCTGCAGAATTGTGCAACTCCGGTGTCACTGATTTATAAGCATGGGTTCTGGTTACATGGGAGACAATGGAGGCAAAAGCCCCCAACTCCTCCCACGTATGTCTTGCTTGAAACGTTGACGGAGACAATGGGGTTTTATGACCCATCTGTTAAAAACACAACCTCTTCTTATTGGCTGTAAAGAAACGCTCCTTAGCATACCATAAGTTCCTGTGGTGGATCGCAACAGCCGTAGCAACTTGTAAGGAAGAATGCTCGGTTCTACAGCTTTTGAAGGAGATTTGGGAGAAGCACATTTTCAGGAATTTAAAGGGTATTTTTCTTCAGTGTAAACTTTATAGCCAAATAAAGTGAGAGATCCCAAGTAACATCACAGGGCCAGACTGTCCCTTTTTACCACTGTGGCATTTTCCTTTATGTAAAGGGTTAGGGAATTGCTTTCGGAACAGAATGGGCTGCCATGACCCATCCACAACCATAGTGGTCCATTTTAGCCATGGCCTCAGGCAGTGCAGGGCTAGTTCAGTATTTTTGCCACAGCTTTTTTTTTGTGGGGGGGGGGAGGGGGCTTTTATTCCGGCCCTGACTAAATATACACGTTTTATTTAACAACTCTATCGACATGCTGTAATCTACTTCTGTGGGCTCTCACCACACCCGTCATCTTTCATTTGTTCCGTGACCTGCCTTTTATAATTCCTTTGGTTTCTTAGGTAAATGCTTTACATTTGTTCCACCTTGAGGCTATTTTGTTACCGCCTTGGAGACTGACCCTGTTACACGGATTTTTGCAGGATCGGCCATTTACCTTAGTGTTGGCGCACTACTTTTTTCTTCTGCCTCTGGCTTTGCACTCGTGGCGGTATGTTGTTTCTTCCTCTGGCATCTCGCTGTTTCTCTTGGAGCTTCGCCCAGTCAGATCGTAGGATCATCTCAGCAGGTCTAAATTCTGCACCTCCATCAACATTGCTATGGCAACATTCAAGACCCTGCAGAGTATCTTGCTGGCGCAAGCCAGCAGACATGTCAGTTTCACGTCAGTGCTGCCAGGTAATCACGCCATGCATCTCGAGCAGGCCAGGGGCACACACTTTCAGGGACTCGCTAGGTCAAGAACATGATACTGGGGAAAGGGAGAGGAAAGGCACGTTGATCCCAAGGGAACAATGGGGTATGCTGGGCACAGACTGCGGGCTGTATCGAGGATCTGGAGACTTAAGTGAGTTGTGCACGTTGTATGGCTGGGGGAGACTTGCCTTGGGAATAATGGAGAGTGGGTATGCATTATAGCTGACACCAAGGGCAATGGTCCATTGTAGCACGAGACTCATTAAATGCCCTGTCTGGGGGTTGCATTAATGTTCGCTCCCCCTGGCTGTGCTTTGGACTTTAATGTTAACTCCCTGTTATATTCTGGCTCTTGCAGTGAGTATCCTTCCTCACACACCCCTCCTTTCTCTGTTGCGAGACCCCCTGTCAGTCGCTGAGAGAAGTGGGCTGATGAAATTGCTCTACCTGCTTGCGTGGGATCCTCCCCGCGTCCTACCCTTGCTGTCAGCCTGTAAATACTGCTCCCAGCTAGTACCACCCAGCTCAATTAGATTATTGCCAACATTTGGCAACTCCCGCGAAAGAATAAACGATGGCAAGCGAGAAATCTATTTATCTTTAGTTCACATTATACCTTTTTATGAGAATTAAAGAATAATGCTGGGTAAAATGTCAGTCCGTTAAAGTAATAAACAGTACATCTCTCTTCGACACAGTGCCTTAAATGTATGCTATTGCCAAGCCTTGTTTTCAGATTGGGGTGTAGTCGGTGCTTAATTTGTAAATAGAAAAGTGCCGGTGCTCAGATCTCTCCTCTGAAACACGCGGCTGCTGCAGTTAAATGTCTGAACACGGAATACTGAGGCAGCGTAATCCTGAAGCCATCTCGGGCCTCTTTAATCCATTTAAAGCCACTCTTGCAGCGTTCTGCTTTCTCCCATTGTGACGCTTTTTGTTTTTTCTCTTCCTCCGTCTTTCCCATGTGTGTCTTTTGCTCGCAGCAAATGCTTGAAGCAGAAGACTAAGCGCCGACCCTCAAAAATAAGTGCCGGTGCTGAGCACCGGAAACAGCAAGCACAAATTAAGCACTGGGTGTAGTGGAGGCAAATTTAACACACAGAATAATCCCCCAGAGGGTCCGATTTTTGGATTGGATAATGTATCTTATTTTTTATTTATCGTTTCTGAAATAGCACTCCATTCGAAATTGGTGTGGCTGGGAAATCTGTCCCGCGTCTCATGTTTTCCTTATACTTTGCTTTACTGGTGATTGTCGTTTAGTTTTCGAGCCTGTCTGATTCCGTATTTTGTGCAAGTAGGCTAAAAGAGGAACAATTTCAGCTTTCGAAAAGGCATTGTATTCAAAACCTATTTTAGCATCCGGGCTGTAAGAATAAGCTTGAGCTTCAGAGCGATTACAGAAGATTAGACTTCTAATGTTAAATGTATTTTAAATGAATCAGGTGCCTCAAGTTTTCTAATAAGCTCTATGCCAATCGCCATGGTTGCACAAGCCAAGGCTTCCTGGGTTTGATGCCAACTAATATCGCATACGTCTCCTGTTAACTCTAGCCAACTCTTGCAGGTCCTGTTTCATCCCTGCTTCCGTTCCCTTATGTTTCTCTTTAGTTTTCTTCTCCCTGCCTTTCTCTAGCTCTCAGTGTGAATGCCCTTTAGGAGCTAACTATATGGTTACCTGACCATGTGTGTTCCTAATACTATTTTTACTGTGGTGTCCTCTAGGAGATGTTCTGACCTTTACAGTCTATTGGCAAGTGTATGAAGAAAAGCACAGACACAGTTGCATTCTGCTAAAGGTTTAATGGGCTACCCAGGGCAATATGCTTCATGGCTAAACACATATAATGTCCCAAAGGCGAGACCTATTGGCTATGCCAATGCTTGTTTCTTAATAGCTCGTTCAGTCTACTGCTACACTCCACATTTTTCACACCTATCTATCACTTAGGTTTCCCCAGACAAGGTCTTGTGCTTTCTCCTTCTGCTTCTGCTGACAGCGTCTCTTTCAGCTTTTAATGGCAAGTCGTGTTCTCCTCCTTCCCGTTTCTGAACCTCCAAACCAAATGTGACTGCAGCAAGAGGATGGTGTCTTTGAGTAATCTCATCAATTGGGTACCGAGACCGTAGCTACTAAATTTTATGAAAATCATGTCATGTTAAGGAAAACATCCCAGAACACTATTTCACAGATTAGCAAATCCCTCATAAAAAATGCAGTCATGGATAAGCTCGAGTATTGACACGAGTAACCTCATTGTCTTCCTCTCCACTAATCCTCTACAGATAGTTATCAACCTTTACATTAGCTTATTTTTTTATTCGTCTCGGAAACTCAGCATTGTCTTCTACCAAGTCAACTGGCTATTAGCCAAACAGTCCTTGTGTCGATTAGCAAGGCAGCACTTGAAACCTCACTACATTTCAGTTCTGAAAATTACATACACTCCATTCCTTCATGGTTATTACATTAGGCTGATAACCATCACTAAAAACATCTTTCCTAGTGAAATACCGTCTTGAGCTCTTCCTTTTTGACCACTTCGATCTCCAAGAGCTAGACAGCTGAATGTCCAGAGGGATGATCTCCACTCGTCCCTAACTAATGGGCCCTGATTGCGTTTGTACAGTAATTTAAATATATTTTAAATATTTGTTTTCTGTTGACCAGCAGGCATGTCAGACATTTCATTTTACAAAATCTTCGAACTTTTTGTAGTCGGAGAAAGAAAAGTAAACTAGTCTCCAGGATAAAATAGGAGTTTGTTAGAACACGTAACTTGACATTTGACCTCTGTCTTTAAACACACAGCAAATGTCACAAGAAAAACAATATTCAAATACATCTTTACTGCTTGCTCACTTTCTGATTGAACAGAATACCTCTTCTTTGCCTGTTCGAGTACTCTCGCCAGACACAGCCAGCAGCCCCTAAAAGTACCTGGCCCTGATAAAATTTAGCTGGTCATAGTGAGTAGGTGAGTAGATTTATTGAGGCTTGACGGGTGCGCAGGTGTAGTGATTTCACTTATTGCATTCTCCATCAAACTAGGTGAGCAACCCAAAATTCTGGGTGTGGGAAATTGAACACATTTTCCAAAATACGAAGTCTTCTGCTGCTAAAGTACATTTTAATTCCTTAAATGTATTTCTCTGTCTAAACAGTTAGTGGAAATGCCGGACCATGCTTTAGAATGTTCATGAGCTTATTCATAATTGGGCAGGCCTAAGCCTTATTTGCCAGTACAATTCTAGTTTCGCCCTAGCATATAAAGGGTACCTGTTTAGCTGTATCACACAGATTAACCAGACAGGTGCTCGTCCGGCAGTAAATGGTCTGCTTTTAGGAGTGTAACAGATAATATGTAAAATGAGAGAAAATCTCCACTAGTTTATTCATGGAGTGTCGCAGTGACTTGAAAATGGCAAAGACCCACTGGGGCGCGGGGGAGAGATTATCAATCCAATTGGAAAGGACGCCAGCAGGGAAGTTGTACTTTGTCTGCCAAATAGATGCCATTCATGTTGAATTTAACCTGTATGCCGTAGGAATTAGGATCTCTTCCTCAGGAATTTAGCCACAGATGTCCATAAAAGAACCACTGAACTTTGCAGTGCGTCATGTCGTTTTATGAAAACTGGAAAGGGAATTGATATATTTGGTCTTGCTACTTGGGGAGATGACCGTCTTGTGGTGTGAAAGTCAGTGGACCTGCTTGCATCCTATTTTTAGAGTGCAGATAAAAACATAATTTTTTTTCAGTTGCGCTACAACTAAACGTGTTGAAGACTGGTTCAAACAGGCTTTGGATTGAGTTTTTAAAGAGGTATTAGATTGTTTTTGTTATCACTGTCCTACTTGTGACAAATGAGATGATTTTGTTGATGGTGTGGCTACCCGTGGACAACGCTGGTCCTCTGGAACCTACGCACTGCTTAGATTAATTGTAAGAATAGATTTTTGTATTTATCCTACAAGAGCTATACTAAAAAACCTTGGCATTTATTTAAACCTGTGAATATTCTATTTCCATGTGCATCCATAACCCAGCCTCAACCCTGCAGGCATAGTTTCCACAGCGTCAAGAAAATCGTAGCACTTGGTGCCATACAATCTATCCCAGATGAAGAGCTGTACATTGGATGTGTGGTAATGTTCTTGGTCCTGGAAAAGAAAGGTGGCTGGCAGATAGTCCTCGGCTTGCAGTTCACAGTAGGGTACCGCACTTCACTTTAGCCTCTGTTCCACAGAGACAAAAAATCCTGTTCACGTTTTTACCACTTGGTTTAGAACTTGTGTCTTCAGTACTTTAGATTATAGTTGAACATTGCCCCCTCACCATTACAATGCCAACAAGACAGTCAAAGAGGCAGTGACCTCCCACTTCATGTGAAGGAAAATCCAGTATCCTCACTTCTAAGATTGGCTAATTTGGTTGCGTCCATCAGTGTTCCACTAGACAGATAAGTGAAATGTTTCATTGTTCACAGAGAACCCAGTAAGCAGTCTCATAGCTCATCGGAGAAGTGCATTTCTCCTCTACAAAGGATTGTCATGCCTCCAGAAGTTGCTTCTTACTTCTGAAGTTTCTTCCACCGCAGTATAGTAACATGAAGGAGTTGTAGGACAATATGACTTGTGTTTTCAGGTGGCTGTCCAAGTTTATCTAAACATGCAAGATAATATGCAAAGAGAGCATTCTTACCGTTGTTAATCATGTCAGTGATCTCTAGGGGGGGGGGGGATTAGGGTGTTGCGGGACTGGGTTGATGGAGAGCAGGCAGCAATGCCTGCTGTTTAAATAAAACAAAAAAACATCCTGTTTCGGAAATTAAATGCAGGAACGGAGGTCTACTGTCCGTGCATTGGGAGCCACTCACAGGGGATAATTGATATTCATTAGGCAGCCCTCTCTCCGAATAGACTATCTAAACTGATCAGTTGGTACATGGTTTGCATTGACGATTTAATTACCATTCACAAACCAGTCAGCGTGTAAATTGCATGCCGATGGTCTATGAATGGGAACTGGATTTTGGTAGCTGCCCTTTGGAGGGATGCTTATACAGGGAGTGCAGAATTATTAGGCAAATTAGTATTTTGACCACATCATCCTCTTTATGCATGTTGTCTTACTCCAAGCTGTATAGGCTCGAAAGCCTACTACCAGTTAAGCATATTAGGTAATGTGCATCTCTGTAATGAGAAGGGGTGTGGTCTAATGACATCAACACCCTATATCAGGTGTGCATAATTATTAGGCAACTTCCTTTCCTTTGACAAAATGGGTCAAAAGAAGGACTTGACAGGCTCAGAAAAGTCAAAAATAGTGAGATATCTTGCAGAGGGATGCAGCACTCTTAAAATTGCAAAGCTTCTGAAGCGTGATCATCGAACAATCAAGCGTTTCATTCAAAATAGTCAACAGGGTCGCAAGAAGCGTGTGGAAAAACCAAGGCGCAAAATAACTGCCCATGAACTGAGAAAAGTCAAGCGTGCAGCTGCCACAATGCCACTTGCCACCAGTTTGGCCATATTTCAGAGCTGCTACATCACTGGAGTGCCCAAAAGCACAAGGTGTGCAATACTCAGAGACATGGCCAAGGTAAGAAAGGCTGAAAGACGACCACCACTGAACAAGACACACAAGCTGAAACGTCAAGACTGGGCCAAGAAATATCTCAAGACTGATTTTTCTAAGGTTTTATGGACTGATGAAATGAGAGTGAGTCTTGATGGGCCAGATGGATGGGCCCGTGGCTGGATTGGTAAAGGGCAGAGAGCTCCAGTCCGACTCAGACGCCAGCAAGGTGGAGGTGGAGTACTGGTTTGGGCTGGTATCATCAAAGATGAGCTTGTGGGGCCTTTTCGGGTTGAGGATGGAGTCAAGCTCAACTCCCAGTCCTACTGCCAGTTCCTGGAAGACACCTTCTTCAAGCAGTGGTACAGGAAGAAGTCTGCATCCTTCAAGAAAAACATGATTTTCATGCAGGACAATGCTCCATCACACGCGTCCAAGTACTCCACAGCGTGGCTGGCAAGAAAGGGTATACACGAAGGAAATCTAATGACATGGCCTCCTTGTTCACCTGATCTGAACCCCATTGAGAACCTGTGGTCCATCATCAAATGTGAGATTTACAAGGAGGGAAAACAGTACACCTCTCTGAACAGTGTCTGGGAGGCTGTGGTTGCTGCTGCACGCAATGTTGATGGTGAACAGATCAAAACACTGACAGAATCCATGGATGGCAGGCTTTTGAGTGTCCTTGCAAAGAAAGGTGGCTATATTGGTCACTGTTTTGTTTTTGAATGTCAGAAATGTATATTTGTGAATGTTGAGATGTTATATTGGTTTCACTGGTAATGATAAATAATTGAAATGGGTATATATTTTTTTTTGTTAAGTTGCCTAATAATTATGCACAGTGATAGTCACCTGCACACACAGATATCCCCCTAACATAGCTAAAACTAAAAACAAACTAAAAACTACTTCCAAAAATATTCAGTTTTGATATTAATGAGTTTTTTGGGTTCATTGAGAACATGGTTGTTGTTCAATAATAAAATTAATCCTCAAAAATACAACTTGCCTAATAATTCTGCACTCCCTGTAGGATGAAAATTGGTGGTAGTTTCTTGTGAAACCTGCTGAGCAAAATAAACTGCTGACAAGGTTCCTTGAGGAGCCTGTTTACTCAATTTGTTTTTAGGCATCTGGTTTATGATAGCTAGTTCACGTTGCCCTCTCTTTCTAGCTCCTTGACAATGAATAGTTGTGGAATGTCGTGTTTATAATCTGTACATCTTTTGTTTTCTGCAGTTCCTTCTTGGAGGGAACATCCGGTCGAACCTTTGATAGACGTATGCCCATCCGAAATCCCGGAGGTATGTAAACCAGAGAAGAACTGCTAATTTTGAGTCTTAAAAGATGACGACCCATTAGGACGCCCAACCCCTGTAGAACTTGACTTTCCTTTGCCAGTGCTTTCCAACTAGTAGCATGTGAACCCTTTACCACTGTAACTTTCACCCTGAGTACTAGAACAGTGGCTCCGAACCTGTGGTCCGAGGAACCGTGGGGGTCCGCCTTCCAAGGTGATCTGCAACTTTTTAGAAAATTAAAAAATATTAACCGATTAGGTCCTCAGCTTTCAGTAATGACTCCGTGGGGATCCCCGGATTCCAATAATGATTTAGTGGGGGTCCTAGGTTCCAGTAATGATAAAGTGGGGATCCACAGAAGTCAAAAGGTTGGGAACCACTGCACTAGAACATTACAATTATGGTTCCTAATGGGAAACTTCGCCCACTCCCCAGTTAGTCATAGCCTTCTGCCAACTAATGTTCATTATGTTCTTTTGAGTAGAGTTGTAAATGCAAATTGCAAATAAAAAATTGCTATATCTACAATAGATCTCTTATGAGCTTCGTCTAGTCAAATATCCATGTTAGTTATCGTCATTTCTGTTAAGTTCTTCTCGTCTCGTCTCTGCTTTAACTTTTATTTTTTGTTTGTTTCTTACTTAAATGTTGACTTGTGGTGGAAATAGTTTTTCACAATGCACAAATCACTTTGCTAAATTACTTTTTTCCTGTTAAAGGTATTGCCAGACTCACTCTAGTGTTCCTTCTTCAAAAAAGCTCAGTTGAGACGTTATAAGAGTAGGGAGCCCGCAGTCTCCCATGCAACTGTAGATAAATGAGGAAGTAAAACCTTTCAGAATTTTCTGAGCTTGAACAGATGTTAGCAGTCTGAAAGAAGTTCAAAATGTTCTGCTTTAGAGAAGAGGCGGGCAGTTGGGGTTATTTTGTAAGCAAGTGTGTCATGATTTGATTCCAGTGTTCTTACAAGGGTTTGTTACATCTCATGTATTTTTACTGTAACTCTACAAGAACGCTACTTAACTTCTCTTTAATAGGGGTGGGCAAAAAATTCTGCTCTACCGGTGGAGTTTGCATTTCTTTTGCCCTTTTCTCTTGGAGCGGAGTTCCGGCAAACCTCTGCCGAGTGGCAGAAGTGTGGTTTTTTTTTTTTGTGTTTTATTTTGTTATTTTTTCTTTCTCGTGTGCGGCTCGCAAATTTTAAATTGTGAGTGAGAATTTCTATCCCCAGTGCGATTTTCAGGTGCTAGAATGCCCCCCTCAGCAAGATTTCTCACCACGGGTGATCACTACCGCGTTGAGAAAGCTGCCACTCCAGTAGAAAATCTACACGAGCGACACAAAGAAGCGGCGCCCTCTGACGCACTGCATGGTGTCATTAACGTGTGTTTTTTTTAATTTTATTTTTTTCCAGCGTGAAGCAAACCCCTGGTTCTAAAAATCAGTGTGGCGTGCCCGAATTACACCTGCGGAATCTGAGTTTATTATGTCATTCAGAGAGTTATGCCCAACTGTAACTTTTAATATTTACCTATTAATGGTCAAAAGGCATACTTTTAGAGTTCTCTGCCGCGCTTTAGGAAAAGTTATACCAGTTTGGTGTGTGTAGGAAGTTGGCTCTCTATGCACTATTTCAAAGTAAGGAATAGTATGCACAGAGTCCAAGGGTTCCCCTTAGAGGTAAGATAGTGGCAAAAAGAGATAATACTAATGCTCTATTTTGTGGTAGTGTGGTCGAGCAGTAGGCTTATCAAAGGAGTAGTGTTAAGCATTTGTTGTACATACACACAGGCAATAAATGAGGAACACACACTCGGAGACAAATCCAGGCCAATAGGTTTTGTTATAGAAAAATATATTTTCTTAGTTTATTTTAAGAACCACAGGTTCAAATTCTACATGTAATATCTCATTTGAAAGGTATTGCAGGTAAGTACTTTAGGAACTTTGAATAATCACAGTAGCATATATACTTTTTACATAAAACACAATAAGCTGTTTTAAAAGTGGACACAGTGCAATTTTCACAGTTCCTGGGGGAGGTAAAGTAATGTTAGTTTTTGCAGGTAAGTAAACCACCTACGGGGTTAAGATTGGGGTCCAAGGTAGCCCACCGTTGGGGGTTCAGAGCAACCCCAAAGTCACCACACCAGCAGCTCAGGGCCGGTCAGGTGCAGAGTTCAAAGTGGTGCCCAAAACACATAGGCTTCAATGGAGAGAAGGGGGTGCCCCGGTTCCAGTCTGCCAGCAGGTAAGTACCCGCGTCTTCGGAGGGCAGACCAGGGGGGTTTTGTAGGGCACCGGGGGGGGACACAAGTTCACACAAAAAGTACACCCTCAGCGGCACTGGGGCGGCCGGGTGCAGTGTGCAAACACGCGTCGGGTTTCCAATGGATTTCAATGAGAGACCAAGGGGTCTCTTCAGCGGTGCAGGCAGGCAAGGGGGGGGCTCCTCGGGGTCACTCCTGCACCGAAGTTCCGATCCTTCAGGTGCTGGGGGCTGCGGGTGCAGAGTCTTTTCCAGCCGTCGGGATTTTAGAGTCAGGCAGTCGCGGTCAAGGGGAGCCTCGGGATTCCCTCTGCAGGCGTCGCTGAGGGGGGACAACTTTGGTTACTCACAGTCTCGGAGTCGCCGGAGGGTCCTCCCTGACGTGTTGTTTCTCCACCAGTCGAGTCGGGGTCGCCGGGTGCAGTGTTGCAAGTCTCACGCTTCTTGCGGGGATTGCAGGGGTCTTTAAATCTGCTCCTCTGTAACAAAGTTGCAGTCTTTTTGGAGCAGGTCCGCTGTCCTCAGGAGTTTCTTGTTCCTCTTGAAGCAGGGCAGTCCTCTGAGGATTCAGAGGTCGCTGGTCCTTGAGAAAGCGTCGCTGGAGCAGGTTTCTTTAGAAGGCAGGAGACAGGCCGGTAGGACTGGGGCCAAAGCAGTTGGTGTCTTCTTTCTTCTTCTGCAGGGGTTTTCAGCTCAGCAGTCTTCTTCTTCGGTAAGTTGCAGGAATCTCAATTCTTAGGTTCAGGGGAGCCCTTAAATACAAAATTTAAGGGCGTGTTTAGGTCTGGGGGGTTAGTAGCCAATGGCTACTAGCCCTGAGGGTGGGTACACCCTCTTTGTGCCTCCTCCCAAGGGGAGGGGGTCACATTCCTATCCCTATTGGGGGAATCCTCCTTCTACAAGATGGAGGATTTCTAAAAGTTAGTCACCTCAGCTCAGGACACCTTAGGGGCTGTCCTGACTGGCCAGTGACTCCTCCTTGTTATTCTCATTATCTCCTCCGGCCTTGCCGCCAAAAGTGGGGCCGTGGCCGGAGGGGGCGGGCAACTCCACTAGCTGGAGTGCCCTGCGGTGCTGGAACAAAGGGGGTAAGCCTTTGAGGCTCACCGGCAGGTGTTACAGCTCCTGCCTGGGGGAGGTGATAGCATCTCCACCCAGTGCAGGCTTTGTTACAGGCCACAGAGTGACAAAGGCACTCTCCCCATGTGGCCAGCAACATGTCTCGAGTGTGGCAGGCTGCTAGAACCAGTCAGCCTACACGGGTAGTTGGATTAGGTTTCAGGGGGCACCTCTAAGGTGCCCTCTGGGGTGTATTTTACAATAAAATGTACACTGGCATCAGTGTGCATTTATTGTGCTGAGAAGTTTGATACCAAACTTCCCAGTTTTCAGTGTAGCCATTATGGTGCTGTGGAGTCCGTGTTTGACAGACTCCCAGACCATATACTCTTATGGCTACCCTGCACTTACAATGTCTAAGGTTTGGCTTAGACACTGTAGGGGCACAGTGCTCATGCACTGGTGCCCTCACCTATGGTATAGTGCACCCTGCCTTAGGGCTGTAAGGCCTACTAGAAGGGTGACTTATCTATACTGCATAGGCAGTGTGAGGTTGGCATGGCACCCTGAGGGGAGTGCCATGTCGACTTACTCGTTTTGTTCTCACCAGCACACACAAGCTGGCAAGCAGTGTGCATGTGCTGAGTGAGGGGTCCCTAGGGTGGCATAAGATATGCTGCAGCCCTTAGAGACCTTCCCTGGCATCAGGGCCCTTGGTACCAGGGGTACCAGTTACAAGGGACTTACCAGGATGCCAGGGTGTGCCAATTGTGGAATCAAAAGTACAGGTTAGGGAAAGAACACTGGTGCTGGGGCCTGGTTAGCAGGCCTCAGCACACTTTCAATTCAAAACATAGCATCAGCAAAGGCAAAAAGTCAGGGGGTAACCATGCCAAGGAGGCATTTCCTTACAGTGTGCCAATTGTTAAAACTTTCTCTGGGCATGTGACAAGGTTTGAAAAACAGTAAAAGTGTAATTAGTCTTTAGTATGTATGCCCAGGTGCCTGAGTGGGTGATAGTATATGCCCCTACTTCTCTCCTGTCATTTCTATTTTTAGGAATTAACAATCTGTATAGTATAAGTGCATGCTGCACTTGATGTGGGCTTCTTGAGCAACCTGTTTCTGGTCCTTCTCTGCTGCCCCGTCCTTTCTCTTCTGCATTCTTTGTGGGTGTTTTGGCTTATTGTCTCGTTGTCTATGCATAATCGTGCATCAGAAGTACATCCCATATTAATATTTGCAGCTCTAAGTCCAAAAGCCTGAGTAGTATCACAGCATGTGTAGAAGGTGAGTAATAGCTGTTTCTGAAACACTTACTACTCCTATCAATTTCAGTGAAAAATGATTTCTCGAAACATACTTTTTTTTATTATGTACTAATAATGGTTCTTAGTTTCCCTTCTTTGTATTGTACTGCATTTAAAGGCTGTAGTCAAATGTGTTTACTTAAATTAAGGTTTTGGATGTAAAAAAAAGATATACACAGACTGCAGCCTTTCATTCATGTCCTAGATATGTGGAAAGTAAGGGAACCCAGTAATTTACAATGGATGGACCTTTTCCTGGGGAGAGCCAGTATGCAGTCCCTCCCACAGATACAGGTAAAAAGGCTGGTGCCCCAGGTGATAAGTGTGCTGCTAACTTTTTTTTGCCAGTACATAGCCAGGACTATGGTGCCACGCTGGCATGGTTATCAAACTCAGTGATGAAGGTAAAACACAGGACTGTTCAGAAAGCATACGAGGGGGGAGGGGGGGGGGGTGGCACCTCTTCCCAAATCAGTTCAGAGGACTTTCATCCAAACAGGACTTCCCAAACGAATGTCATAAAAATGCAGTGGGTTTGGCAAATCTGTACATACCATTCTTTAACATTTGGTTTTTAACAATTCCATAAAAATAAAGTTTTACTCCCATTACAAAATAATAGAGATCTAACTTAAAAAATAAATAAAAAGTCACCCCCACCCCATTTCAATCCTCCCGCCCCACTCTACCCCACTACACTCCAATCCACCCACCCCACCCCAGTTCAAGCCCCCACTCATCCCCCCCAAGCCAGCCAGATCACGCCACTCAAATCCATGTATTCCACTCCAATCTAACTCACTTTATCCAGTCCACCCTAATCCGTCCGACTCCAGTCCGGTCCACCCCACTCCAAACCACCTTTATCCACCCTGCCCCACTGCACTCCTAACCATTCCACACCACTCTAGTCCAATCCACTTATTCCTCATTCAATATGATTCACCCCACTCCAATCCAACCCACTGCGTCGCAATCCAATTCACCCCACTTTAGTCAACCCACCTCACCCCACTCTACCTTAGTCCACCCCATTCAAATCCAATGAATCTGATCCACCCCACTCCAATCCAGTCTCCTGTAGTAGATCATTTCAATTCACCTACCCCAATCTAATCCACTCCACTAAATCCACTACACTCTCTCCACCCACTACACTCTCTCCACCCACACTCTCTCCACCCACACTCTACTCCAATCCACCCAACTCTACTCCACCCTATTCCACATCAGTCCACTCTGCGGTACTCCACTCTATGACTGAACTCTACTCCCCTCATTGACAGTACTCCACTCTACAACACTTATTCCAACAAACCCACTCCACTCTAATGGCTGCTGCCAGTTGTAAAGCGAAACCGCTCCCCATTAAAGCTTGTTGACCCTCGTATGTTAGGTTTAGCCAAGGTCCAAAGGTAATGGAGCAGGAATAAAAATAAGATTTTTTTGATAATTTAAAAAACTTTTTGCCAAACTCTCCTATTCTATGCTTTTCAGAATTTAGATGACAGTGTGTTTTTCAAACGTCATTCAAAGCTGGAACTGGATGAAAAGAGGCGCAAAAGGTGAGTTTAACTTTGTATTGTGAATAGTTATTAGCATTACTGACTAAACTAAAAGGATGTGCGATTTGACTGTGCCATCATTCTTTCCTCCTTAGATGACTGGCCCTAGTAGACTTCAGTGATCATCTCTGGTGTGATAGGTGGGATGTATGGATCGGGATGGAGCAATCCATAATCTAGACCCTCCCCATTACCTTCCATGAACAATCGTACTCTTAATGAATCCTGAGTTGATGTTATTGTCTTTGAGGGACAAGTTGTGTGCTGTTTTTATTGATATTTGGAAGTGTTAACAAAAATACACTGCTGCATGTATGAGTGTCGGCTCTTCACAAAATAATTAGCACTGAGATAATGGTGCTCTTTGAAGAAACAAAAAAAAATGAAAAACTTTGAATTCTTCGTTCATAACAATGCAGATCGAACTCAACATTTGTTCAGAAGTGTCAATGTGGTATGTTGTGGGCTGAAAGACATCAACAGAATACAAGGAGTAGCAATGTTTTTTGGACATGTGTTGACCTTGGATTTACCTAAGAAAAATAATTCATATTCACTATTAATGCCATGTTGTTTTCCTAGTGAGTGGCATGTTTCTGTTCTGCGCTGTGCTGTTCTGGGTTGTGCTGCTGCTGCCACTGCCCATTTGTCCCACTTTGCCCAGTGGGTTCCAGAGTCTCTGTCCTATTTGCTTATTTAGTGGTGCACACTTTTCCTCTTAGTGAGCACCTTTTCCTGTTGCTTTTCCTCATGCAAATGCCACTCTTTTAAAAAGCACCTACCACGGTTTCTCTCATGAGTCCTACAGTATTTCTGGCTCACTTAGAAACATTATCATGACTATAAGAAAGTACCCTCTTTTTGGCATGGTTGCCACACTTTTTGCCTGCTGTCAGTATGTTTTGAGTGCTCACTGGGATCTTGCTAATCAGGTCCCCAGTGACTGTACTCACTCCCTTTTAAATTTGGTGGTTCCTGACTTAGTACACTCCACAATTGACATAATGGTGCCCCCTTGTAAGTCCCTAGTATATGGTACTTAGGTACCCAGGGTAATGGGGCACCAGGGGTTCCCCATGGGCTGCAGGATGTATTATGCAACCAATGGGAGCCCCTGCAAAATGTGTCTACAGTCCTGCGATTGCAGCCTGCGTGAAAGGGTGCGTGCACCAGGTCACTGTGAGTTACCCCTATGGCAAACCCTTCTAGCCCACAGGGCAGGGTGTAAGTACCTGTGTGTGAGGGCACCCTTGCATGAGCAGAGGTGTCCCTACGAACTCCAGCTCTATTTTCCTGGACTTTGTAAGTGCAGGGAAGCCATTGTACCAGTGTACTGGACACAAGTCACTACCTGTGTCTAGTACAATAAAGGTAATTCCGAACCTGAGCATGTTTGGTATCAAACATGTCGGAATCATACCCCAGTATCGGTTGCATGATTCCATGCACTCTGGGGGCTCCTTAGAGGACCCCCAGCTTTGCTCCTACCAGTTTGCAGGGTTTTCCCAGGCAGCCTGCACTGCTGCCATCCTACAGACAGGTTTCTGCCCTCCTGCTGCTTGACCAGCTCAGGCCCAGGAAGGCAGAACAAAGGATTTCCTTTGGGAGTGGGAGGCAACACCCTTTTCCTTTGGAAACAGATGTTACATGGCTTGGGAGGGATAGCCTCTCCCAGCCACTGGTATGCTTTAAAGAGCACATTTGGTGCCCTACTTGCATATACCTGTTTGTACCAGTCCAGGGACCCCCAGACCCTGCTCTGGTGCGAAACTGGACAATGGAAAGGGAAGTCACCACTCCCCTGTCCATCACCGCCCAAGGGGTGGTGCCCAGAGCTTCTCCAGGTAGCCACGTGAGTCTGCCATCTTGAATCCAAGGTGGGCAGAGGCCCATGGGAGCATCTGAGTGGCCAGGTCAGACAGGTGACGTCACAGCCCCCCTCCTGGTAGGTGACAGATGTCTCACCCTCCCCTTTCCTGGTCAATTTAGGGCCTCCCTCTTGGGTGGGTCCTCAGATTCGACGTGCAAGATTCCAGCAGGACTCCTCTGCATCGTTTACTTCATCTTCTGGTGGTCACCAGGACTGCAACAGGACTTTCCAGGAGTTGATCATCTTCATCCACAGCGACGACTCTGCTTGCAACATTGTTTCCACGGCTCCTTCCAACAAATGCAACATTTCCCCTGGTGTGCATCCTCTGAGGGCGACAAGTCTTCAGTCTGCATGAGAAGCAAGAAGGAATCTCCCTTTTGAGTGAAGGAGTCACTCCCCTGCACCTGTAGGCACCAACTGCAACAAAGACTGACTGCCTGGATCTCCTCTTCTCCAGAGCTGCGTGGGTCCTGCATCACAGGTGGTGGTCTAGAGTGGCCCCCTTGGTCCGATGTACCAGCCGTCCAACTTGGGAGACTGTAAGCCTTTGCATTTCCATGCAGGACAGTAACCCTATGCACCGCCTCTCTTGCAGCTACGAAGGTTTGTTGGCATCTCTTCCCAGGGATCTTCAGGCTCCGTGTAGCCCAGCACTCTTCCCTGTGAAGCACAGCCGCCTGCGTGCTGCTCCTGCGACACACAACTCCTTCCAAGGTCTGCTGCGTAGGCCCCACCGCGATTCCTGTGCTTGCTGCCTGCAGGTCACCTTGTCGGGGCTGCCTCCTCTTCCTGTGACTCTCCTCACTGCTGAGGGTCACCCAGGACTCCCCTCTTTGTGTTGAGTCCTCCTGGACCTTGTTGGTCTCTGACAGCTCCGCATTTCTTCTTACACGCCATTTGCCTTTGCCAAGGCTTGTAGGTTGTATTTCCCCACTACTGACTGACTGCAGTCCTTCTAGCATGGGATGTCGTCTGCATCACTTCAGAAACTCTTCAGCTGCTCCAGTGGTGCATTGCTGACTGTCTTCGTCCACCTCCTCTTGGTCCTGCATCCACAGACAAGTGGGTAGTGGCTCCTGCCACCACCGGACACTCAAACGTGAACTGGACTTGGTCCCCTTCCTTTACATGTCTTCCTCTACCAGGATTCACCTTAGGTTTCATGAAGTCTTGTCTTAGTTTACCAAAATCCTCTTCTGAAGTTGAAGTCCTTTTGGTGGGATTGGGGAGAACCAGGTACTTAACTCTCTTCTCCTGGTCATTGAGGAAACACTCTGGTACCTACCTTTTGGGGTTCCAGCTCCCCTCTACCGATTCCACTTCCTTGGGTGGGGGCCTGACTTTGATATTCCACTTTCTTTGTATATGGTTTGGTCCCCCTCTTCAGTACTTACTATTGTTTTCACTGTTTTCTATTACCTTTTATGCTAATCACTAACTCCTAATCTGTATATAATAGTGTTTGCTTACAGGTGAGGTATTGCCTATATAGTATTTTGGTATTTGAATTACCATAATAAAGTACCTTTATTTTTGTAATACTGTGTGATTCTTTCATGTGTATAAGTGCTGCGTGACTGCAGTGGTATTGCATAAGTTTTGCATGTCTCCTAGATAAGTTGTTTTTGCTTCTCATCCACAGCTACCTCCTTTCTTCCTAGACACTGACTATACCTCACTAACAGGGGATACCTAGACCTGGTATAAGGTGATAATACCATAGGTGTTCACCAGGCCAGCTTCCTACATTGGTGGTGTAGCGGTGGGATAAGCAATTGCAATTTCCTTATGGCTCGGTCACTGGGTACATTCCACAGGAAAGTCCATTAGCTAACTAATAGGAGACTAGATCCCTGACACTAGGTGTAGTGTGTACCTAAGTTTGGGTAAGTGAGGCTTACTCCAGTATTGGAACTTTCATAGATTAACAGGCTTGAATACTTCCCCTGTCGTCAAGATGGAAGTCCCAGGTGCAATATAAACGCTTTGCTTAAGTGTGTGTGTGTGTGTGTGTTCGGCGGCATGTGTAGCTGCAGATACACATGCTTTGCATAGCTCTTCCGACATCTAGTGTTGGGCTAAGAGTGTTAGAAGTTGTTTTTGTTCGAAGAAGTCTTTTCTGAGTCACGGGATCGAGTGACTCCTCCTCTCGGTTACAGTGCGCATGGGCATCGACTCCATTTTTAGATTGTTTTCTTTCCGCTGTCTGGTTCGGACGTGTTTCCTCTTGCTCCGCGATTTCAAATCGGAAAACCTTAGAAAACCTATGTTCGATGGCATGTGTAGCTGCAGATACACATGTTGTGCATAGCCCGCTTCTGGTGTTGGGTCGGAGTGTTACAAGTTGTTTTTCTTCGAAGAAGTCTTTCGAGTCACGAGACCGAGGGACTCCTCCTCTTTTGCTTCCATTGCGCATGGGCGTCGACTCCATCTTCGATTTGTTTTCTTTCCGCCATCGGGTTCGGACGTGTTCCTTTTCGGTCCGGGTTCGGAACGGAAAGATAGTTAGAAATTCGGAAAATTACGTCGGTATTGTTGCGTTCGGGATCGGGTTAGATAGAATCGACACCGAATCGTGAAGAGCTCCGGTAGCCCTTCGGGGTAATTTCGATCCCCCGTCGGGGCCTGGTCGGCCCGACCGCGTGTAACATCGAGGCTGATGGAACGGACCCCGTTCCGATTCTGCCCTAAATGCTACAACAAATACCCATATACAGACCAACATTTGGTCTGTAACCTGTGCCTGTCGCCCGAGCACAAGGAAGAAACTTGTGAGGCCTGTCGTGCGTTTCGATCCCGAAAAACGCTCCGTGACCGGCGAGCCAGAAGATTACAGATGGCGTCCACGCCGACAGGACACCGAGAGTTCGAGGAACAAGGAGAAGAAGAGGAAGCCTTCTCTATCCATGAATCGGACTCGGAGGAATTCGACGTCCACGAAACAGTGAGTAAGACGTCGAAGCCAGCACACAAGAAAACAGACAAGGCCCAGGGGACGCCACTGCCAACAGGCCATGTCTCAACCCATAAAGTCGGTGACCGCCCATCGGCACCGAAAAAGGCCGAACTAGTGCCGAGATCGTCCGACTCGGGTCGAGACACAGGCACGCAGCAATCTCGGGACCGAGAAAGTGCTGCCGACAAAGATCGACGCCGAGACATCGGAGCCGAAGCTGCTCGACGCAGAGACAGCGGCACCGAGGAGGATCGACGCCGAGAAGTTTCGACTCCAAAAAAGAGAAAAGTCGCCTCGGAGCCGAAAACGAGTAAGGACATAGTTTTGGTGCCGAAACGACCGGCAACCGAGCCAACTACCAGCTCATATTCAGAGGAGCAATCACTGTCCTCTCAATTGCGCAAACATAGATTCGAGGAAGAGTTACAGTCCACTGAAGTAGACCACACTCAAAAGCGGATCTTCATACAGAGTGGAACAGGGAAGATCAGCACCCTTCCCCCTATTAGGAGAAAAAGGAGACTTGAGTTCCAAATACAGGAACAAGCACCACAAACAAAAGTGGTGAAGAAGGTAACTCCGCCACCCTCTCCTCCACCTGTAACTTACATATCACCGGCACAGACTCCGTCACACTCACTGGCTCACACCACCATGAGCCAAGATGACCAGGACGCTTGGGACCTATACGACGCCCCAGTGTCAGACAACAGTCCGGAGGCATATCCTACCAAGCCCTCACCACCAGAGGACAGCACAGCGTATTCACAGGTGGTAGCTAGGGCAGCAGAGTTCCATAACGTGTCGCTACACTCGGAACCTGTCGAGGATGACTTCCTTTTCAACACCCTCTCCTCCACCCATAGCACCTACCAGAGCCTGCCTATGCTCCCAGGAATGCTAAGGCACGCAAAGCAAATCTTCAAAGAGCCTGTCAAGAGTAGAGCAATAACACCAAGGGTGGAAAAGAAATATAAAGCACCGCCCACAGACCCTGCTTTCATCACCTCACAACTGCCACCAGATTCGGTTGTAGTAGGGGCAGCTCGCAAGAGAGCCAACTCTCACACATCGGGCGATGTACCACCTCCGGATAAAGAAAGCCGCAAGTTCGACGCAGCGGAAAAAGGGTCGCAGTACAAGCTGCAAACCAGTGGCGCATCGCTAACTCTCAAGCGCTCCTAGTGCGATATGATAGAGCCCATTGGGACGAGATGCAGCACCTCATCGAGCATCTACCCAAGGATTTACAAAAAAGGGCGAAACAGGTGGTTGAGGAGGGACAAAACATCTCCAATAACCAAATACGCTCCTCTATGGATGCAGCTGACACAGCTGCAAGAACAATTAACACAGCAGTAACCATAAGAAGGCACGCGTGGTTACGAACATCTGGCTTTAAACCGGAGATACAGCAAGCGGTGCTCAATATGCCATTCAATGAGCAACAATTGTTCGGACCTGAAGTGGACACGGCAATTGAAAAGCTAAAAAAGGACACTGACACTGCCAAGGCCATGGGCGCACTCTATTCCCCGCAGGGCAGAGGCACTTTCGGCACCTTCCGCAAAACAACCTTCAGAGGGGGGTTTCGGGGTCAGGCCACACAAGCCAGTACCTCACATTCAACACAGTCTACCTACCAGGGACAGTACCAAAGGGGAGGCTTTCGGGGCCAGTACAGAGGAGGACAATTCCCTAGAAACGGGAAAATTTCAAAGCCCAAAAACACCTGCAACCAAACAGTGACTCACAGGTCACTCATCCCCTCCACACAACACCAGTGGGGGGAAGAATAAGTCAGTATTACCAATCTTGGGAGGAAATAACAACAGACACTTGGGTCTTAGCAATTATCCAACATGGTTATTGCATAGAATTTCTCCAAATCCCTCCAAATATACCACCAAAAACACAGAATATATCAAAACAGCATTCAGACCTTCTGGAAATAGAAGTTCAAGCATTACTGCAAAAGAACGCAATAGAACTGGTACCAGGTACACAAATAAACACAGGAGTTTACTCACTGTACTTTCTAATACCAAAAAAGGACGAAACACTGAGACCAATCCTAGATCTCAGAACACTAAACACCTTCATCAAATCAGAACACTTTCACATGGTCACGCTACAAGAAGTGTTACCATTGCTAAAGCAACAAGACTACATGACAACCTTAGATCTCAAAGACGCATATTTCCACATACCGGTACATCCCTCGCACAGGAAATACCTAAGGTTCGTATTCAAAGGAATACATTACCAATTCAAAGTATTGCCGTTCGGTATAACAACCGCACCAAGAGTCTTTACAAAATGCCTAGCAGTAGTAGCTGCACACATCAGGAGGCAGCAAATACACGTATTCCCGTATCTGGACGATTGGCTAATCAAGACCACTCATTGACAGTGTTCACACCACACAGATCAGGTCATACAAACTCCGTTTCTCCGTCAACTATGCAAAATCACACATTCTGCCGTGCAAAGTACAGCAATACCTAGGAGCAACAATAGACACAACAAGGGGAATAGCCACTCCAAGTCCACAAAGGGTTCAAAATTTCCAAAAAGTTATACAAACCATGTATCCAACACAAAAAATACAGGCAAAGATGGTATTACAACTCCTAGGCATGATGTCCTCATGCATAGCCATTGTCCCAAACGCAACACTGCACATGAGGCCCTTACAACAGTGCCTAGCATCACAATGGTCACAAGCACAGGGTCACTGTAGGAAGTTGGCTCTGTATGTGCTATTTCAAAGTAAGGAATAGCATGCACAGAGTCCAAGGGTTCCCCTTAGAGGTAAAATAGTGGTAAAAATAGATAATACTAATGCTCTATTTTGTGGTAGTGTGGTCGAGCAGTAGGCTTATCCAAGGAGTAGTGTTAAGCATTTGTTGTACATACACATAGACAATAAATGAGGTACACACACTCAGAGACAAATCCAGCCAATAGGTTTTTATATAGAAAAATATCTTTTCTTAGTTTATTTTAAGAACCACAGGTTCAAATTTTACATGTAATATCTCATTCGAAAGGTATTGCAGGTAAGTACTTTAGGAACTTCAAATCATAAAAATTGCATGTATACTTTTCAAGTTATTCCCAAATAGCTGTTTTAAAAGTGGACACTTAGTGCAATTTTCACAGTTCCTGGGGGAGGTAAGTTTTGGTTAGTTTTACCAGGTAAGTAGGACACTTACAGGGTTCAGTTCTTGGTCCAAGGTAGCCCACCGTTGGGGGTTCAGAGCAACCCCAAAGTCACCACACCAGCAGCTCAGGGCCGGTCAGGTGCAGAGTTCAAAGTGGTGCCCAAAACACATAGGCTAGAATGGAGAGAAGGGGGTGCCCCGGTTCCGGTCTGCTTGCAGGTAAGTACCCGCGTCTTCGGAGGGCAGACCAGGGGGGTTTTGTAGGGCACCGGGGGGGACACAGGTCCACACAGAAATTTCACCCTCAGCGGCGCGGGGGCGGCCGGGTGCAGTGTAGAAACAAGCGTCGGGTTCGCAATGTTAGTCTATGAGAGATCTCGGGATCTCTTCAGCGCTGCAGGCAGGCAAGGGGGGGATTCCTCGGGGAAACCTCCACTTGGGCAAGGGAGAGGGACTCCTGGGGGTCACTTCTCCAGTGAAAGTCCGGTCCTTCAGGTCCTGGGGGCTGCGGGTGCAGGGTCTCTCCCAGGCGTCGGGACTTTAGGTTCAAAGAGTCGCGGTCAGGGGAAGCCTCGGGTTTCCCCCTGCAGGCGGCGCTGTGGGGGCTCAGGGGGGACAGGTTTTGGTACTCACAGTATCAGAGTAGTCCTGGGGTCCCTCCTGAGGTGTTGGATCGCCACCAGCCGAGTCGGGGTCGCCGGGGGCAGTGTTGCAAGTCTCACGCTTCTTGCGGGGAGCTTGCAGGGTTCTTTAAAGCTGCTGGAAACAAAGTTGCAGCTTTTCTTGGAGCAGGTCCGCTGTCCTCGGGAGTTTCTTGTCTTTTCGAAGCAGGGGCAGTCCTCAGAGGATGTCGAGGTCGCTGGTCCCCTTGGAAGGCGTCGCTGGAGCAGGATCTTTGGAAGGCAGGAGACAGGCCGGTGAGTTTCTGGAGCCAAGGCAGTTGTCGTCTTCTGGTCTTCCGCTGCAGGGGTTTTCAGCTGGGCAGTCCTTCTTCTTGTAGTTGCAGGAATCTAATTTTCTAGGGTTCAGGGTAGCCCTTAAATACTAAATTTAAGGGCGTGTTTAGGTCTGGGGGGTTAGTAGCCAATGGCTACTAGCCCTGAGGGTGGGTACACCCTCTTTGTGCCTCCTCCCAAGGAGAGGGGGTCACAATCCTAACCCTATTGGGGGAATCCTCCATCTGCAAGATGGAGGATTTCTAAAAGTTAGAGTCACCTCAGCTCAGGACACCTTAGGGGCTGTCCTGACTGGCCAGTGACTCCTCCTTGTTATTCTCATTATTTTCTCCGGCCTTGCCGCCAAAAGTGGGGCCTGGCCGGAGGGGGCGGGCAACTCCACTAGCTGGAGTGTCCTGCTGGGTTGGCACAAAGGAGGTGAGCCTTTGAGGCTCACCGCCAGGTGTGACAATTCCTGCCTGGGAGAGGTGTTAGCATCTCCACCCAGTGCAGGCTTTGTTACTGGCCTCAGAGTGACAAAGGCACTCTCCCCATGGGGCCAGCAACATGTCTCGGTTTGTGGCAGGCTGCTAAAACTAGTCAGCCTACACAGATAGTCGGTTACGTTTCAGGGGGCACCTCTAAGGTGCCCTCTGTGGTGTATTTTACAATAAAATGTACACTGGCATCAGTGTGCATTTATTGTGCTGAGAAGTTTGATACCAAACTTCCCAGTTTTCAGTGTAGCCATTATGGTGCTGTGGAGTTCGTGTTTGACAGACTCCCAGACCATATACTCTTATGGCTACCCTGTACTTACAATGTCTAAGGTTTTGTTTAGACACTGTAGGGGTACCATGCTCATGCACTGGTACCCTCACCTATGGTATAGTGCACCCTGCCTTAGGGCTGTAAGGCCTGCTAGAGGGGTGTCTTACCTATACTGCATAGGCAGTGAGAGGCTGGCATGGCACCCTGAGGGGAGTGCCATGTCGACTTACTCGTTTTGTCCTCACTAGCACACACAAGCTGGCAAGCAGTGTGTCTGTGCTGAGTGAGAGGTCTCCAGGGTGGCATAAGACATGCTGCAGCCCTTAGAGACCTTCCTTGGCATCAGGGCCCTTGGTACTAGAAGTACCAGTTACAAGGGACTTATCTGGATGCCAGGGTCTGCCAATTGTGGATACAAAAGTACAGGTTAGGGAAAGAACACTGGTGCTGGGGCCTGGTTAGCAGGCCTCAGCACACTTTCAATTGTAAACATAGCATCAGCAAAGGCAAAAAGTCCGGGGGCAACCATGCCAAGGAGGCATTTCCTTACACAACCCCCCCCCCAAACGAAAGAGGATGAGACTAACCTTTCCCAAGAGAGTCTTCATTTTCTAAGTGGAAGAACCTGGAAAGGCCATCTGCATTGGCATGGGCAGTCCCAGGTCTGTGTTCCACTATAAAGTCCATTCCCTGTAGGGAGATGGACCACCTCAACAGTTTAGGATTTTCACCTTTCATTTGCATCAGCCATTTGAGAGGTCTGTGGTCAGTTTGAACTAGGAAGTGAGTCCCAAAGAGGTATGGTCTCAGCTTCTTCAGGGACCAAACCACAGCAAAGGCCTCCCTCTCAATGGCACTCCAACGCTGCTCCCTGGGGAGTAACCTCCTGCTAATGAAAGCAACAGGCTGGTCAAGGCCATCATCATTTGTTTGGGACAAAACTGCCCCTATCCCATGTTCAGAGGCATCAGTCTGCACAATGAACTGCTTAGAATAATCTGGAGCTTTGAGAACTGGTGCTGAGCACATTGCCTGTTTCAGGGTGTCAAAGGCCTGTTGGCAGTCCACAGTCCAGTTTACTTTCTTGGGCATTTTCTTGGAGGTGAGTTCAGTGAGGGCTGTCACAATGGATCCATATCCCTTCACAAACCTCCTGTAATACCCAGTCAAGCCAAGGAATGCCCTGACTTGAGTCTGGGTTTTTGGAGCTACCCAGTCCAGAATAGTCTGGATCTTGGGTTGGAGTGGCTGAACTTGGCCTCCACCTACAAGGTGTCCCAAGTAAACCACAGTTCCCTGCCCTATCTGGCATTTGGATGCCTTGATAGAGAGGCCTGCAGATTGCAGAGCCTTCAAAACCTTCCTCAGGTGGACCAGGTGATCCTGCCAGGTGGAGCTAAAGACAGCAATATCATCAAGATAAGCTGTGCTAAAGGACTCCAAGCCAGCAAGGACTTGATTCACCAACCTTTGGAAGGTGGCAGGGGCATTCTTTAAACCAAAGGGCATAACAGTAAACTGATAATGCCCATCAGGTGTGGAGAATGCTGTCTTTTCTTTTGCTCCAGGTGCCATTTTTATTTGCCAGTACCCTGCTGTCAAGTCAAAGGTACTTAGAAATTTGGCAGCACCTAATTTATCAATGAGCTCATCAGCTCTTGGAATTGGATGGGCATCTGTCTTGGTGACAGAATTGAGCCCTCTGTAGTCCACACAAAACCTCATCTCTTTCTTTCCATCTTTGGTGTGAGGTTTGGGGACTAAGACCACTGGGCTAGCCCAGGGGCTGTCAGAGCGCTCAATGACTCCCAATTCCAGCATCTTGTGGACTTCCACCTTGATGCTTTCCTTAACATGGTCAGACTGTCTAAAGATTTTGTTCTTGACAGGCATGCTGTCTCCTGTGTCCACATCATGGGTACACAGGTGTGTCTGACCAGGGGTTAAGGAGAAGAGTTCAGGAAACTGTTGTAGGACTCTCCTACAATCAGCTTGCTGTTGGCCAGAGAGGGTGTCTGAGTAGATCACTCCATCTACTGTACCATCTTTTGGGTCTGATGACAGAAGATCAGGGAGAGGTTCACTCTCTGCCTCCTGATCCTCATCTGTTACCATCAACAGATTGACATCAGCCCTGTCGTGGAAGAGCTTAAGGCGGTTTACATGGATCACCCTCTTGGGGCTCCTGCTTGTGCCCAGGTCCACCAAGTAGGTGACCTGACTCTTCCTCTCTAGTACTGGGTAAGGGCCACTCCATTTGTCCTGGAGTGCCCTGGGAGCCACAGGCTCCAGAACCCAGACTTTCTGCCCTGGTTGGAACTCAACCAGTGCAGCCTTTTGGTCATACCAAAACTTCTGGAGCTGTTGGCTGGCCTCAAGGTTTTTGGTTGCCTTTTCCATGTACTCTGCCATTCTAGAGCGAAGGCCAAGTACATAGTCCACTATGTCCTGTTTAGGCTCATGGAGAGGTCTCTCCCAGCCTTCTTTAACAAGGGCAAGTGGTCCCCTTACAGGATGACCAAACAGAAGTTCAAAGGGTGAGAATCCTACTCCCTTCTGTGGCACCTCTCTGTAAGCGAAAAGCAGACATGGCAAGAGGACATCCCATCTCCTTTTGAGCTTTTCTGGGAGCCCCATGATCATGCCTTTTAATGTCTTGTTGAATCTCTCAACCAAGCCATTAGTTTGTGGATGGTATGGTGTAGTGAATTTATAAGTCACTCCACACTCATTCCACATGTGCTTTAGGTATGCTGACATGAAGTTGGTACCTCTGTCAGACACCACCTCCTTAGGGAAACCCACTCTGGTAAAGATACCAATGAGGGCCTTGGCTACTGCAGGGGCAGTAGTCGACCTAAGGGGAATAGCTTCAGGATACCTGGTAGCATGATCCACTACTACCAGGATATACATATTTCCTGAGGCTGTGGGAGGTTCCAGCGGACCAACTATGTCCACACCCACTCTTTCAAAGGGAACCCCCACCACTGGAAGTGGAATGAGGGGGGCCTTTGGATGCCCACCTGTCTTACCACTGGCTTGACAGGTGGGGCAGGAGAGGCAAAACTCCTTAACCATGTTGGACATAGTGGGCCAGTAGAAGTGGTTGACTAACCTCTCCCACGTCTTGGTTTGTCCCAAATGTCCAGCAAGGGGAATGTCATGGGCCAATGTTAGGATGAACTCTCTGAACAGCTGAGGCACTACCACTCTCCTAGTGGCACCAGGTTTGGGGTCTCTGGCCTCAGTGTACAGGAGTCCATCTTCCCAATAGACCCTATGCGTTCCATTTTTCTTGCCTTTGGACTCTTCAGCAGCTTGCTGCCTAAGGCCTTCAAGAGAGGGACAGGTTTCTTGTCCCTTACACAGCTCCTCCCTGGAGGGTCCCCCTGGGCCTAAGAGCTCAACCTGGTAAGGTTCAAGCTCCAAAGGCTCAGTTCCCTCAGAGGGCAGAACTTCTTCCTGAGAAGAGAGGTTCCCTTTCTTTTGCTGTGTTGCAGTTGGTTTCCCAACTGACTTTCCTGTTCTCTTGGTAGGCTGGGCCATTTTTCCAGACTCCAGCTCTACTTTTTCACCCTGTGCCTTGCATTGTGCTCTTGTTTTCACACACACCAGTTCAGGGATACCCAGCATTGCTGCATGGGTTTTTAGTTCTACCTCAGCCCATGCTGAGGACTCCAGGTCATTTCCAAGCAGACAGTCCACTGGGATATTTGAGGAGACCACCACCTGTTTCAGGCCATTGACCCCTCCCCATTCTAAAGTAACCATTGCCATGGGATGTACTTTTCTCTGATTGTCAGCGTTGGTGACTGTGTAAGTTTTTCCAGTCAGGTATTGGCCAGGGGAAACCAGTTTCTCTGTCACCATGGTGACACTGGCACCTGTATCCCTCAGGCCCTCTATTCTAGTCCCATTAATTAAGAGTTGCTGTCTGTATTTTTGCATGTTAGGCGGCCAGACAGCTAGTGTGGCTAAATCCACCCCACCCTCAGAAACTAGAGTAGCTTCAGTGTGGACCCTGATTTGCTCTGGGCACACTGTTGATCCCACTTGGAGACTAGCCATACCAGTGTTACCTGGATGGGAGTTTGGAGTGGAACCTTTCTTGGGACAGGCCTTGTCTCCAGTTTGGTGTCCATGCTGTTTACAGCTATGACACCAGGCCTTTTTGGGATCAAAGTTTTTACCCTTGTACCCATTGTTTTGTGAAGAGGCTCTGGGCCCACCCTCCTGTGCAGGTTTTTGGGGGCCTGTAGAAGACTCTTTACTATTTTTAGTTTTGGTTGTCTCATCACCCTTCCCCTGGGGAGTCTTTGTGACCCCTTTCTTTTGGTCACCCCCTGTTGAAGTCTTGGACACCCTTGTCTTGACCCAATGGTCCGCCTTCTTTCCCAATTCTTGGGGAGAAATTGGTCCTAGGTCTACCAGATGCTGATGCAGTTTATCATTGAAACAATTACTTAACAGGTGTTCTTTCACAAATAAATTGTACAGCCCATCATAATTATTTACACCACTGCCTTGAATCCAACCATCTAGTGTTTTCACTGAGTAGTCAACAAAGTCAACCCAGGTCTGGCTCGAGGATTTTTGAGCCCCCCTGAACCTAATCCTGTACTCCTCAGTGGAGAATCCAAAGCCCTCAATCAGGGTACCCTTCATGAGGTCATAAGATTCTGCATCTTGTCCAGAGAGTGTGAGGAGTCTATCCCTACACTTTCCTGTGAACATTTCCCAAAGGAGAGCACCCCAGTGAGATCTGTTCACTTTTCTGGTTACACAAGCCCTCTCAAAAGCTGTGAACCATTTGGTGATGTCATCACCATCTTCATATTTAGTTACAATCCCTTTGGGGATTTTCAACATGTCAGGAGAATCTCTGACCCTATTTATGTTGCTGCCACCATTGATGGGTCCTAGGCCCATCTCTTGTCTTTCCCTCTCTATGGCTAGGATCTGTCTTTCCAAAGCCAATCTTTTGGCCATCCTGGCTAACTGGATGTCCTCTTCACTGGGGTTATCCTCAGTGATTTCAGAGGTGTTGGTCTCTCCTGTGAGGGAACCAGCATCTCTGACTATTATTTTTGGAGTCAGGGTTTGAGGGACCCTGTTCTCCCTAGATAGGACTGGTAGGGGGGAATTGTCCTCCAAGTCACTATCCTCTTCCTCTGAGTTGCCACCCTCAGAGGGGTTGGCCTTTTCAAACTCTGCCAAAAGCTCCTGGAGCTGTATTTTGGTAGGTTTGGGGCCCATTGTTATTTTCTTTATTTTACAGAGTGACCTTAGCTCCCTCATCTTAAGATGGAGGTAAGGTGTGGTGTCGAGTTCCACCACAGTCACATCTGTGCTAGACATTTTGCTTCTAAAAGTTGGAATACTTTTTAAGAATCTACAACTGGTTCTAGAATCTAATTCAAACTTTTACAAACTTTTAAACTCTAAAAGAAATGCTAAACAGGATCTAACACCAGGCCCTAGCAGGTCTTTTAAGAATTTAGAAAACTTTTCAAATTGCAAAAATCAATTTCTAATGACAATTTTGGAATTTGTCGTGTGATCAGGTATTGGCTGAGTAGTCCAGCAAATGCAAAGTCTTGTACCCCACCGCTGATCCACCAATGTAGGAAGTTGGCTCTGTATGTGCTATTTCAAAGTAAGGAATAGCATGCACAGAGTCCAAGGGTTCCCCTTAGAGGTAAAATAGTGGTAAAAATAGATAATACTAATGCTCTATTTTGTGGTAGTGTGGTCGAGCAGTAGGCTTATCCAAGGAGTAGTGTTAAGCATTTGTTGTACATACACATAGACAATAAATGAGGTACACACACTCAGAGACAAATCCAGCCAATAGGTTTTTATATAGAAAAATATCTTTTCTTAGTTTATTTTAAGAACCACAGGTTCAAATTTTACATGTAATATCTCATTCGAAAGGTATTGCAGGTAAGTACTTTAGGAACTTCAAATCATAAAAATTGCATGTATACTTTTCAAGTTATTCCCAAATAGCTGTTTTAAAAGTGGACACTTAGTGCAATTTTCACAGTTCCTGGGGGAGGTAAGTTTTGGTTAGTTTTACCAGGTAAGTAGGACACTTACAGGGTTCAGTTCTTGGTCCAAGGTAGCCCACCGTTGGGGGTTCAGAGCAACCCCAAAGTCACCACACCAGCAGCTCAGGGCCGGTCAGGTGCAGAGTTCAAAGTGGTGCCCAAAACACATAGGCTAGAATGGAGAGAAGGGGGTGCCCCGGTTCCGGTCTGCTTGCAGGTAAGTACCCGCGTCTTCGGAGGGCAGACCAGGGGGGTTTTGTAGGGCACCGGGGGGGACACAGGTCCACACAGAAATTTCACCCTCAGCGGCGCGGGGGCGGCCGGGTGCAGTGTAGAAACAAGCGTCGGGTTCGCAATGTTAGTCTATGAGAGATCTCGGGATCTCTTCAGCGCTGCAGGCAGGCAAGGGGGGGATTCCTCGGGGAAACCTCCACTTGGGCAAGGGAGAGGGACTCCTGGGGGTCACTTCTCCAGTGAAAGTCCGGTCCTTCAGGTCCTGGGGGCTGCGGGTGCAGGGTCTCTCCCAGGCGTCGGGACTTTAGGTTCAAAGAGTCGCGGTCAGGGGAAGCCTCGGGTTTCCCCCTGCAGGCGGCGCTGTGGGGGCTCAGGGGGGACAGGTTTTGGTACTCACAGTATCAGAGTAGTCCTGGGGTCCCTCCTGAGGTGTTGGATCGCCACCAGCCGAGTCGGGGTCGCCGGGGGCAGTGTTGCAAGTCTCACGCTTCTTGCGGGGAGCTTGCAGGGTTCTTTAAAGCTGCTGGAAACAAAGTTGCAGCTTTTCTTGGAGCAGGTCCGCTGTCCTCGGGAGTTTCTTGTCTTTTCGAAGCAGGGGCAGTCCTCAGAGGATGTCGAGGTCGCTGGTCCCCTTGGAAGGCGTCGCTGGAGCAGGATCTTTGGAAGGCAGGAGACAGGCCGGTGAGTTTCTGGAGCCAAGGCAGTTGTCGTCTTCTGGTCTTCCGCTGCAGGGGTTTTCAGCTGGGCAGTCCTTCTTCTTGTAGTTGCAGGAATCTAATTTTCTAGGGTTCAGGGTAGCCCTTAAATACTAAATTTAAGGGCGTGTTTAGGTCTGGGGGGTTAGTAGCCAATGGCTACTAGCCCTGAGGGTGGGTACACCCTCTTTGTGCCTCCTCCCAAGGAGAGGGGGTCACAATCCTAACCCTATTGGGGGAATCCTCCATCTGCAAGATGGAGGATTTCTAAAAGTTAGAGTCACCTCAGCTCAGGACACCTTAGGGGCTGTCCTGACTGGCCAGTGACTCCTCCTTGTTATTCTCATTATTTTCTCCGGCCTTGCCGCCAAAAGTGGGGCCTGGCCGGAGGGGGCGGGCAACTCCACTAGCTGGAGTGTCCTGCTGGGTTGGCACAAAGGAGGTGAGCCTTTGAGGCTCACCGCCAGGTGTGACAATTCCTGCCTGGGAGAGGTGTTAGCATCTCCACCCAGTGCAGGCTTTGTTACTGGCCTCAGAGTGACAAAGGCACTCTCCCCATGGGGCCAGCAACATGTCTCGGTTTGTGGCAGGCTGCTAAAACTAGTCAGCCTACACAGATAGTCGGTTACGTTTCAGGGGGCACCTCTAAGGTGCCCTCTGTGGTGTATTTTACAATAAAATGTACACTGGCATCAGTGTGCATTTATTGTGCTGAGAAGTTTGATACCAAACTTCCCAGTTTTCAGTGTAGCCATTATGGTGCTGTGGAGTTCGTGTTTGACAGACTCCCAGACCATATACTCTTATGGCTACCCTGTACTTACAATGTCTAAGGTTTTGTTTAGACACTGTAGGGGTACCATGCTCATGCACTGGTACCCTCACCTATGGTATAGTGCACCCTGCCTTAGGGCTGTAAGGCCTGCTAGAGGGGTGTCTTACCTATACTGCATAGGCAGTGAGAGGCTGGCATGGCACCCTGAGGGGAGTGCCATGTCGACTTACTCGTTTTGTCCTCACTAGCACACACAAGCTGGCAAGCAGTGTGTCTGTGCTGAGTGAGAGGTCTCCAGGGTGGCATAAGACATGCTGCAGCCCTTAGAGACCTTCCTTGGCATCAGGGCCCTTGGTACTAGAAGTACCAGTTACAAGGGACTTATCTGGATGCCAGGGTCTGCCAATTGTGGATACAAAAGTACAGGTTAGGGAAAGAACACTGGTGCTGGGGCCTGGTTAGCAGGCCTCAGCACACTTTCAATTGTAAACATAGCATCAGCAAAGGCAAAAAGTCAGGGGGCAACCATGCCAAGGAGGCATTTCCTTACAGTCACCTTCTAGATCTGGTGTTGATAGACCGCCAAACATACATCTCGCTTCTGTGGTGGAACAGTATAAATTTAAACAAAGGGCGGCCTTTCCAAGACCCAGTGCCACAATACGTGATAACAACAGATGCTTCCATGACAGGGTGGGGAGCACACCTCAATCAACACAGCATCCAAGGACAATGGGACGTACATCAAACAAAGCTGCATATAAATCACCTCGAACTGCTAGCAGTTTTCCTAGCGTTAAAAGCATTCCAACCCATCATAACCCACAAGTACATTCTTGTCAAAACAGACAACATGACAACAATGTATTATCTAAACAAACAGGGGGGGACACACTCGACACAGCTGTGCCTCCTGGCACAAAAAATATGGCAATGGGCAATTCACAACCACATTCGCCTAATAGCACAGTTTATTCCAGGGATCCAGAATCAACTTGCAGACAATCTCTCTCGAGATCACCAACAGGTCCACGAATGGGAAATTCACCCCCAAATTCTAAACACTTACTTCAAAATTTGGGGAACACCTCAAATAGACTGATTTGCAACAAAGGAGAACGCAAAAGGCCAAAACTTCGCATCCAGATACCCACACAGGCAGTCCCAAGGCAATGCCCTATGGATGAACTGGTCAGGGATATTTGCGTACGCTTTTCCCCCTCTCCCTCTCCTTCCATATCTAGTAAACAAATTGAGTCAAAACAAACTCAAACTCATACTGATAGCACCAACATGGGCAAGGCAACCTTGGTACACAACACTGCTAGACCTATCAGTAGTACCCCATGTCAAATTACACAACAGGCCAGATCTGTTAACACAACACAAACAACAGATCAGGCATCCAAACCCAGCATCGCTGAATCTAGCAATCTGGCTCCTGAAATCCTAGAATTCGGACACTTAAACCTCACCCAAGAATGTATGGAAGTCATAAAGCAAGCTAGAAGACCATCCACTAGACACTGCTATGCAAGCAAATGGAAAAGGTTTGTTTGCTACTGCCATAATAATCAAATTCAACCATTACACGCATCTCCAAAGGATGTAGTGGGTTACTTACTACACTTACAAAAATCGAACCTGGCCTTCTCTTCCATTAAAATACACCTCGCAGCAATATCTGCATACCTGCAGATTACCCATTCAACTTCACTATTTAGGATACCTGTCATTAAAGCGTTTATGGAAGGCCTCAAAAGAATTATACCACCAAGGACACCACCCGTTCCTTCATGGAACCTCAACATCGTCTTAACAAGACTCATGGGTCCACCTTTTGAACCCATGCATTCTTGCGAAATACAATTCCTAACCTGGAAAGTTGCATTTCTCATCGCCATCACATCTCTAAGAAGAGTAAGTGAAATTCAGGCGTTTACAATACAACAACCTTATATCCAAATACACAAAAATAAGGTAGTCCTAAGAACCAATCCTAAATTTCTACCAAAGGTTATTTCACCGTTCCACTTAAATCAAACGGTAGAACTACCAGTGTTCTTCCCACAGCCAGACTCGGTAGCTGAAAGGGCACTACATACATTAGACATCAGAAGAGCACTAATGTACTACATTGACAGAACAAAAGAAATCAGAAAAACAAAACAACTGTTTATTGCATTCCAAAAACCTCATACAGGAAACCCGATATCAAAACAGGGTATAGCCAGATGGATAGTTAAATGCATCCAAATCTGCTACCTTAAAGCAAAAAGGGAGCTGCCCATTACACCAAGGGCACACTCAACCCGAAAGAAAGGCGCTAGCATGGCCTTCCTAGGGAATATTCCAATGCACGAGATATGTAAGGCAGCCACATGGTCTACGCCTCACACATTTACTAAGCACTACTGTGTAGACGTGCTATCTGCACAACAAGCCACAGTAGGTCAAGCCGTACTAAGAACTCTATTTCAGACTACTTCCACTCCTACAGGCTGAGCCACCGCTTTTGGGGAGATAACTGCTTACTAGTCTATGCACAACATGTGTATCTGCAGCTACACATGCCATCGAACTGAAAATGTCACTTACCCAGTGTACATCTGTTCGTGGCATTAGTCGCTGCAGATTCACATGTGCCCACCCGCCTCCCCGGGAGCCTGTAGTCGTTTGGAAGTTAGCTTCAACTCTGTACATTTGTAAATATATTACTTAAACCTTAATTGGTACATACTTATTCACTCCATTGCATGGGCACTATTACTAACACACACAACTCCTACCTCACCCTCTGCGGGGAAAACAATCGAAGATGGAGTCGACGCCCATGCGCAATGGAAGCAAAAGAGGAGGAGTCCCTCGGTCTCTTGACTCGAAAGACTTCTTCGAAGAAAAACAACTTGTAACACTCCGACCCAACACCAGATGGCGGGCTATGCACAACATGTGAATCTGCAGCGACTAATGCCACGAACAGATGTACACTGGGTAAGTGACATTTTCATTAATCGTCGGTATTGTTTCGATCGCGTTTTCCATCTAGCATTGAACCGATAGTACAGTCAGAATCTAGATTTTGCCCTTCTGGGTGCGTGTCATGGAAGAACAGGCACAGACAGCAGTCTCCATCCGAGATACCGACTCCGAGCAAGAATCTGAAGAAGATAGGCCTATCAGTGCTGGCCAGCACGTGAGTACGTCTGCCCCTATATAAAAAAACTACCAAAGGCCTTGGGTACACCACTGCCGGAAGGCCATGGTTCGGCCCAAAAAAAGACTGTCATCGACTGACCTTCGGGTTCGGTGCCGAAAAAGGCCACTCCTCCGTCCAGTTCGAAGTCGAGCAAGTTGGTTAAAAGTTCCACTTCAGACTCCAGTAAGCGTCCTCACTCCTCTGAGTCGAAGATTCGACTCCCAGCTTCAGAGCCAAAACAGCCGACTTCATTTTCAGGACCGAAAAAGATTCAAACGTCAGAACCAAAAATATCCTCATACTCAGAGGAACAAGGACTTTTGAGCAGATTTAAACAAATCTCGAAGCTGATGCAAGAATCTTACAGGCCTTCTGATGAGGACACTGAGATTCAGCCAATATTGGAGGTTATAGATGAAAGGTAATCTAGAATCCATATACATAAAGAGACTGGCAGAATTATTACTGCACCTCCTTTAAAAGCTAAAAGAAAGCTGGATTTTCAAGAGGAATTAGTCTTTGCTCAACCACCAGCAAAAGCTCAAAAGGAGAAACCAGCACCCGTCCGTACTTCTCCTCTTCATTCCCCACAGCTTTCTTTTTCACCTCCACACAATAGTCCACCACCATTGCCTTTTCCATCACACTCACAATACTCTCATGGAGATACAGTGGATCCTTTGGATCTATATGACCCAGATCCTATTCCAGATAATTATCCTTACCTATACCCCTCCAAGCCTTCTCTACCAGAGGACACTACTGCCTACACTCAAGTCGATTCTAGGGCAGTTGCTTATCATGGGGTGCCTATGCACACTGAGCCCTTTGTTCAACAATCTGTCTTCCACTCACTCCAGATACCAATGCCTCCCCATGTTACCTGGAATGGTCAAACATGCCGACCTCATTTTTAGTGAGCCCATCAAAGCTAGAGTAATTACTCCCAGAATTGACAAAAAATACAAACCTGCTTCTACAGACCCAGACTACATCACACATCAAGTTCCTCCAGTCTCAGTAGTGGTGAGTGCGGTTAGGAAAAGAGCTAACAGCCAATCGTCAGGGGATGCTCCTCCACCTGATAAGGAGAGTAGAAAGTTTGATGCTGCTGGCAAGAGAGTAGCTATGCAAGCAGCTAACCAATAGTGAATTGCAAATTCGCAAGCACTTCTTGCCAGATAGAGCTCACTGGGATGTAATGTAAAAATTAATACGGCACCTCTCAAAAGAGCATCAAAAGAGAGCACAACAGGTTGTGGAAGAGGGACAGGCCATAAGTAACAACCAGATAAGGTCTGCCCTCGCTGCTGCTGATACAGCTGCAAGGAGTGTAAATACTGCCATTACAATAAGAAGGCATGCATGGTTACACTTGTCTGGTTTTAAACCAGAAATTCACCAGGCAGTACTTAACAAGCCTTTTGATAAAATAAATAAATTAAAAAAACACGTATTTGGGCCTGAAGTAGATACCACTGTTGAAAAACTAAGAAAAGACTCTGATTCTGCCAAAGCAATGGGAGCATTACATACCACACCATACTGAGGCTCCTTTTGCAGGTCACAGTTTAGAGGAGGATTCAAACCACAATCCTCTGAAGCTTCTACTTCCCAGACAAAGCAGGGACAACAACAACAACAGCAGCAACAATATCAAAGAGGGGGGTTTATAGGGTCCTTTAGAGGACAATATTTCAGAAACAGGCAAGTTCCAAGCCTCAAAACAAGCCACTACACCATCCGGTCACTTTGTTTCCACACACATCTCCTGTGGGGGGAAGACTACAGCAATTCCACTCTCATTAGCAAAATATCACCACAGACAATTGGGTGTTATCAATTATCCGCAGTGGCTATTGCCTAGAGTTAATCTCCAACCCTCCAAACATTCCACCACGTTACCACAAATTGTCCCCAGAACACAACGTTCTGTTGCAACAGGAGGTACAATCCATACAAATAAAACAAGCAATAGAATTGGTTCCACATTCTCAGCAAGGGACAGGAGTATACTCACTATACTTCCTCATTCCCAAAAAAGATGGTACTCTAAGGCCTATCCTAGACCTCAGGCCTCTCAATCTATACATCCTGTCAGAACATTTTCATATGGTAACTCTGCAGGATGTCATTCCACTACTACAGAAACAAGATTTCATGACTGCTTTAGACCTCAAAGATGCATATTTCCATATATCCATCCATCCAGCTTACAGAAAATACCTCAGGTTCGTCATAGCAGGAAAACATTACCAGTTCAAAGTTTTGCCGTTCGGCATAACAACGGCTCCAAGAGGGTTCACAAAATGTCTGGCAGTAGTAGCAACCTACTTAAGAAGATAACATATCTAGACGATTAGCTAATGGTCAAACAATTTTACACAATGCCAACACCACACTCAGTATGTAATAGAAACCCTCATACACTAGGGTGCACTCTAAATTATCATAAATCACTCTTTCAACCAGCACAGGTATAACCTTACCTAGGTGCTATTCTGAACACTCAAAAAGCCGCCCTAGCATATCCAAATACACAAAGGATACATGCTTTCCAAAATCTCATCCCACATATACAACCAAATCAAAAATACCCTGTAAGATTTATCATGAAAATTCTATGGATGATAGCATCTTGCATAGCCATAGTTCCACATGCAAGACTAAACATGAGGCCTTTACAACAAAGCCTCTCGCAACAATGGTCTCAGGCACTCGGTCAACTTCAAGATCTAGTGTTGATGGACCGCCAAACGCACACGTCCCTTCAGTGGTGGAATTTCAGCAATCTAATGAAGGGGCGGTCATTTCAAGACCCTGTGCCTCAGACCATAATAACAGATGCATCAATGATAGGTTGGGGAGCTCATCTCAACAATCATACCATTCAAGGGGAATGGGATCCCAAACAGAAACAATTTCACATAAACCACCTAGAATTATTGGATGTGTTCCTTGCCCTAAAAGCGTTTCAACTCCTTCTCAAACAGAAGACTGTTCTGATAAAAACAGACAACATGACGACCATGTATTACGTCCGAAAAACAGGACGGGACACATTCATCTCAACTGTCTCTGCTAGCCCAGACAATATGGAAATGGGCAATTCACAATCGCATTCATCTATTAGCAGAATGCATTCCAGGAATAGACAATCAGTCAGTGGATTTTCAAAGCAGGAATCACCAACAAACTCACAAATGGGAGATTCACCCCCAAGTACTTCAAAAGTACTTCCAAAAGTGGGGAACACCAGAAATAGACCTATTCGCAACAAGCGAAAACGCAAAATGCCAAAACTTCGCATCCAGACACCCACATCCCCTTTCCAAGGGCAATGCTCTAAGGATCAATTGGTGAGGGATATTTGCTTATGCTTTTCCCCCTCTCCCACCCCTTCCCTTTCTGGTCAGCAAACTACGTCAGACATATCTGGCCATGATACTCATAGCCCCAACATGGGCTCGCAATTTAGCGATTTGGCTCCTGAACTCATAGAATTTGGTTACCTAAAACTTCCATTGGAATGTATGGAAGTGATTAAGCAGGCATGTAAACCTACTACTAGACAATGTTATGCTAACAAATGGAAAAGATTTGTCTACTACTTTCAATCCAAAAACACTGATCTACTTACAGCATATTGTATGCTACTTACTTCATTTGCAAAAATCAAATTTAGCTTTCTCATCCATCAAAATCCACCTTACTGCAATGTGTATTTACAAACTATTCAACACACTTCTCTATTCAAAATTACTGTTAGTAAAGCCTTCGTGGAAGGGTTAAAACGCATTATTCCACCTAGAACACCACCTGTTCCTTCTTGGAAGTTAAATATCGTACTTACCAGACTCATGGGCCCACCTTTTGAACCCATGTACTCTTGTCAAATTCAATTTTTAACATGGAAAGTTGCCTTCCTTGTAGCTATTACTTATTTACAAAGAGTTAGTGAAATACAACCGTTCACTCTTGAGGAACCTTTTTTCCAAGTACAGAAACATAAAGTTGTGCTTAGGACAAATCCAAAATTTCTACCAAAGGTAGTATCTCCTTTTCACATCAACCAGTGGAATTGCCAGTCTTCTTTCCACAGCCAGACTCAGTTGCAGAAAGAGCTCTTCATACTCTAGAGCTCTTATATGCTATATAGACAGAACTAAAGATTTTAGCAAAACAAAACATCTTTTCATTGCTTTTCAACAACCACATAAAGGCAATCCTATATCTAAACAAGGCTTAGCAAGATGGATTGTTAGAAGCATACAAACATGCTACATCAAAGCAAAAATACAACTTCATCACTCCTAGAGCACATTCTACAAGGAAGAAAGGTGTGTCTGGCATTTTTAGGAAACATACCAATGGCTGATATATGTAAAGCAGCCACATGGTCTACTCCTCATACATTTACAAAACACTATTGTGTTGAAGTTTTCTGATAGCAACAGGCTACTGTAGGCCAGGCTGTCTTAAGAACACTATTTCATACAACTTCAACTCCTACAGGCTTGCCACCACTATAAATTAGTAAGTCCTTGTAGGAAGTTGGCTCTGTATGTGCTATTTCAAAGTAAGGAATAGCATGCACAGAGTCCAAGGGTTCCCCTTAGAGGTAAAATAGTGGTAAAAATAGATAATACTAATGCTCTATTTTGTGGTAGTGTGGTCGAGCAGTAGGCTTATCCAAGGAGTAGTGTTAAGCATTTGTTGTACATACACATAGACAATAAATGAGGTACACACACTCAGAGACAAATCCAGCCAATAGGTTTTGTATAGAAAAATATCTTTTCTTAGTTTATTTTAAGAACCATAGGTTCAATTTCTACATGTAATATCTCATTCGAAAGGTATTGCAGGTAAGTACTTTAGGAACTTTAAATCATAAAAATTGCATGTATACTTTTCAAGTTATTGACAAATAGCTGTTTTAAAAGTGGACACTTAGTGCAATTTTCACAGTTCCTGGGGGAGGTAAGTTTTTGTTAGTTTTACCAGGTAAGTAAGACACTTACAGGGTTCAGTTCTTGGTCCAAGGTAGCCCACCGTTGGGGGTTCAGAGCAACCCCAAAGTCACCACACCAGCAGCTCAGGGCCGGTCAGGTGCAGAGTTCAAAGTGGTGCCCAAAACACATAGGCTAGAATGGAGAGAAGGGGGTGCCCCGGTTCCGGTCTGCTTGCAGGTAAGTACCCGCGTCTTCGGAGGGCAGACCAGGGGGGTTTTGTAGGGCACCGGGGGGGACACAAGCCCACACAGAAATTTCACCCTCAGCAGCGCGGGGGCGGCCGGGTGCAGTGTAGAAACAGGCGTCGGGTTCGCAATGTTAGTCTATGAGAGATCTCGGGATCTCTTCAGCGCTGCAGGCAGGCAAGGGGGGGATTCCTCGGGGAAACCTCCACTTGGGCAAGGGAGAGGGACTCCTGGGGGTCACTTCTCCAGTGAAAGTCCGGTCCTTCAGGTCCTGGGGGCTGCGGGTGCAGGGTCTCTCCCAGGCGTCGGGACTTTGGATTCAAAGAGTCGCGGTCAGGGGAAGCCTCGGGATTCCCTCTGCAGGCGGCGCTGTGGGGGCTCAGGGGGGACAGGTTTTGGTACTCACAGTATCAGAGTAGTCCTGGGGTCCCTCCTGAGGTGTTGGATCTCCACCAGCCGAGTCGGGGTCGCCGGGTGCAGTGTTGCAAGTCTCACGCTTCTTGCGGGGAGCTTGCAGGGTTCTTTCAAGGCTGCTGGAAACAAAGTTGCAGCCTTTCTTGGAGCAGGTCCGCTGTCCTCGGGAGTTTCTTGTCTTTTCGAAGCAGGGGCAGTCCTCAGAGGATGTCGAGGTCGCTGGTCCCTTTGGAAGGCGTCGCTGGAGCAGGATCTTTGGAAGGCAGGAGACAGGCTGGTGAGTTTCTGGAGCCAAGGCAGTTGTCGTCTTCTGGTCTTCCTCTGCAGGGGTTTTCAGCTAGGCAGTCCTTCTTCTTGTAGTTTGCAGGAATCTAATTTTCTAGGGTTCAGGGTAGCCCTTAAATACTAAATTTAAGGGCGTGTTTAGGTCTGGGGGGTTAGTAGCCAATGGCTACTAGCCCTGAGGGTGGGTACACCCTCTTTGTGCCTCCTCCCAAGGGGAGGGGGTCACAATCCTAACCCTATTGGGGGAATCCTCCATCTGCAAGATGGAGGATTTCTAAAAGTTAGTCACCTCAGCTCAGGACACCTTAGGGGCTGTCCTGACTGGCCAGTGACTCCTCCTTGTTATTCTCATTATTTTCTCCGGCCTTGCCGCCAAAAGTGGGGCCTGGCCGGAGGGGGCGGGCAACTCCACTAGCTGGAGTGTCCTGCTGGGTTGGCACAAAGGAGGTGAGCCTTTGAGGCTCACCGCCAGGTGTGACAATTCCTGCCTGGGAGAGGTGTTAGCATCTCCACCCAGTGCAGGCTTTGTTACTGGCCTCAGAGTGACAAAGGCACTCTCCCCATGGGGCCAGCAACATGTCTCGGTTTGTGGCAGGCTGCTAAAACTAGTCAGCCTACACAGATAGTCGGTTAAGTTTCAGGGGGCACCTCTAAGGTGCCCTCTGTGGTGTATTTTACAATAAAATGTACACTGGCATCAGTGTGCATTTATTGTGCTGAGAAGTTTGATACCAAACTTCCCAGTTTTCAGTGTAGCCATTATGGTGCTGGGGAGTTCGTGTTTGACAGACTCCCAGACCATATACTCTTATGGCTACCCTGCACTTACAATGTCTAAGGTTTTATTTAGACACTGTAGGGGTACCATGCTCATGCACTGGTACCCTCACCTATGGTATAGTGCACCCTGCCTTAGGGCTGTAAGGCCTGCTAGAGGGGTGTCTTACCTATACTGCATAGGCAGTGAGAGGCTGGCATGGCACCCTGAGGGGAGTGCCATGTCGACTTACTCGTTTTGTCCTCACTAGCACACACAAGCTGGCAAGCAGTGTGTCTGTGCTGAGTGAGAGGTCTCCAGGGTGGCATAAGACATGCTGCAGCCCTTAGAGACCTTCCTTGGCATCAGGGCCCTTGGTACTAGAAGTACCAGTTACAAGGGACTTATCTGGATGCCAGGGTCTGCCAATTGTGGATACAAAAGTACAGGTTAGGGAAAGAACACTGGTGCTGGGGCCTGGTTAGCAGGCCTCAGCACACTTTCAATTGTAAACATAGCATCAGCAAAGGCAAAAAGTCAGGGGGCAACCATGCCAAGGAGGCATTTCCTTACACAACCCCCCCCCAAACGAAAGAGGATGAGACTAACCTTTCCCAAGAGAGTCTTCATTTTCTAAGTGGAAGAACCTGGAAAGGCCATCTTTATTTGTTTGGGACAAAACTGCCCCTATCCCATGTTCAGAGGCATCAGTCTGCACAATGAACTGCTTAGAATAATCTGGAGCTTTTAGAACTGGTGCTGAGCACATTGCCTGTTTCAGGGTGTCAAAGGCCTGTTGGCATTCCACAGTCCAGTTTACTTTCTTGGGCATTTTCTTGGAGGTGAGTTCAGTGAGGGCTGTCACAATGGATCCATATCCCTTCACAAACCTCCTGTAATACCCAGTCAAGCCAAGGAATGCCCTGACTTGAGTCTGGGTTTTTGGAGCTACCCAGTCCAGAATAGTCTGGATCTTGGGTTGGAGTGGCTGAACTTGGCCTCCACCTACAAGGTGTCCCAAGTAAACCACAGTTCCCTGCCCTATCTGGCATTTGGATGCCTTGATAGAGAGGCCTGCAGATTGCAGAGCCTTCAAAACCTTCTTCAGGTGGACCAGGTGATCCTGCCAGGTGGAGCTAAAGACAGCAATATCATCAAGATAAGCTGTGCTAAAGGACTCCAAGCCAGCAAGGACTTGATTCACCAACCTTTGGAAGGTGGCAGGGGCATTCTTTAAACCAAAGGGCATAACAGTAAACTGATAATGCCCATCAGGTGTGGAGAATGCTGTCTTTTCTTTTGCTCCAGGTGCCATTTTTATTTGCCAGTACCCTGCTGTCAAGTCAAAGGTACTTAGAAATTTGGCAGCACCTAATTTATCAATGAGCTCATCAGCTCTTGGAATTGGATGGGCATCTGTCTTGGTGACAGAATTGAGCCCTCTGTAGTCCACACAAAACCTCATCTCTTTCTTTCCATCTTTGGTGTGAGGTTTGGGGACTAAGACCACTGGGCTAGCCCAGGGGCTGTCAGAGCGCTCAATTACTCCCAATTCCAGCATCTTGTGGACTTCCACCTTGATGCTTTCCTTAACATGGTCAGACTGTCTAAAGATTTTGTTCTTGACAGGCATGCTGTCTCCTGTGTCCACATCATGGGTACACAGGTGTGTCTGACCAGGGGTTAAGGAGAAGAGTTCAGGAAACTGTTGTAGGACTCTCCTACAATCAGCTTGCTGTTGGCCAGAGAGGGTGTCTGAGTAGATCACTCCATCTACTGTACCATCTTTTGGGTCTGATGACAGAAGATCAGGGAGAGGTTCACTCTCTGCCTCCTGATCCTCATCTGTTACCATCAACAGATTGACATCAGCCCTGTCGTGGAAGAGCTTAAGGCGGTTTACATGGATCACCCTCTTGGGGCTCCTGCTTGTGCCCAGGTCCACCAAGTAGGTGACCTGACTCTTCCTCTCTAGTACTGGGTAAGGGCCACTCCATTTGTCCTGGAGTGCCCTGGGAGCCACAGGCTCCAGAACCCAGACTTTCTGCCCTGGTTGGAACTCAACCAGTGCAGCCTTTTGGTCATACCAAAACTTCTGGAGCTGTTGGCTGGCCTCAAGGTTTTTGGTTGCCTTTTCCATGTACTCTGCCATTCTAGAGCGAAGGCCAAGTACATAGTCCACTATGTCCTGTTTAGGCTCATGGAGAGGTCTCTCCCAGCCTTCTTTAACAAGGGCAAGTGGTCCCCTTACAGGATGACCAAACAGAAGTTCAAAGGGTGAGAATCCTACTCCCTTCTGTGGCACCTCTCTGTAAGCGAAAAGCAGACATGGCAAGAGGACATCCCATCTCCTTTTGAGCTTTTCTGGGAGCCCCATGATCATGCCTTTTAATGTCTTGTTGAATCTCTCAACCAAGCCATTAGTTTGTGGATGGTATGGTGTAGTGAATTTATAAGTCACTCCACACTCATTCCACATGTGCTTTAGGTATGCTGACATGAAGTTGGTACCTCTGTCAGACACCACCTCCTTAGGGAAACCCACTCTGGTAAAGATACCAATGAGGGCCTTGGCTACTGCAGGGGCAGTAGTCGACCTAAGGGGAATAGCTTCAGGATACCTGGTAGCATGATCCACTACTACCAGGATATACATATTTCCTGAGGCTGTGGGAGGTTCCAGTGGACCAACTATGTCCACACCCACTCTTTCAAAGGGAACCCCCACCACTGGAAGTGGAATGAGGGGGGCCTTTGGATGCCCACCTGTCTTACCACTGGCTTGACAGGTGGGGCAGGAGAGGCAAAACTCCTTAACCATGTTGGACATATTGGGCCAGTAGAAGTGGTTGACTAACCTCTCCCACGTCTTGGTTTGTCCCAAATGTCCAGCAAGGGGAATGTCATGGGCCAATGTTAGGATGAACTCTCTGAACAGCTGAGGCACTACCACTCTCCTAGTGGCACCAGGTTTGGGGTCTCTGGCCTCAGTGTACAGGAGTCCATCTTCCCAATAGACCCTATGCGTTCCATTTTTCTTGCCTTTGGACTCTTCAGCAGCTTGCTGCCTAAGGCCTTCAAGAGAGGGACAGGTTTCTTGTCCCTTACACAGCTCCTCCCTGGAGGGTCCCCCTGGGCCTAAGAGCTCAACCTGGTAAGGTTCAAGCTCCAAAGGCTCAGTTCCCTCAGAGGGCAGAACTTCTTCCTGAGAAGAGAGGTTCCCTTTCTTTTGCTGTGTTGCAGTTGGTTTCCCAACTGACTTTCCTGTTCTCTTGGTAGGCTGGGCCATTTTTCCAGACTCCAGCTCTACTTTTTCACCCTGTGCCTTGCATTGTGCTCTTGTTTTCACACACACCAGTTCAGGGATACCCAGCATTGCTGCATGGGTTTTTAGTTCTACCTCAGCCCATGCTGAGGACTCCAGGTCATTTCCAAGCAGACAGTCCACTGGGATATTTGAGGAGACCACCACCTGTTTCAGGCCATTGACCCCTCCCCATTCTAAAGTAACCATTGCCATGGGATGTACTTTTCTCTGATTGTCAGCGTTGGTGACTGTGTAAGTTTTTCCAGTCAGGTATTGGCCAGGGGAAACCAGTTTCTCTGTCACCATGGTGACACTGGCACCTGTATCCCTCAGGCCCTCTATTCTAGTCCCATTAATTAAGAGTTGCTGTCTGTATTTTTGCATGTTAGGCGGCCAGACAGCTAGTGTGGCTAAATCCACCCCACCCTCAGAAACTAGAGTAGCTTCAGTGTGGACCCTGATTTGCTCTGGGCACACTGTTGATCCCACTTGGAGACTAGCCATACCAGTGTTACCTGGATGGGAGTTTGGAGTGGAACCTTTCTTGGGACAGGCCTTGTCTCCAGTTTGGTGTCCATGCTGTTTACAGCTATGACACCAGGCCTTTTTGGGATCAAAGTTTTTACCCTTGTACCCATTGTTTTGTGAAGAGGCTCTGGGCCCACCCTCCTGTGCAGGTTTTTGGGGGCCTGTAGAAGACTCTTTACTATTTTTAGTTTTGGTTGTCTCATCACCCTTCCCCTGGGGAGTCTTTGTGACCCCTTTCTTTTGGTCACCCCCTGTTGAAGTCTTGGACACCCTTGTCTTGACCCAATGGTCCGCCTTCTTTCCCAATTCTTGGGGAGAAATTGGTCCTAGGTCTACCAGATGCTGATGCAGTTTATCATTGAAACAATTACTTAACAGGTGTTCTTTCACAAATAAATTGTACAGCCCATCATAATTACTTACACCACTGCCTTGAATCCAACCATCTAGTGTTTTCACTGAGTAGTCAACAAAGTCAACCCAGGTCTGGCTCGAGGATTTTTGAGCCCCCCTGAACCTAATCCTGTACTCCTCAGTGGAGAATCCAAAGCCCTCAATCAGGGTACCCTTCATGAGGTCATAAGATTCTGCATCTTGTCCAGAGAGTGTGAGGAGTCTATCCCTACACTTTCCTGTGAACATTTCCCAAAGGAGAGCACCCCAGTGAGATCTGTTCACTTTTCTGGTTACACAAGCCCTCTCAAAAGCTGTGAACCATTTGGTGATGTCATCACCATCTTCATATTTAGTTACAATCCCTTTAGGGATTTTCAACATGTCAGGAGAATCTCTGACCCTATTTATGTTGCTGCCACCATTGATGGGTCCTAGGCCCATCTCTTGTCTTTCCCTCTCTATGGCTAGGATCTGTCTTTCCAAAGCCAATCTTTTGGCCATCCTGGCTAACTGGATGTCCTCTTCACTGGGGTTATCCTCAGTGATTTCAGAGGTGTTGGTCTCTCCTGTGAGGGAACCAGCATCTCTGACTATTATTTTTGGAGTCAGGGTTTGAGGGACCCTGTTCTCCCTAGATAGGACTGGTAGGGGGGAATTGTCCTCCAAGTCACTATCCTCTTCCTCTGAGTTGCCACCCTCAGAGGGGTTGGCCTTTTCAAACTCTGCCAAAAGCTCCTGGAGCTGTATTTTGGTAGGTTTGGGGCCCATTGTTATTTTCTTTATTTTACAGAGTGACCTTAGCTCCCTCATCTTAAGATGGAGGTAAGGTGTGGTGTCGAGTTCCACCACAGTCACATCTGTGCTAGACATTTTGCTTCTAAAAGTTGGAATACTTTTTAAGAATCTACAACTGGTTCTAGAATCTAATTCAAACTTTTACAAACTTTTAAACTCTAAAAGAAATGCTAAACAGGATCTAACACAAGGCCCTAGCAGGTCTTTTAAGAATTTAGAAAACTTTTCAAATTGCAAAAATCAATTTCTAATGACAATTTTGGAATTTGTCGTGTGATCAGGTATTGGCTGAGTAGTCCAGCAAATGCAAAGTCTTGTACCCCACCGCTGATCCACCAATGTAGGAAGTTGGCTCTGTATGTGCTATTTCAAAGTAAGGAATAGCATGCACAGAGTCCAAGGGTTCCCCTTAGAGGTAAAATAGTGGTAAAAATAGATAATACTAATGCTCTATTTTGTGGTAGTGTGGTCGAGCAGTAGGCTTATCCAAGGAGTAGTGTTAAGCATTTGTTGTACATACACATAGACAATAAATGAGGTACACACACTCAGAGACAAATCCAGCCAATAGGTTTTGTATAGAAAAATATCTTTTCTTAGTTTATTTTAAGAACCACAGGTTCAATTTCTACATGTAATATCTCATTCGAAAGGTATTGCAGGTAAGTACTTTAGGAACTTTAAATCATAAAAATTGCATGTATACTTTTCAAGTTATTGACAAATAGCTGTTTTAAAAGTGGACACTTAGTGCAATTTTCACAGTTCCTGGGGGAGGTAAGTTTTTGTTAGTTTTACCAGGTAAGTAAGACACTTACAGGGTTCAGTTCTTGGTCCAAGGTAGCCCACCGTTGGGGGTTCAGAGCAACCCCAAAGTCACCACACCAGCAGCTCAGGGCCGGTCAGGTGCAGAGTTCAAAGTGGTGCCCAAAACACATAGGCTAGAATGGAGAGAAGGGGGTGCCCCGGTTCCGGTCTGCTTGCAGGTAAGTACCCGCGTCTTCGGAGGGCAGACCAGGGGGGTTTTGTAGGGCACCGGGGGGGACACAAGCCCACACAGAAATTTCACCCTCAGCAGCGCGGGGGCGGCCGGGTGCAGTGTAGAAACAGGCGTCGGGTTCGCAATGTTAGTCTATGAGAGATCTCGGGATCTCTTCAGCGCTGCAGGCAGGCAAGGGGGGGATTCCTCGGGGAAACCTCCACTTGGGCAAGGGAGAGGGACTCCTGGGGGTCACTTCTCCAGTGAAAGTCCGGTCCTTCAGGTCCTGGGGGCTGCGGGTGCAGGGTCTCTCCCAGGCGTCGGGACTTTGGATTCAAAGAGTCGCGGTCAGGGGAAGCCTCGGGATTCCCTCTGCAGGCGGCGCTGTGGGGGCTCAGGGGGGACAGGTTTTGGTACTCACAGTATCAGAGTAGTCCTGGGGTCCCTCCTGAGGTGTTGGATCTCCACCAGCCGAGTCGGGGTCGCCGGGTGCAGTGTTGCAAGTCTCACGCTTCTTGCGGGGAGCTTGCAGGGTTCTTTCAAGGCTGCTGGAAACAAAGTTGCAGCCTTTCTTGGAGCAGGTCCGCTGTCCTCGGGAGTTTCTTGTCTTTTCGAAGCAGGGGCAGTCCTCAGAGGATGTCGAGGTCGCTGGTCCCTTTGGAAGGCGTCGCTGGAGCAGGATCTTTGGAAGGCAGGAGACAGGCCGGTGAGTTTCTGGAGCCAAGGCAGTTGTCGTCTTCTGGTCTTCCTCTGCAGGGGTTTTCAGCTAGGCAGTCCTTCTTCTTGTAGTTTGCAGGAATCTAATTTTCTAGGGTTCAGGGTAGCCCTTAAATACTAAATTTAAGGGCGTGTTTAGGTCTGGGGGGTTAGTAGCCAATGGCTACTAGCCCTGAGGGTGGGTACACCCTCTTTGTGCCTCCTCCCAAGGGGAGGGGGTCACAATCCTAACCCTATTGGGGGAATCCTCCATCTGCAAGATGGAGGATTTCTAAAAGTTAGTCACCTCAGCTCAGGACACCTTAGGGGCTGTCCTGACTGGCCAGTGACTCCTCCTTGTTATTCTCATTATTTTCTCCGGCCTTGCCGCCAAAAGTGGGGCCTGGCCGGAGGGGGCGGGCAACTCCACTAGCTGGAGTGTCCTGCTGGGTTGGCACAAAGGAGGTGAGCCTTTGAGGCTCACCGCCAGGTGTGACAATTCCTGCCTGGGAGAGGTGTTAGCATCTCCACCCAGTGCAGGCTTTGTTACTGGCCTCAGAGTGACAAAGGCACTCTCCCCATGGGGCCAGCAACATGTCTCGGTTTGTGGCAGGCTGCTAAAACTAGTCAGCCTACACAGATAGTCGGTTAAGTTTCAGGGGGCACCTCTAAGGTGCCCTCTGTGGTGTATTTTACAATAAAATGTACACTGGCATCAGTGTGCATTTATTGTGCTGAGAAGTTTGATACCAAACTTCCCAGTTTTCAGTGTAGCCATTATGGTGCTGGGGAGTTCGTGTTTGACAGACTCCCAGACCATATACTCTTATGGCTACCCTGCACTTACAATGTCTAAGGTTTTATTTAGACACTGTAGGGGTACCATGCTCATGCACTGGTACCCTCACCTATGGTATAGTGCACCCTGCCTTAGGGCTGTAAGGCCTGCTAGAGGGGTGTCTTACCTATACTGCATAGGCAGTGAGAGGCTGGCATGGCACCCTGAGGGGAGTGCCATGTCGACTTACTCGTTTTGTCCTCACTAGCACACACAAGCTGGCAAGCAGTGTGTCTGTGCTGAGTGAGAGGTCTCCAGGGTGGCATAAGACATGCTGCAGCCCTTAGAGACCTTCCTTGGCATCAGGGCCCTTGGTACTAGAAGTACCAGTTACAAGGGACTTATCTGGATGCCAGGGTCTGCCAATTGTGGATACAAAAGTACAGGTTAGGGAAAGAACACTGGTGCTGGGGCCTGGTTAGCAGGCCTCAGCACACTTTCAATTGTAAACATAGCATCAGCAAAGGCAAAAAGTCAGGGGGCAACCATGCCAAGGAGGCATTTCCTTACAGTCCTCCCAAAAAATAGTCTATGCATAGCATGTGTATCTGCAGCTACACATGTCTTCGATCGGAAAATGTCACTTACCCAGTGTACATCTGTTTGCAGCATGTAGTGCTGCAGATTCACATGCATCCTCCCTCGAAGCCTCTAGTTGTTTAAGTTTACCATTTGTACATATGTAGATACATTTATATTTGCATGGACATCTCTTTATATTCTTATACTCTGTCACTCCTTCCTTCACCCTTTGCGGGAAAACAATGTAACAATGGAGTCGATGCCCATGCGCACTATAACAGAGAGGAGGAGTCTCTCGAACCTGTGACTCCGAAAAGGCGACTTTGAAGAAAAACAACTTGTAACACTCCGAGCCCAACACTAGATGTCGGAAGAGCTATGCATAGCATGTGAATCTGCAGCACTACATGCCACGAACAGATGTATGTTGAAAGTGACATTTTCCATATGTGTATATACAGGATATGTATTAGGCCCTTGGCTTAGTAACATATCGCAGTCCTTTTCCATAAAAAGGACCAAACTTGGAGTAAACCAGTCACAACACACCACCCTCTAAAACCCTCTGGTGAGGAACTACCTTCCCTCAGATTTTCCACCGCACGTCGTGCTTAGGAGTCTCCTCTGAGCTCTCTGAGACTTATTCAGAGGATTTTGGATTAATTTCTTCAATATTTTCTTCAACTAGGTGTTCAAACTGACAACCATGTCAGAGACACCAAAGAAGGGGCTTTTCAAATCCTGTAATACATGTATGAAAAAAAAGATTACATGTAGACAACCCCCATGAGGACTGTATATACTGTTTCTACCCTAACCACAAAACTAGAGACTGCAAGGTATGTAGAAACGTTTCTACTAAGACATTAAAGAACAGAGAAGGTCATCTCCTGCTCTGGCTACAAAAGTTAGAGTAGGGACAATCCGGTCTCTGATGAGGACAGTGCATCATATTCTATGTCTGTCACCAAAGCACCTGTAAAAAGAAATAGTGAGCTGTTGACGTCCAAAGAACCTCCAAAAAAGGTTTCTAAAAAGTCATCTGTGGGCTCTCCAAAAAATCGTAGCTCTTCCACGAAACACTGGGTGCAGGCTGACCAACCAGGAGGGTCAGGTTCCCTCTTAAAATCTAAGAAGAAAACCTTTTCTTAACCCCCAGTGCCGCCGCTGTGCATCAAACATGCATTCAAAAAAGCAGGATCTGCGCCATCAACCATATCCTCGTCGACGGCTCTGGTGTCAACAATACCTTCAACGGTACTCACTATTCCTATGTCAACCGCAGCCTCAACTGAGTCCTTGTCGACAATGCTATCATCTTCGCCGGCGGGGCGTCCCATAACGTCACCGCGACTGCATTCTTAGTCAACGCTGCACTCGTCGACATTGCCCCCGTCGACATTGCCATCAGCAACGACTCCTCCGGGGTTGCCAACACCAACGCCTCCATCGGCGATTGTTCTGTTGACGCCTCCGCTGTTGACGACAACAACAATCCAGCTCTCGTCGATGACCACATCAATACAAAGACGGTCAACGTTACCTCTTTACTCGTCTACAGCCCATATATCCTTTAAAAAGATATCAAAACATCATTTGACCCCATCCATTACATTCCCAAGTAAGGTATCCAGGTTATTGCCATCACACCTTTTGGATGAGGATGATTCAGTGGAAGATGGGATATTTGAAGTGGCTAGAAGCCCCTCCCAGTTTCAGGCTAAATGTCAAGAATACTCTGACGATTCTTATTATGACCACTGTTACTAACAGCCGCCTCATAGGCAGCAACAGGGCCTAGTGTCATTGCCTTCCGGTCTGGTATCAGATCTCCGAGCTATGTTGGCAGACTATAGACAATTTTTTCCGCCAATGCCTGCAAATTTTCCACCACTGGTGATTCCTAGCATTCCGCCTGCACCTCCGCAACCTCATCAATCACCGGTGCTGCTTAGCCCTCATCAACAGAGCAGGTTCATCCACAAACTTCTTCAAATGACGGGGCTGAAGACTGCGAGATTTGTTCGCTACAAGATGAGTGGGATAAGTAAATACTTCCAGCACCTGACTCTCCTGTACCACCATCGGTGGAATCCCCTCCGGAGGATACAGGTACTTTCTACAACCTTTTGGAATGGGTGCCCACACCTTTTGAGCTTCAAATGCCTGCAGCTCAGCAAGATTGTTTCCTGTATGATTTTAAGGCACCCCACAGGAAAACCGTCAGAGCCATTCCAATAATAGACCATGTTTGGCAGCAAGATTTAAAGATAATGCGTAACCTTGCAACAGTACCGGCGGTGCTGCCTAAATTATATAAATATAAATCTACAGATGATGCTCCTGCATTGCAACGGCACTCCAGGAACCCTTCTGCGCCATAAGGAAGGTAGACGCCTGGATAATATCAGAAAGCGATTCTCCTCAACGTCTGCCATTGTTGTGCGAGCCGCAAATTCCCTAGTGCTCTTTGGCAGGTATGATAGCTATGGTCTGATGTAGGTCAGCATTTAGACAAGCTTCCGGAGAGTACCAAGGTGAAGGCCAAAAAAGTTCTGATGAAGGACAGAGATCCACTGCAGAAATGATCAATTGCGCGCTAGATATTGGTGCCATGGGCTTTAGACTTCCTGCAGGCTCAGCAGTTTTGAGGCGTCAAGGGTGGCTAAAGGCAACTAATTTCCACCCAGAGGTCCAAATAAATTTTTTAGAACTCCCATATGATGGAGAAGCACTTTTCGGGAAGCATGCTGATGACGCACTCCAGACGATTAAATCAGGCTATCAATCAATCAGTTTATAGAGTGCAGCTACTCGCCCGTAAGGGTCTCCAGGCGCTTGGGAGGGGGGGGGGGTGGACTAGAAAAGCCATGTCTTTAGTTCCTTCGTGAAGCTGGGGTGGGGGGAGGTTATTTGTCTGATATGGATGGGTAGGGTGTTCCAGGTGGTGGTGAGGTAGGAGAGGAGCATCCAGTTCTGGTTTTTCTGATGCAGGGTACTTCTGTGAGAGAGAGCTGGGCTGAGTGTAGGGTCCTGTGGGGTACGTGGAAGTTGAGTCGCTGGTTAAGGTAGGCAGGTCCGGTGTTGTGGAGGGCTTTGTGTGCGTAGGTGAGGATTTTGAAAGTGATTCTGATTTTAAATAGGGAGCCAGTGCAGTGTGCGTAGGTGTTATGAGATCTGGCAGTATCTGGGGTAAGTCGAGGATCGATCTTGGCAGCGGCGTTCTGGATGTTTTGCAATTTGTAGTTTTTTTTGTTGTTGTTGTTGATTCCGGCGTAGAGTGCTTTTCCGTAGCCCAGTCTACTGGTGATGAGGGCGTGTGTGATGGTCTTTCTATGCTCAAGGGGGATCCATTTGAAGGTCTTGTAGAGGGTGCGGAAGCAGGTGGAGGTGACTGCGTTGATCTGATGGTTCATGCTATGGTCGGGGTCCAGGATGATTCCTAGGTTGTGGGCATGGCTGACAGAGGTGGGTGGGTTTCCGAGGGTGGGTGGCCACCAGGAGCCGCCCCATGCATTGGGGGCCCAGGATGAGTACCTCGGTCTTGTTTGTGTTGGGTTGAAGGCAGATATCTCTCATCCAGTTGGCGACTGCTTTCATGCCCTCGTGGAAGACACTGATGTAGGAAGTTGGCTCTGTATGCACTATTTCAAAGTAAGGAATAGTATGCACAGAGTCCAAGGGTTCCCCTTAGAGGTAAGATAGTGGCAAAAAGAGATAATACTAATGCTCTATTTTGTGGTAGTGTGGTCGAGCAGTAGGCTTATCAAAGGAGTAGTGTTAAGCATTTGTTGTACATACACACAGGCAATAAATGAGGAACACACACTCAGAGACAAATCCAGCCAATAGGTTTTGTTATAGAAAAATATCTTTTCTTAGTTTATTTTAAGAACCACAGGTTCAAATTCTACATGTAATATCTCATTTGAAAGGTATTGCAGGTAAGTAATTTAGGAACTTTGAATCATTACATTAGCATGTATACTTTTCACATAAAACACAATAAGCTGTTTGAAAAGTGGACACTTAGTGCAATTTTCACAGTTCCTGGGGAGGTAAAGTTTTGTTAGGTTTCACAGGTAAGTAAGTCACTTACAGGTTTCAGTTTTTGGTCCAAGGTAGCCCACCGTTGGGGGTTCAGAGCAACCCCAAAGTTACCACACCAGCAGCTCAGGGCCGGTCAGGTGCAGAGGTCAAAGAGGTGCCCAAAACACATAGGCTTCAATGGAGAGAAGGGGGTGCCCCGGTTCCAGTCTGCCAGCAGGTAAGTACCCGTGTCTTCGGAGGGCAGACCAGGGGGGTTTTGTAGGGCACCGGGGGGGACACAAGTCAGCACAAAAAGTACACCCTCAACAGCGCGGGGCGGCCGGGTGCAGTGTGCAAACATGCGTCGGGTTTACAATGGTTTTCAATGAGAGATCAAGGGATCTCTTCAGCGTTGCAGGCAGGCAAGGGGGGGGCTCCACGGGGTAGCCACCACCTGGGCAAGGGAGAGGGCCTCCTGGGGGGGTCACTCCTGCACAGGAGTTCCGTTCCTTTAGGTGCTGGGGGCTGCGGGTGCAGGGTCTTTTCCAGCCGTCGGGAAATGGAGTTCAGGCAGTCGCGGTCAGGGGAGCCTCGGGATTCCCTCTGCAGGCGTCACTGTGGGGGCTCAGGGGGGACAACTTTGGTTACTCACAGTCTCGGAGTCGCTGGAGGGTCCTCCCTGAGGTGTTGGTTCTCCACCAGTCGAGTCGGGGTCGCCGGGTGCAGTGTTGCAAGTCTCACGCTTCTTGCGGGGAGTTGCAGGGGTCTTTAAATCTGCTCCTTGAAACAAAGTTGCAGTTCTTTTGGAGCAGTGCCGCTGTCCTCGGGAGTTTCTTGTCTTTCTTGAAGTCGGGCAGTCCTCAGAGGATTCAGAGGTCGCTGGTCCCTTGGAAAGCGTCGCTGGAGCAGGTTTCTTTGGAAGGCAGGAGACAGGCCGGTAAGTCTGGGGCCAAAGCAGTTGGTGTCTTCTGTTCTTCCTCTGCAGGGGTTTTTCAGCTCAGCAGTCTTCTTCTTCTTGTAGTTTCAGGAATCTAAATTCTTAGGTTCAGGGGAGCCCTTAAATACTAAATTTAAGGGCGTGTTTAGGTCTGGGGGGGTTAGTAGCCAATGGCTACTAGCCCTGAGGGTGGGTACACCCTCTTTGTGCCTCCTCCCAAGAGGAGGGGGTCACATCCCTAATCCTATTGGGGAATCTTCCATCTGCAAGATGGAGGATTTCTAAAAGTTAGTCACTTCAGCTCAGGACACCTTAGGGGCTGTCCTGACTGGCCAGTGACTCCTCCTTGTTATTCTCATTATTTTCTCCGGCCTTGCCGCCAAAAGTGGGGGCCGTGGCCGGAGGGGGCGGGCAACTCCACTAGCTGGAGTGTCCTGCGGTGCTGGCACAAAGGGGTGAGCCTTTGAGGCTCACCGCCAGGTGTGACAGTTCCTGCCTGGGGGAGGTGTTAGCATCTCCACCCAGTGCAGGCTTTGTTACTGGCCTCAGAGTGACAAAGGCACTCTCCCCATGGGGCCAGCAACATGTCTCGGTTGTGGCAGGCTGCTGGAACCAGTCAGCCTACACAGATAGTCGGTTAAGGTTTCAGGGGGCACCTCTAAGGTGCCCTCTGGGGTGTATTTTACAATAAAATGTACACTGGCATCAGTGTGCATTTATTGTGCTGAGAAGTTTGATACCAAACTTCCCAGTTTTCAGTGTAGCCATTATGGTGCTGTGGAGTCCGTGTTTGACAGACTCCCAGACCATATACTCTTATGGCTACCCTGCACTTACAATGTCTAAGGTTTTGTTTAGACATTGTAGGGGCACAGTGCTCATGCACTGGTGCCCTCACCTATGGTATAATGCACCCTGCCTTAGGGCTGTAAGGCCTGCTAGAGGGGTGACTTATCTATACCTGCATAGGCAGTGAGAGGCTGGCATGGCACCCTGAGGGGAGTGTCATGTCGACTTACTCGTTTTGTTCTCACCAGCACACACAAGCTGGCAAGCAGTGTGTCTGTGCTGAGTGAGGCGTCTCCAGGGTGGCATAAGACATGCTGCAGCCCTTGGAGACTTTCCTTGGCATCAGGGCCCTTGGTACCAGGGGTACCATTTACAAGGGACTTATCTGGATGCCAGGGTGTGCCAATTGTGGATACAAAAGTACATTTTAGGTGAAGGAACACTGGTGCTGGGGCCTGGTTAGCAGGGTCCCAGCACACTTCTCAGTCAAGTCAGCATCAGTATCAGGCAAAAAGTGGGGGGGTAACTGCAACAGGGAGCCATTTCTTTACAACTGATAATGCCAAATTACTTGGTGCTCTGCAGTACAAGAAGGTGCCCTTTCGTGGAGCTAGAGGCAGGGGGCAACACTCCTTTCGTGGCAGGTACCAGCAGTATAGGTATCCATCTTACTCCTCCCCCTTTAACACCTCCAGGCCCCAGTATCATCAAAGACGGGCTCCTACGGCGGCATACAACAGACCTCCTCACAGAGGAAAGCCAGGAAGACAAACCAAGGAAACCTTCTGTAGACCATAACTAGCGTCAGATTCCACCCACTCCTCTTTCTTCCCCATTCAGACACCACTTACATCGTTGGCATCAATTCACAAAGGACAAATGTGGGTATTAGATATCATACGATTTGGCCAACTCCTTGAATTCACACAGATACCTCCAGTCACACCACCTTCCCGGATGCATCAGAAACACCTACCTCTGCTCATCTTGGAAGCGGAGATCATGTTAAGCATGGGAGCAATCGAAGAAGTACCTTATTCACAAAGAGGGAGAGGTTTCTACTCCGGTCTTTTTCCTAATAAAAAAAGAAGTCTTCTCTATGGAGGCCAGTCCTGGACATAAGAGAACTAAACAAGGAGCTAAAGAAACAATCTTACTGCATGGTAAAGTTGAAAGACATCTTACAGCTCCTCATCAAAACAGATTATATGGCGTCCCTAGACCTTCAAAACTCCTACTTCCTTATACCCATCCGCCCACATCACAGGCAGTTTCTACGATTCCAGGTAGCAAGCAGGCATTTCCAATTCACGGTGCTTCCCTTTGGACTGAAATCCGCACCTAGGATCTTCACCAAATATTTAGCCCTGGTCGCAGTTTACCGAAGACTCAACCGCCACCAAATGTTTCCCTACCTTGACGACTGGTTGATAAAGGCTCCGAGACATTCTCTCCGCTCGCAGGTCCGTCAAAAGTGGCCTTGCGTCTCTTCAAAGACTTAGGCCTCAATCTCAACCAAGACAAGTCGCAGCTCCTCCCATCCACAAGTATATCGTTTCTTGGTGCTATACTGGACACACAACAAACCAAAGCCTACCCAACTTTGGAAAGACAAGACAAGCTGTTCACGCTAGCGAAAAGAAAACAACAAAGAAAGTTTATTTCTGTCCGCAGCTACAAAGCATTACTGGGAATATCATCTTGCATAGACCTTGTTCCACATTGTCACCATCATATGCGTCCACTCCAAGAGGAGCTAGGCAAACAGTGGAAACAGTCAGGGGTCCTTCGAGGATTTTCTGCAGATAACGCCACAAATGATAGCTTCACTCCACTGGTGGACAATATCAGCAAATGTTTCCAAAGGAATGCAATTTTTAGCTCCGACTCCTCTGCGAACCATAACGACAGACTCATCTATGGTCGGATGGGGTGCATGCCTCCGAGACCTTCAAGTAAGCGACAAGTGGCCCCCTTCTCACCGTTCTCTTCATATTAATCTCCTAGAACTCAAGGCAGTAATCTTAGCATTGTTCGTGACCTCCCAGAACGCGAAATGCCAGTATTACGCAAGCTGGCATCACCAACAAGGGTCGTGGGGGCATGCCTTTTCGATAGCGTGGTCAGGAGTCTGTGCCTAAGCTTTTCCTCCCATTCCTCTTCTCCAAAGAGTGATAAGCAAGATCAAGTTGGAACCCTGTTGGATAATTCTTATTGCTCCACCTTGGCCACGTCAACCTTGGTACACGGAGCTTCTGCTACTATCTGCATGTTCACCCATCAGGTTGAAGCCGATTCCCGAGCTCCTCACCATCAACCAGGGCCAAGTGAGGCATCCGGACCCCAAGTCTCTCAGTTTATCGGCATGACTCCAGAGTTCAATGAATTCGGCCACTTTAACATCTCCAAGGATTGCAAGGACGTCCTTACCAAAGCCCGAGCTGATAGCACAAACAAAACTTATCGACTAAAGTGCAAGCGGTTCTGTCTTTGGTGCAACTCCACTAATACACATCCCGTTTTCTCGGTCTTGGAGGAAGTACGCTCAGGCCTTGCCTATGCGTCCATCAAAGTTCATTTAGCAGCCATATCTCGATACAGGAGAATATCCTGTAAACCATCTCTTTAGTATCAAAGACTTGTAAAACAATTCTTGCGAGGTCTCTTGATCTTTCCTTCTAGTGAAAGCCCCCCCCTCCGGCATGGCAGCTTAACATAGTCTTAGGACAACTGAGAGAGAGCCCGTTCGAGCCCATACACAGGGCGAATAACAAATATCTCACATGGAAAGTGGCGTGGCTCCCTGCCCATACATCCGTGAATAGTCAGCTAAATGCAAGCATTTACAATCCAGGAATCCTTTCTAAAGTTCATTCACAACAGGGTTATTCTACGCACCAATCCTAAATTTATCCCTAAGGTTACTTCAGACTTTCATATTAATGAACCTGTAGTACTGCGGTCATTCTTCCCTAATCCTCAAACTGCAGTAGAGAGAGATCTCCATTCGCTTGATTTTAGGAGATGCATCAAGTTTTATTTAAACAGAACAATATCATTTCGAAAAACAAACCAGCTGTTTATAGCCGTTAGTTCTCCGAGGAACGGATGCCCGGTAACTAAACAGACCATTTTCATACGGGATTGTAAATACCATACTCTTTTGCCATCAGAAAGCTGGTCGACCTTTGCAGGATAAGGTTTGTGCACATTCTACCAGAGCTGTATCCACGTCCTGTGCATTATTCTCCGGTGTATCTCTACTTGACATCTGCCAAGCCGCAACATGGAAGATGCCACATACTTTCACAAAACATTATTTCATGGATGCGGAGGTTCTCTGGGATGCAGCGGTTGGCCAAGCGGTCCTTCGACATGTGTTCCAATAAAGGTGAGCCATCTCATTCTTCCCACCGTGACAAATACTGCTTACTATTCTGATTCAAGCATGTGAATCTATGAAAGTTCCAATACTGGAGTAAGAACAGAAAGTACACAGGGAGGTTTCAGGACAAATCTGTTGGGGGGGGGGGGGGGGAGCTTGTCTTACAAGGAGGCCTACCTTTGTCCCTAGAGGGCTGGTACAGAGGGTTCCCCAAAGGAGAAACACATCCTCCTCTGCCCATTCTCATGTCCCCTCAGTATCTGAGGGGACCCACTGCTCCACCTCAGGGGAGGATTCCCTAGTTAGGGAACTGGGGCAACTGAGGCTGGAGGAGGCCAAACTGAGGCTGCAGTAGGTGGCTGTAGACAGGGTGGCCTTGGCAGTGGAGAGAGAAAGGCAGGATATGGGGTTAGCACCCCATGGTGGCAGCAGTTTCAGTTTCAGGGACACTAGGGTCAGGGAAGACTCTTTTGACTCTAGAAACTTAAAGTAGTCCAACCGCACAAGGTTTGTGATGACATATGCAAGTGGTTCACTGCTTTGGAGAGGGTCTGTAAGGTACAGATGGTTCCCCAAAGGCAGTGGGCAGTAATTTAGTGACCCTGCTTCACTGACCAGGGTAGGGACAGGCTCTCTACTACCAGAGAAGAAGATGCAGACAACTACACAGTTTTGAAGACAGCACTGTTAGATGGGTTTGGTCTGACTACTAAACCGTATAGGATCAAGTTCAGAGAGACCAAGGAGTCCTCCCAAGATTGGATAGACTTTGTGGACTGCTCTGTAAAAGTTCTGGAAGGCTAGTTACATGGGAGCAAAGTTAGTGTTTACCAGGGCTTGGATAACCTAATGCTAAGAGAGCACATTTTAAATAACTGTATCTGATCAGCTGCATCAATACCTGGTGGACTCTGATCTGATCAGAATTGGGAAAGAAGGCAGACAAATGGGTCTGCACCAGGGTGAGTAGGAAGACTTGCACAGGGGGTGATCGCAAAATGAAGGAAGCAGGTAATCATCAAGAGAAGGGTGGAGACAAAGAAAAATCAAGAGTCTTCCTTAGGCCCCCAAAACTCCTCTGGGAGTGGGAACAAAACCTCTTCCTCTAACTTTAAAAAGCCTTGATGCTATATTTGTAAAAACATAGGCCAGGAGACGGCTTCTGTCCTAAGAAAGGTACCAAGCCCTCCACCACTACTAACCCCTCTTCTACTCCTAGTGCCCCTAGCAGTAGTGATGGGACTACTAACAGTAGTCCGTCCAAGAGTGTAGCTGGGCTCACCTTAGGGACTGTGGTGGATTCTGGGCTGATTAAAGAGACCACTGAGGCAGTGCTACTCTCAGATGGGGGCGGTGACTTTGTCACCCTTGCTACCTAGAGTGTCTACTAGGGAATGCCTTGGACACTTCAGCTTGGGCTGAAATGGAACTGGAGCCCCATGCAGCAATGCTGGGCATCCTAGGGTAGATCTTTGCCCTCACAAGAGCACAGGCAAAGAAGCAAAAAGAGCAAGGAACCGTGTAGACTGGAACAGTGGCCAAAGAGCTTTCTAAACTTAAGAGCAGGAAGGGTAAGAAAGTACCCTCTGCTACAGCCTCCAGTGAGGATTCAACTCCTGAGGGAGACAAATCCACTCATTGGGTGAACCCAGCACCAGAGGAGCTGCAAGCTGACACAACTGAGCTCTTGGGTGCAGGGGGTCCGCCAGGGAGGAATTTAGTGGGGACTACAGACTTGTCCCACACTGGAGAGCTTGAGGCAGCAAGCTGCGGCGGATATCAGTGGCACACATAAGGTGTACTGGGAAGACAGTCTCCTGTACTCAAGAGTCAAGGGATCCCAAACCTGGTGCCACCAGGAGATTGGTGGTCCCTCTGAAGTACAGGGAGTTCCTGCTGACCTTAGCCCATGATATTGCCCTGGCAGGTCACTTGGGGCAATGCAAGACTTGGGACAGGCTGGTCCCACACTTTCACTGGCCCCACTTGTCTGAAGTCACAAAGGAGTTTTGTCGCTTCAATGTCACCTGTCAAGCCAGTGGTAAGACAGGTGACACTCCAAAGGCCCTCTTAATGCCAGTTCCAGTGGTTGGGGTATACTTTGAGAGGGCTGGGATGGATATTGTTGGCCCCCTGTACCCTCCAACAGCCTCTTGGGACAGATTGATACTGGTGGTAGTGGACCATGCCACCAGGTACCCAGAGGCCATTCCTCTTAGGACCACTACAGCTCCTGCAGTGGCCAAAGCCCTTCTTGGTATCTTTTCAAGAGTGTGTTTTCCTAAAGAGGTGATATCAGACAGGGGTGCAAACTGTCTGCTTACTTGAAAGCCATGTGAAAGGAATGTTGTTTGACTTACAAGTTCACCACTCCTTACCACCCCCAAACAAATGGCTTTGTGGAGGATATGATAATGGGACTCTCTGAAAAACTCAGAAGGAGATGGGATGTCCTGATACCATGCCTCCTCTTCGCCTATAGGGAGGTGCCTCAGAAGGGAGTGGGCTACAGCCCATTTGAACTTCTGTTTAGGCACCTTCTCTTGTTAGAGAAGGCTGGGAGCAACCTCTCAAGCAAGACATTGTGGATTATGTACTTGACCTTAGATCAAGGAAGGCTGAGTACATGAAGAGGGCCACTTAAAATTTTCAGGCTGGCCAGGAGTTGCAGAAACAATGGCATGACCAGAAGGCTGTATTGACTTTGTACTAGCTAGGACAGAAAGTGTGGGTCCTGGGGCCTGTGACTCCCAGGGCACTCCAGGACAAGTAGAGTGGTCCCCACACCATTGTGGAGAAACAGGGTGAGGTTACCTACGTAGTAGACCTAGGCACTTCCCAGAAGCCCCCTCGGGGGGGGGGGGGGGCTTCATGTAAATCGTCTTAAAACCTGCTATGACCGGTCTGATATGAATCTGCTCATGGCAACTGATGAGGAACAGGAAGAAGAGTGACCCTCTCTCTGACTTCTTCTCCCACAGTGCAGTTTATGGCTCAGTTGATAGAGAGGCAGTCAGCAAGCACTACTCCGAGTCCCAAAACGAAGACTGCAGAAACCTCCTCGGACAGTTTTCAGAACTGTTTTCTGACACACCTGGTCAAACCACATGGTGTGAGCACACCATTGACACGGGGGCAGCTTGCCTATTAAAAGTACAGGCAGCCTGATCATGTCAGAGACTGCATCAAGGCTGAAGACCTGAAGAGGCTAGACCTAAGAGTCATAGAGCCCTCAGACGGACCTTGGGCTAGTCCTATCGTACTATTCCCAAAACCCCACTCTGAGAATGGGAAAAGGGAAATTAGGTTTTGTGTAGACTACATGGGTGTCAACACTGTTACTAAAACAGATGCTCATCCTATCCATAGGGCAGATGAGCTTATAGATACACTGGCATCTGCTAATCATCTAAACACCTTTGATCTGCTGGTAGATCACGTTATCAGCATTTTCTACCTTTGGTGGGCACTGTCACTTCACTGTGATGCCCTTTGGGTTAAAAAAACGCACCTGCCACATTCCAGAGGCTGGTGAATAAAGTTCTCCAAGGACTGAAAGACTTCAATGCAGCTTACCTTGGTGATATAGCTGTCTTTAGCTCCACCTGGGAGGATCACCTGGTCCACCTAGGGAATATTTTAGAGGCTCTGCAAAGGGCAGGCCTCACCATCAAGGCCTCAAAGTGCCAGAGAGGGCAGGGGAAGGTGGTATATCTGGGCCACCTGGTAGGTGGAGGCCAGATTCAGCCACAATAGGGCAAAATCCAAACTGTTTTCAATTGGACTGCCCCTACTACCCAGACCCAGGTTCGAGCCTTTTTAGGCCTCACTGGGTACTACAGGAAATTCATTAAGTATTATGGCTCCATTGTAGCCCCTCTTAATGACCTCACCTCCCAAAAGATGCCCAAGAAAGTTTTTTGTGGACAGCTAGCTGCCAAAAAGCTTTTGAGCTCTGTGCTCTGCTCCTATTTTAAGAAGCCCAGACAACTCCAAGCAATTCATAGTACAGACCGATGCTTCTGAGTTAGGGGTTAAGACCGTACTGTCACAACTGAATACAGATGGCTAGGATCAACCTGTGGCTTTTATAAGCAGAAGGTTGACCCCCAGAGAAAAGTGTTGGTCAGCCACTGAAAGGGAGGCCTTTGCTGTGGTTTGAGCTTTGAAGAAGCTGAGGCCATACTTGTTTGGCACACACGTCCTTATTCAGATAGACCCCAGGCCCCTTCTATGGTTAAAACACATAAAAGGTGAAAATCCCAAACTATTAAGGTGATCCATATCCCTATGGGGAATGGGCTATACAGTGGAACATAGACCTGGGAGTAACCACTCCAACGCAGATGGATTCTCCAGATTTTTCCACTTAGACAATAAAGATTTATCTGGACAAGGTTAACCTTATTGTCCTTCGTTTGGGGGGGGGGGGGGGTTATGTAGGAAAGTGCCCTCTTTTTGGCATTGTCACCCCCACTTTCTGCCTGCTGTCGGTGTGTTTTGACTGTATTCACTGGGATCCTGCTAACCAGGAGGCCAGTGACTCTGCTCTCTCCCCCTAAATTTGGTTGTTCATGACTTACTACACCCCACAATTGGCATACTGGTGCCCCCATGTAGTTCCGTAGTATATGCTACATAGGTCCCCAGGGCATTGAGGGCACCAGGGGTTCCCCAGGGGCTGCAGCATGTATTATGTCACTCATGGGAGCCCATGCAAAATGTCTGCAGGCCTGCCATTGCAGCCTGTGTGAAAAGGTGCATGCACCCTTTCACTACAGGTCACTGTACCAAGTCACTGTAAGTCACCCCTATAGTGGGCCCTCCTAGCCTAGAGGGCAGGGTGCAAATGCCTGGGTGTGAGGGCACCTCTGCATGAGCAGAGGTGCCCCTGCGAACTCCAGCTCCATTTTCTTGGACTTCACAAGTGCGGGAAAGCCATTTTACTCATGTACTGGACACAGCTACATAATGGTAACTCCGAACCTGGGCATGTTTGTTATCAAACATGTCGGAATCATACCCCAATACTGTTGTCAGTATCGATTGTATCATTCCATGCAATCTGGGGGCTCCTTAGAGGAGCTACCAGTTTGGAGGGTTTCCCCGGGCAGCCTGCACTGCTTCAATCCTACAGACAGGTTTCTGCCCTCCTGCTGCTTGACCAGCTCAAGCTCAGGAAGACAGAACAAAGGACTTCCAAATGGAGTGTTGCCTCCCTCTCCCAGAGGAAGTAGGTGTTACGTGGCTTGGGAGGGGTCGCCTTCCCAAGCCACTGGTATGCTTTGAAGGGCACATTTGGTGCCCTTCTTGCATAAACCGGTTTGCACCAGTGTCGGGGACCCCAGGTCCCTGCTGTGGCGTGAAACTGGACAATGGAAAGGGGAGTAACCACTCCACTGTCCATCAACACCCCAGTGGTGGTGTCCAGAGCTCCTCCAGGTGGCCACTTGATTCTGCCATCTTGAATCTAAGGTGGACAGAGGCCTATGGGAGCATCTTAGTGGCCAGGTCAGGCAGGTGACGACGTCATTGCCCCCTCCTGATAGGTGGTCACTCTGGTAGGTGACCAATTCCCCTTCCTGGGCTATTTAGAGACTCCCTCTTGGGTGGGGTCCTGAGATTTGTCGTGCAAGAATCCAGCAGGACTCCTCTGCATCGTTTATTTAATCTTCTGGCCACCGGAAGCACAACTAAACCCTCCAGGAACTGACAGTCTGCATCCACAGCAACAACTCTGTTTGCAACATTGTGTTCGATGGCATCTGTCGCTGTAGATACACATGTTGTGCATAGCCCGCCATCTGGTGTTGGGTCGGAGTGTTACAAGTTGTTTTTCTTCGAAGAAGTCTTTCGAGTCACGGGACCGAGGGACTCCTCCTCTTTGTCTCCATTGCGCATGGGCGTCGACTCCATCTTCGATTGTTTTCTTTCCGCCATCGGGTTCGGACGTGTTCCTTTCGCTCCGGGTTTCGGAACGGAAAGTTAGCTCAAAATCGGAAAATTACGTCAGTATTGTTGCGTTCGGGATCGGGTTAGATAGCATCGACATCGCATCGATAAGATAACATCTCCGTTGCCCTTCGGGGTAGTTTTCGATCCCCCGTCGGGGCCTGGTCGGCCCGACCGCGTGTGACATCGACGCTGATGGAACGGACCCCGTTCCGTTTCTGTCATAAATGCCACAACAAATACCCATATACAGACCAACATTCGTTCTGTAACCTGTGCCTGTCGCCCGAGCACAGGGAAGAAACTTGTGAGGCCTGTCGTGCGTTCCGGTCCCGAAAAACGCTCCGTGACCGCCGAGCCAGAAGACTGCAAATGGCGTCCACGCCGACAGGACACCAAGGTTTCGAGGAACAAGAAGAAGTAGAAGCCTTCTCGATCCATGAATCGGACTCGGACGAATTCGACGACCATGAAACAGTGAGTAAGACGTCGAAGATAGCACATAAGAAAACTAACAAGGCCCAGGGTACGCCACTGCCGTCAGGCAATGGCTCAACCCATAAACTCGGTGACCGACCATCGGCACCGAAGAAGGCCGAAATAGTGCAGAGATCGTCCGACTCGGGTCGAGACACAGGCACCCAGCCATCTCGGGACCGAGATAGTGCTGCCGGCAAAGATCGACGCCGAGATAGCGGAGCCGAAGCTGCTCGACGCAGAGACAGCGGCACCGAGGAGGATCGACGCCGAGAGGGGCCGGCTCCGAAAAAGAGGAAAGTCGCCTCAGAGCCGAAAAAGAGCGTGGACATGGTTTCGGTGCCAAAGCGACCCGCAACCGAGCCAACTACCGGTTCCTATTCAGAGGAACAATCACTGTCCTCTCAGATGCGAAAGCATAGATTCGAAGAGGAATTACAATCCACCGAGGTGGACCACACTCAAAAAAGGATTTTTATACAGAGTGGAACAGGGAAAATAAGCACCCTTCCCCCTATTAGGAGGAAGAGGAGACTGGAGTTCCAACAAGAACAAACACCACAAACAAAACTGGTGAAGAAGGTAACTCCGCCACCCTCTCCTCCACCTGTGGCTACCATTTCACCAGCACAGACTCCGTCACATTCACCGGCTCACACCACCTTAAGCCAAGGTGACCAGGACCAAGATGCTTGGGACTTATACGACGCCCCAGTGTCGGACAACAGTCCTGAGGCGTATCCTACAAAGCCCTCACCACCAGAAGACAGCACAGCATATTCACAAGTGGTGGCTAGAGCAGCAGAGTTCCACAACGTGTCTCTACACTCGGAGCCTGTCGAAGATGACTTCCTCTTCAACACCCTCTCTTCCACACATAGCACCTACCAAAGCCTGCCTATGCTCCCAGGAATGCTAAGGCACGCAAAGGACATATTCAAAGAGCCTGTCAAAAGTAGGGCAATAACACCGAGGGTGGGAAAAAAATATAAAGCACCTCCCTCAGACCCAGCTTTCATCACCTCACAACTGCCACCAGATTCGGTTGTGGTAGGGGCGGCTCGCAAGAGAGCAAACTCCCACACATCGGGCGATGCACCTCCCCCAGATAAGGAGAGCCGAAAGTTCGCTGCAGCCGGTAAAAGGGTCGCAGTACAGGCTGCAAACCAGTGGCGCATTGCAAACTCTCAATCGCTCCTGCGATATGACAGAGCCCACTGGGATGAGATGCAACACCTCATTGAGCATCTACCCACAGAACTACAAAAGAGGGCGAAACAAGTGGTTGAGGAGGGCCAAAACATCTCCAATAACTAGATACGCTCCTCTATGGACACAGCGGACACAGCAGCAAGAACGGTTAAAACGGCAGTAACCATCCGAAGGCACGCGTGGCTACGAACATCTGGTTTTAAACCAGAGATACAGCAGGCGGTGCTCAATATGCCATTCAATGAGCAACAATTGTTCGGACCTGAAGTGGACACGGCAATTGAGAAGCTAAAAAAGGACACTGACACTGCAAAAGCCATGGGCGCACTCTACTCCCCGCAGAGCAGAGGCACTTTCAACACCTTCCGCAAGACAACCTTTAGAGGGGAAAATTTCAAGGCCCCAAAACACCTACAAACAAACAGTGACTCACAGGTCACTCATCCCCTCCACACAACACCAGTGGGGGGAAGAATAAGTCAGTATTACCAAGAGTGGGAAAACATAACAACAGACACTTGGGTCTTAGCAATTATCCAACATGGTTATTGCATAGAATTTCTACAAATCCCTCCAAACATACCACCAAAGGCACAAAATATATCAAAACAACATTCGGACCTCCTAGAAATAGAAGTTCAAGCATTACTGCAAAAGAACGCAATAGAACTGGTACCAGATACACAAACAAATACAGGGGTTTACTCACTGTACTTTCTAATACCAAAGAAGGACAAAACACTGAGACCAATCCTAGACCTCAGAACACTAAACACATACATCAAATCAGAACACTTTCACATGGTCACGCTACAGGAAGTGTTACCATTGCTAAAGCAACAAGATTACATGACAACCTTAGATCTCAAAGACGCGTATTTCCACATACCAATACATCCGTCGCACAGGAAATACCTAAGGTTCGTGTTCAAAGGAATACATTACCAATTCAAAGTATTGCCCTTCGGTTTAACAACTGCACCAAGAGTCTTCACAAAGTGCCTAGCAGTAGTGGCTGCACACATCAGAAGGCAGCAAATACACGTATTCCCGTATCTAGACGACTGGCTAATCAAGACCGACTCACTGACAAGGTGCTCACACCACACAGATCAGGTCATACAAACCCTCTACAAACTCGGTTTCACCATCAACTATGCGAAATCACACATTCTGCCGTGCAAGGTACAACAATACCTAGGAGCCACAATAGATACAACAAAGGGAATAGCCACTCCAAGTCCACAAAGGGTTCAAAATTTCCAAAAGATTATACAACGCATGTATCCAACACGAAAAATACAGGCGAAGATGATATTACAACTACTAGGCATGATGTCCTCATGCATAGCCATTGTCCCACACGCAAGGTTGCACATGCGGCCCTTACAACAGTGCCTAGCATCACAATGGTCTCAAGCACAGGGTCAGCTTCTAGATCTGGTGTTGATAGACCGCCTAACATACCTCTCGCTTCTATGGTGGAACAACATACATTTATACAAAGGGCAGCCTTTCCAAGACCCAGTGCCACAATACGTGATAACAACAGATGCTTCCATGACCGGGTGGGGAGCACACCTCAATCACCACAGCATACAAGGACAATGGGACGTACATCAAAGAAAGCTGCATATAAATCACCTCGAACTACTAGCAGTTTTCCAAGCATTAAAAGCATTTCAACCAATCATAACTCACAAATACATTCTTGTCAAAACGGACAACATGACAACAATGTATTATCTAAACAAACAGGGGGGGACACACTCGACACAGCTGTGCCTGCTGGCACAAAAAATATGGCAATGGGCAATTCACAACCACATTCGCCTAATAGCAGTTTATTCCAGGGATCCAGAATCAACTTGCAGACAATCTCTCTCGAGATCACCAACAGGTCCACGAGTGGGAAATTCACCCCCAAATTCTAAACACTTACTTCAAACGTTGGGGAACACCTCAAATAGAGTTATTTGCAACAAAGGAGAACGCAAAATGCCAAAACTTCGCATCCAGATACCCACACAGGCAGTCTCAAGGCAATGCCCTATGGATGAACTGGTCAGGGATATTTGCGTACGCTTTTCCCCCTCTCCCTCTCCTTCCATATCTAGTAAACAAATTGAGTCAAAACAGACTCAAACTCATACTGATAGCACCAACGTGGGCAAGGCAACCATGGTACACAACACTGCTAGACCTATCAGTAGTACCCCACGTCAAGTTGCCCAACAGGCCAGATCTGTTAACACAACACAAACAACAGATCAGGCATCCAAACCCAGCATCGCTGAATCTAGCAATCTGGCTCCTGAAATCCTAGAATTCGGACACTTAAACCTCACCCAAGAATGTATGGAAGTCATAAAGCAAGCCAGAAGACCATCCACTAGACACTGCTATGCAAGCAAATGGAAAAGGTTTGTTTGCTACTGCCATCATAATCAAATTCAACCATTACACACATCTCCAAAAGATGTAGTGGGTTACTTACTACACTTACAAAAATCGAACCTGGCCTTCTCTTCCATTAAAATACACCTAGCAGCAATATCTGCATACCTGCAGATTACCCATTCAACGTCACTATTTGGGATACCTGTCATTAAAGCGTTTATGGAAGGCCTCAAAAGAATTATACCACCAAGGACACCACCCGTTCCTTCATGGAACCTCAACATCGTCTTAACAAGACTCATGGGTCCACCCTTTGAACCTATGCACTCTTGCGAAATACAATTCCTAACATGGAAAGTTGCATTTCTCATCGCCATCACATCTCTAAGAAGAGTAAGTGAAATTCAGGCGTTTACAATACAAGAACCTTTTATCCAACTACACAAAAATAAAGTAGTCCTAAGGACCAATCCTAAATTTTTGCCAAAGGTTATTTCACCGTTCCACCTAAATCAAACGGTAGAGCTACCAGTGTTCTTCCCACAGCCAGATTCCATAGCTGAAAGGGCACTACATACATTAGACGTCAAAAGAGCACTAATGTACTACATCGACAGAACTAAAAACATCAGAAAAACTAAACAACTGTTTATTGCATTTCAAAAACCTCACGCAGGAAACCCAATATCGAAACAGGGTATAGCCAGATGGATAGTTAAGTGCATCCAAATCTGCTACCTTAAAGCAAAAAGACAACTGCCCATTACACCAAGGGCACACTCAACCAGAAAGAAAGGTGCTACCATGGCCTTCCTAGGGAATATTCCAATGCACGAAATATGTAAGGCAGCCACATGGTCTACGCCTCACACATTTACCAAGCACTACTGTGTAGACGTGCTATCAGCACAACAAGCCACAGTAGGTCAAGCCGTACTAAGAACCTTATTTCAAACTACTTCCACTCCTACAGGCTGAGCCACCGCTTTTGGGGAGATAACTGCTTACTAGTGTATGCACAACATGTGTATCTACAGCGACAGATGCCATCGAACTGAAAATGTCACTTACCCAGTGTACATCTGTTCGTGGCATCAGTCGCTGAAGATTCACATGTGCCCACCCACCTCCCCGGGAGCCTGTAGCCGTTTGGAAGTTAGCTTCAACTTTGTACATTTGTAAATATATTAAATCTTAGATAGGTACATACTTATTCACTCCATTGCATGGGCACTATTACTAACAAACAACTCCTACCTCACCCTCTGCGGGGAAAACAATCGAAGATGGAGTCGACGCCCATGCGCAATGGAGACAAAGAGGAGGAGTCCCTCGGTCCCGTGACTCGAAAGACTTCTTCGAAGAAAAACAACTTATAACACTCCGACCCAACACCAGATGGCGGGCTATGCACAACATGTGAATCTTCAGCGACTGATGCCACGAACAGATGTACACTGGGTAAGTGACATTTTCATTACACGGCTCCTTCCAGCAACTGCAATATTTCCCCGTCTGTGCATCCTTCGAGGGCAACAAGTCTTCAGTCTGCACGTGATGGAAGAAGGAATCTCCCTTGGAGTGAAGGAGTCACTCCCCTGCATCCGAAGGCAACAACGAGCGGCTGAGTGGATCTCCTCTCCTCCTCCAGAGCTGCAGTGGTCTAGAGTGGTCGCCTTGGTCCTCTCTACCAGCTTTCCAACTTGGGAGACGGTAAGCCCTTGCCTGTCCACGCAGGACAGTATCCCCATGCACTGCATCTCTTGCAGCCACCAAGGCTTGTTGGCATCTCCTCCAAGAGATCATCAGACTCCCTGCAGCCCCAACACTCTTCCATGCGAAGCACAGCCCTCTGCGTGCTGTTCCTGCAACGTGGGACTCCTTCCAAGTTGTGCTGCCTGGGCCTCACCGCGACTCCTGTGCTTTCTGCCTGCGGGTACCCTGTGGTGGCTGCCTCCACTTCCTGTGACTCTCCTCACTGCTGAGGGTCGCCCAGGACTCCGCTTCGTGTGTTGAGTCTTGGACCTTGCTGGTCCCCAGCCCCTCCATATTTCTTCTACCACGGCCTTTGCCTTTGCCAAGGCTTGTTAGCGTTTTTTCCAGACCACTGACCGACTGCAATCCTTCTTCCGACGTGGGATGTCAACTGCATCGCTTAAGGAACTCTCCAGCTGCTGCAGTGCTGCATTGCTACCTGCCTTCGTCCACCATCGAGCTGGTCTTGCATCCACAGACGGGTAAGTAGTCGCTCCTGCCACCACCAGACACTCCACTGTGCCGTTTCTCTCTCTCTCACACAGACACACACACACACACACAGACACCATCCCCACACCCGGGGCCTTCAGTACTTAGTATTATTTTCACTGTTTTCTACTGACTCCTAACGTGTATATAATAGTATTTTTGCTTACCACTAGGTGGGGTATTGCCTATGTAGTATTTTGATATTTGTGTTACCATAGTAAAGTAACTTTTATTTTTGTAACACTGGTTCTTTTTGTGTGTAAGTGCTGTGTGACTGCAGTGGTATTGCATAAGCTTTGCATGTCTCCTAGATAAGTCTTGGCTGCTCATCCACAGCTACCTCTAGAGATCCTTGCTTCCTAGACACTGACTACACCTCACTAATAGGGGATACCTGGACCTGGTGTAAGGTGATTACACCATAGGTATTCACCACACACCAGGCCAGCTTCCTTCATAGGTCAACACCGGGCAAGGTTCAAATCAGTACCAAGTGTGCACCCACAGCAGCACAGGGACGGCCCGGTGCAGCGGTCAATGTTAACCAATGGAGACTGGGTGAAGGAAGATGCGCTGCTCGCAGGTGAGTATAATGGTGTTAGCTTATTCTCCTGGGGTTAAGCTAAGCACAGGTGGGGCCACAAGGCAGCATCAAATTTACACCCTCAGCAGCACAGGGGAGGCTGCATGCAGAGTGCCAACACAGCGTCTGACACCAAATGCAAATCTGTGGGGGAGATCATTTTGATCAGCTGCCCAGGTAAGTTCTGATGCCCTGGGACGTAGGGACACCAACGGTCCAGCTCCCCAAGGCCCATGGGCTCTGGGTGCAGGGATGTCCCTATGGCGTCTGCAACAACTTACCGGGCAGGTCGCAGTCAAGGGGAGTCTTCGGTTTGAGGCTGCAGGCTTTGAGGCAGAGTCTGGCAGGGGTCAGCCCATAGGGGACTTCACAGGACCGGTGGGCCACTTGGACTCGGGCAGTGAGTGTCTGGAACACAGGTGGGTCCGGAGGCGGTTTCCTGGTTCCTCAGGGCATAGTACTCTTTCTTTTAAAGTTGATTTCTTCTTGAAATGGTCCACTGTTCTCGGGAGACCTTGATCTTTGTCGAAAGCAGGCAGTCCTCCCAAAGCTTTGGAGGTTGCTGGGCTGCATGACAGGTCATCTTTTGGCGCAGGATCATTAAGGGTTGGTGTCTGGAGTCTTCTCTGCTGATGCGACTCTGTAGTGTCCGGCTCTTCTTAGGCTGTCAGGAATCTGAGTTCTAGGGTTCAGGGGTCCCACGTAAATACTGAATTTAGTGGCGTTACAGGGAGTGCCAGGTAGTAGCCAATAGGCTACTCAGCTTGTGTGACTGCACCCTTTTTATGACCGCTTCAGTTGGGAAGTGAGCATAACCCTAACCCTTGTGGCCTAATTCCTTCCAAACAAGAAGGAGGAATTTAAAAAGTAGTGTCCACTTCAGCTCGTCCAGCTTAGGTATGGGACTGGCATGAAGTGGGCACTCATCCTAATTTAACTAATTTTCCTGCCAGTCCTGCCGCCAAAAGTTGGGGCAGGAACTGGTGTCGGCCTTCTCTACCAATTAGAGAGGCCTGCTGGGCCCCACTACAAGGGCGGCAAGGACTTGAAGCTCCCCACCCTGGAATGTCCATCCTACCTGGATGAGGAGATAAACCTCCACCCAGAGCAGGCCTTTGTTCTGAGCCCTTGAGAGCATTGGCCCACACCTCAGGGGGCCAGAACTCTGTCTAAGGTGGCTGCACTGGTTTTGACCAGTAAGTGTCCACGCTAGGAGTTTTCATGGGGGCACCTCCAAGGTGCCCTCTGAGTGCATGTGTTAATAAATCCATCACTGGATTCAGCGAGGGTGTATTCATACGAGATGTTTGATTCCAAACATCCCTATTTTCAGTGAAGCCATCATGTAACTGGGGACCAGTGTCCAGCACCTGTACTTAAAATGGCTTCTGTGTTCAGTTACTGTGTCTGAGAATTGACAGACATAGCAGGGGCATATCTGCTCATGCAGTTATGCCCTCACATGTAATACAGTGCACCCTGCCTTTAGGGGTGGGAGGCCTGCTAGAGGGGTGACTTACATATATTGCATGCATTGTAAAGGGGACAGCAGCACTGGGTGCACTTAGTGAGGGCGTCGCGGAGGGTGGCACAATTAGTGCTGCACCCCTCAAGGGCCTTCCTTTAGTGCCCCATGCCATAGGTACCAGGGGTACCATTTACTAGGGTCTTACAGCGATAGCGAAAGATTTGCAAATTGGGGAAAATGACTGTGCAGTTCTGGGGGAAAGATATCTGGCACTGGGGACATGTTTAGCAGGGACCCAGAGTACTTTCAGTCGAAATTGCACCAGAAACCAGGCAAAAGGTGGAGAGTTGACCATCTCAAAAGAGGCACTTTCCTACAGTGGTCATCTGAGATGAGCTCTGGAGTTCTGAGGGTATACTTAGTGGGAATTGCCTACTTTTTCAGCAAGATAATTCCCTATGGAAAAATGATCTCATCTTTAATAAAGTTAACTGGGTAGCATACATTTCTTTCTGCGTTTAGTAGAAATGCTATAGATGACCTAAAATATCTCAGGATTTCATTAGTAGTCTTAGTTGCAAGAGGAAATTGGAAAGTAAATACCCAACATACATTTCTGCAAGTGATTATAGGAAAATCCAAATACCGATGGCCTCCAATGTCTGGCGATTTGACTAGTACCTAGTAAATTTCATGGAGTGTCCCTAGTGGTGTGCACAATGCCAGTACTTAATTGCTGTATAATTTGAATGTACAAGTTCGCAGCCTTCATAATTTAGGGGGTCTCAAGTTTGGAAGAATGAAAAAAAGAGTCACAAACCTATTGACACTTGTTTTACTAGAGAAATCCTGCTTCTAGTGAGCAACAGTGGAAACATTTTCCTACAAAACATTTACTTTTCTGGATGATATAACTCCTGCATAATAAGTTTGTGGGAGTTGACAAACTTCGAAGCTTAACAAATTGACAATTTTGCACTTTAAGAAGGTGTAAAGTTTATTGAAATTGGCTGTCTTAAACAACTTCACAAAGGTAATTTTAACTTTGCACGTCTCTAGTTACCAGCTTCATGTATGTCTGAATGTGGCTTCCACACTTGAGGTAGAGGCTTTTTTTAAACTGAGTATTTAACTGCTACGTTAGAGGTCTCACTGACTGACTCCACATGTAATTTTGAAAGCAAATATATTTGCTTATTACTTAACATGAATAGTAAAACCTCTGTTGTGAAATTTGACGTGCAGTATAATCAGTACAAAAGCTGAAAAAAGTCTTAGGATGCCACGTACTGCTGTCAAGCTTTGTTTTTATAGGTATGTATGAACACACCCTACTCCTAAAAGTAGAATAGGCATATAGAATTCAGGCTGAAACAACGGGTATGCTATTAATCAGTTTTCTTTCTACTTGGTGTCTTACAATGTGGAATCTGTTATGTTGCAGGTGGGATATTCAAAGGATTCGCGAACAGAGGATCCTGCAGAGACTGCAGCTTCGAATGTACAAGAAGAAGGGGATTCAGGAGTCTGAGCCGGAGCTTACCTCATTTTTCCCTGAGCCGGATGATGGTACGTTTCTTTAAAAGTAGACTTCAGCACCTTTTTTGTGCTTGAGTGGGCTTGTGTTGTAATTAATAGTCTGATAGAATTTAGTACACAAGTTATTTGTGTCTTGAAAAGACTGTAAAATTCCCCCAACCCAGTCTCAAGACTCTTAAAGATATAAACAAGACCTTTCTTTTACACAGGGAAATGGTAGACAGACAGTGAAATACTTCAATAAAAACTATCTGGCATGCAAATCTGGTGAAGGCAAGAGACGAAGTAGAACTCTGTGATGGGTGTTGTGGAGGGCACACCACTAAAACGCAGCACACTCTTCGAAGTTGGCCTCCAGGGACATTGTAGGGGAAAATGATATATTACAAGGGTTTAAGATTTACTCGAGGTTACTCAAAATCTGTATGGCACAAGAAGACAGCAGACATCTTCTACATAGAGTAGTATCTGAACGGGATAGCTGTGGCGGCACTCAAGCCTACCTGCAAGAGCCCATTGCTGTAAAGGAAATCGTGAATGCTATAAAGGGGATACTTTGAAGAAACCCCTGGATCCGATGGGCTCCCCACAGAAGTCTATAAGGAGCTCAAAGCTACCTCATACCTGACTGACGTATACCAGAAAACTCTGGAAACTGGTAAGCACAAGAGGATTGGAAAGGATGAAAACACTAAGGGGGTCATTATGACCCCGGCGGTGAGTGGTAATGTGGCGGTAGTACCACCAACAGGGTGGCGGTACATACCGCCACATTATGAGAATGGCGGGTTGGCTGCAGCCAACCCCCTCTTCTCCACTCAGACTGCCATGGCGGTAGCTGCCGCCGGGCCAGAGATGTCAATCTCCAGCCCGGCGGCTGCTATAGTACCAGCGGTGGAATTTTGAGTCCGCCTACCACCATGGTTAACACCACAAAAACTATGGAGGTAGGCCCTACCGGTAGCAGGGAATTGCTTCCCTGTCACTAGTAGGTGGTTTAACCACCCGACGCCCCCCCCCCCAATACATGCATTTTTACACACATACATCCAGTCATGCTCGCACACATTCGTACACACATTCACACTGACATGCAGACACGCACTCGCATTACCATTCTTACACGCCTTCACACACATGCATACACCCACGCAAACAACACTACACACACACACACACACACACACACACGCATTCATGCACACAACCCCACACACACCACCCCTCACACCCCTCCCCTGTCGGAAGTCCAACTTACCTTCTTCCAGGTGGTCTTCCGGCAGGGAACGGGTAGGGCCGCTGCTACCGCCAGCAGCGCCCGCCATCAGAACACCGCCAGGCCGTATCACAGGTCACGATACGGTTGGCGGCGGTCAACTGGCGCGCTGCTGCTGGTGGTAGCAGCGCCACATTACCACCATCGCCACTATGATCAATGCCAGATTTCCACTATTCTTGTGGCGGACGTCCGGCAATGATCATAGTATGGCAGATGGATAGTAGCCGCAGTGACGGGTTTTTTGGTGGCCGTCACCACGGCGGTAGGCGTTTTTTACCACCAATGACATAAATAGGGCCTAAGTCCTATAGACCATTATCTTTAAGGAACTTAGGCAATAATATCCTTGTTCGGGTCATTGCTAATTGGGTGACGCTGCTGATAAAATAATGTGGTCTTCCTGGAGCAGCTGGGATTTATCCTGGGTGAGCCAACCTCTATCAGTCTAAGAAACCTATTCATTCCCATGAACCACATTTGACATGATAGTGATGCAGTTTCTAGATTCAAAGAGGGCTTTTGACTCTCTTAGAGTGTGTAGGAAGTTGGCTCTGTATTTACTATATATAAAGTGAGAGATAGCATGCACAGAGTCCACCCCCTTAGAGGTAAGATAGTGGCAAATTTCGATAATCCTAATTCTCTACTTAGTGGTAGTGTGGTCGAGCAGTAGGCTTATCAGAGGGTAGTGTTAAGCATTTGTTGTACACACAGGCAATAAATGAGGAACACACACCCAAAGACTTAACTCCAGGCCAATAGTTATTATATGGAAAAAATATATATTTTCTTTATTTTAGAACCACAAGATTGAAGATTTGAAGTAAATACATAAAATGCAAGGTACTCCACACAGGTAAGTAAGGAACTTTGAATTAGAGCAGTAACATACACAGCTTTAGTTAAAATGGCAATAAGCTATTTTAAAAGTGGACACTTAGTGTAAAAATCAACAGTTCCTGGGGGGAGGTAAGTTTTGTTTAGTTTTTCAGGTAAGTAAGGCACTTTCAATTTCCTGGGCATAGGCAGCCCACTGTTGGGGGTTCAAGGCAACCCCAAAGTCACTGCACCAGCAACACAGGGCCGGTCAGGTGCAGAGGTCAAAGGAGGGCCCAAAACACATAGGCGCCTATGGAGAACAGGGGTGCTCCGGTTCCGGTCTGCCAACAGGTAAGTCCTGTGTCTTTGGGGGGCAAACCAGGGGGGTTTTGTAGAGCACGGGGGGACACAAGTAGGCACACAAAACACACCCTCAGCAGCACAGGGGCGGCCGGGTGCAGTGTGTAAAGCAGGTGTCGGGTTGTCAATAGGAAACAATGGAGGGACCCGGGGGTCACTCTAGCGGTGCAGGCAGGGCACAGGGGGGCTTTTCGGGCCAGCCACCGACTGGGCTAGGCAGAGGATCGCCTGATGGTCACTCATGCACTGGAGTTCGGTTCCTTCTGGTCCTAGGGGCTGCGGGTGCAGTGCTTGGTCTAGGCGTCTGATTCCTTGTTTCAGGCATCGCTGTGGAGGTCCAAGGGGGCCGTCTCGGGTTACTCACAAGGTCACAGTTGCCCGGGAGTCCTCCCTGTGGTGTTGGTTCTCTGGAGCTCGAGCCGGGGCGTCTGGTGCAGAGTGTGAAGTCTCACTCTTCCGGCAGGAAGAGTGAAGTCTTTAAAAGTTGCAAGAAAGTTGCAAAGTTGTTGCTGTTTTTTGAACAGTGCCGCTGTTCACGGGAGTTTCTTGGTCCTTCGGGTTCAGGGCAGTCCTCTGAGGCTTCAGATGTCACTGGTCCCTGTCGGATGCGTCGCTGTGCAGGTTCTTTGAGTCTGGAGACAGGCCGGTAGGGCTGGGACCAAGTCAGTTGTCGTCTTCATCGTCTCTGCAGGGCTTTCAGGTCAGCAGTCCTCCTTCTTGTTGAAGGTTGCAGGAATCTGATTTCCTGGGTGCCCCTAAATACTAAATTTAGGGGTGTGTTTAGGTCAGTAGGGCAGTATCCAATGGCTACTGTCCTGGAGGGTGGCTACACCCTCTTTGTGCCTCCTCTCTGAGCGGAGGGGTCCACATCCCTAATCCTATTGGGGGAATACTCCAATCTCAAGATGGAGGATTTCTAAAGGCAGGGGTTACCTTAGCGCAGGGCACCTTAGAGGCTGTCATGACTGGTGGGTGACTCCTCCTTGTTTTCCTCATTATCTCCTCCAGCCTGGCTGCCAAAAGTGGGGGCAGTGGCCGGAGGGGCGAGCATCTCCACTAGCTGGGATGCCCTGGGGTGCTGGCTCACTGCCAGGTGTTATAGTTCCTGCATGGGGAGGTGGGAAGCACCTCCACCCAGTACAGGCTTTGTTTCTGGCCATAGAGTGACAAAGGCACTCTCCCCATGTGGCCAGAAACTCGTCTGGTTGTGGCAGACTGGCAGAAACTGGTCAGCCTAGCACTAGGAGTTGGACTAGTATTCAGGGGGCATCTCTAAGATGCCCTCTGGGTGCATTTTACAATAAATTCCACACTGGCATCAGTGTGCATTTATTGTGCTGAGAAGTTTGATACCAAGCTTCCCAGATTTCAGTGTAGCCATTATGGAACTATGGAGTTCGTGTTTGACAAACTCCCAGACCATATACTCTTTATGGTACCCTGCACTTATAATGTCTAAGGTTTTACTTACACTGTAGGGGCATAGTGCTCATGAACATATGCCCTCACCTGTGGTATAGTGCACCCTGCCTTAGGGCTGTAAGGCCTGCTATAGGGGTGACTTACCTATGCCACAGGCAGAGTGAGTTGGGCATGGCACTCTGAGGGGAGTGCCATGTCGACTTAGTAATTTTCTCCCCACCAGCACACACAAGCTGTGAGGCAGTGTGCATGTGCTAAGTGAGGCGCCCACAGGGTGGCATAAGACATGCTGCAGCCCTTAGAGACCTTCCCTGGCATCCGGGCCCTTGGTACCAGGGGTACTATTTACAAGGGACTTACCTGAGTGCCAGGGCTGTGCCAATTGTGGGAACAAAGGTATAGTTTAGGGAAAGAACACTGGTGCTGGGGCCTGGTTAGCAGGGTCCCAGCACACTTTCAATCATAACTGGCATCAACAAAAGGCAAAAAGTCAGGGGGTAAACATGCCAAGGAGGCATTTCCTTACAGAGTGGCCCTTTTTATTTGTATTGTGGAATAGGATGGGATTAGCCCCAGCATCGTAGGAGTAATTAGGCTGCTCTGCTGGGAGCCAGTGGCTCAAGTTTATGTTAATGATTTTGCTTCAAAGTCATTACCAATCTATACAGGTTCACGACTGGGGTGTCCTTTTACCCCCTGACCATGGAGGTGTTGGCATCGTGGCTCAAAGGAGAGTCACTTTCAAAGGTGCATCGTACTTCCAATTAAACAAGTATTGCTATCAATATATACAGATGCTTCATGCTTTTTGTGAAGAATCTGTAGGCCAATTTGGAAATAATTATATGAGGCATTAGAAGCTATGGTGGCATAGAGAGCATACAGATCAACTGGGGGAAGTCTGAAATGTACCTCCTCACAGATGGGACAAACTGGCAGTTTGTTGAGTGCCCACTCCAGTGGTGTTAGTAATTAGTCTTATATGGGCATTTTTGTAAATAGAGATAAACAGTTGTCTAGGAAACGATAGCCTGGTGTTGGGGAAAAACTAGCAGGACGGATAGAGAGATGGATATCATTACTCCAGTCAATGGCAGGCAGTTGCCCTGATAAAAATGATGTTGCCTAGATTCTCCTATCTTGTTTAACAAATACCCCCTTTGCAAATTAAGATCCAAGCTGGCCAGGGTGGTCCCTTGGTGTGTGTGGCGAGGGCGATGCTAGGGAGGGCAGATCCTAGATTAAACTGGGAGAGATTCATGCTACTCTATGAAGAGTTGTTTTGCAAATCCTGACCTCGAAAGATACTACCATGCAGTGTACTGGATTGACTCGCAGGGCTATGCACAGCATCTCCTCACTGAAACAGACAAACAGACCAGATAAATAGGGAGAATTCAACACTATTGTTTTGGTCATCCTAAACTATCAAGCTTATTATAAACCGTCTGCTGCACAGAATGGTCAATATTGACCGTGGCCAGGTGGACGGCCAAGCACAGACCACCTCCCTTGCTAATTACCATCAATCCCTCCAGTGTCTGATAAGGGAGTGTAGGAAAGTGACCTCTTTCTGGTTACCCCCATTTTCTGTCTGTTGTCAGTGTTTTTGACCATGTCCACTGGGATCCTGCTAACCAGGACCCCATTGGTTATGCTCTCTTTTTCTTCACTCATTTGCCATATTGGTGTCCCTAGTATATGGGACCCAGGGCATCAGGGGATCCCTATGGGCTGCAGCAGTTATTCTTCCACCCATAGGGAGCCCATGCCATAAAGGTTCTGCAGACCTGCCATTGCAGTCTGTGTGATTCAGGTGCATGCACCAGTTTTTAACAGGTCACTGCACCAGGTCACTGTAAGTCACCCCTGTAAGGAAATGCCTCCTTGGCATGGTTGCCCCCTGACTTTTTGCCTTTGCTGATGCTAGGTTTACAATTGAAAGTGTGTTGAGGCCTGCTAACCAGGCCCCAGCACCAGTGTTCTTTCCCTAACCTGTACTTTTGTATCCACAATTGGCAGACCCTGGCATCCAGATAAGTCCCTTGTAACTGGTACTTCTAGTACCAAGGGCCCTGATGCCAAGGAAGGTCTCTAAGGGCTGCAGCATATCTTATGCCACCCTGGAGACCTCTCACTCAGCACAGACACACTGCTTGCCAGCTTGTGTGTGCTAGTGAGGACAAAACGAGTAAGTCGACATGGCACTCCCCTCAGGGTGCCATGCCAGCCTCTCACTGACTATGCAGTATAGGTAAGACACCCCTCTAGCAGGCCTTACAGCCCTAAGGCAGGGTGCACTATACCATAGGTGAGGGTACCAGTGCATGAGCATGGTACCCCTACAGTGTCTAAACAAAACCTTAGACATTGTAAGTGCAGGGTAGCCATAAGAGTATATGGTCTGGGAGTTTGTCAAACACGAACTCCCCAGCACCATAATGGCTACACTGAAAACTGGGAAGTTTGGTATCAAACTTCTCAGCACAATAAATGCACACTGATGCCAGTGTACATTTTATTGTAAAATACACCCCAGAGGGCACCTTAGAGGTGCCCCCTGAAACTTAACCGACTATCTGTGTAGGCTGACTAGTTTTAGCAGCCTGCCACAAACCGAGACATGTTGCTGGCCCCATGGGGAGAGTGCCTTTGTCACTCTGAGGCCAGTAACAAAGCCTGCACTGGGTGGAGATGCTAACACCTCCCCCAGGCAGGAATTGTCACACCTGGCGGTGAGCCTCAAAGGCTCACCTCCTTTGTGCCAACCCAGCAGGACACTCCAGCTAGTGGAGTTGCCCGCCCCCTCCGGCCAGGCCCCACTTTTGGCGGCAAGGCCGGAGAAAATAATGAGAAAAACAAGGAGGAGTCACTGGCCAGTCAGGACAGCCCCTAAGGTGTCCTGAGCTGAAGTGACTCTAACTTTTAGAAATCCTCCATCTTGCAGATGGAGGATTCCCCCAATAGGGTTAGGATTGTGACCCCCTCCCCTTGGGAGGAGGCACAAAGAGGGTGTACCCACCCTCAGGGCTAGTAGCCATTGGCTACTAACCCCCCAGACCTAAACACGCCCTTAAATTTAGTATTTAAGGGCTACCCTGAACCCTAGAAAATTAGATTCCTGCAACTACAAGAAGAAGGACTGCCCAGCTGAAAACCCCTGCAGAGGAAGACCAGAAGACGACAACTGCCTTGGCTCCAGAAACTCACCGGCCTGTCTCCTGCCTTCCAAAGATCCTGCTCCAGCGACGCCTTCCAAAGGGACCAGCGACCTCGACATCCTCTGAGGACTGCCCCTGCTTCGAAAAGACAAGAAACTCCCGAGGACAGCGGACCTGCTCCAAGAAAGGCTGCAACTTTGTTTCCAGCAGCTTTGAAAGAACCCTGCAAGCTCCCCGCAAGAAGCGTGAGACTTGCAACACTGCACCCGGCGACCCCGACTCGGCTGGTGGAGATCCAACACCTCAGGAGGGACCCCAGGACTACTCGGATACTGTGAGTACCAAAACCTGTCCCCCCTGAGCCCCCACAGCGCCGCCTGCAGAGGGAATCTCGAGGCTTCCCCTGACCGCGACTCTTTGAACCTAAAGTCCCGACGCCTGGGAGAGACCCTGCACCCGCAGCCCCCAGGACCTGAAGGACCGGACTTTCACTGGAGAAGTGACCCCCAGGAGTCCCTCTCCCTTGTCCAAGTGGAGGTTTCCCCGAGGAACCCCCCCCTTGCCTGCCTGCAGCGCTGAAGAGATCCCGAGATCTCTCATAGACTAACATTGCGAACCCGACGCCTGTTTCTACACTGCACCCGGCCGCCCCGCGCTGCTGAGGGTGAAATTTCTGTGTGGGCTTGTGTCCCCCCCGGTGCCCTACAAAACCCCCCTGGTCTGCCCTCCGAAGACGCGGGTACTTACCTGCAAGCAGACCGGAACCGGGGCACCCCCTTCTCTCCATTCTAGCCTATGTGTTTTGGGCACCACTTTGAACTCTGCACCTGACCGGCCCTGAGCTGCTGGTGTGGTGATTTTGGGGTTGCTCTGAACCCCCAACGGTGGGCTACCTTGGACCAAGAACTAAGCCCTGTAAGTGTCTTACTTACCTGGTTAATCTAACAAATACTTACCTCCCCTAGGAACTGTGAAAATTGCACTAAGTGTCCACTTTTAAAACAGCTATTTGTCAATAACTCGAAAAGTATGCATGCAATTTTTATGATTTGAAGTTCCTAAAGTACTTACCTGCAATACCTTTCGAATGAGATATTACATGTAGAATTTGAACCTGTGGTTCCTAAAATAAACTAAGAAAAGATATTTTTCTATACAAAAACCTATTGGCTGGATTTGTCTCTGAGTGTGTGTACCTCATTTATTGTCTATGTGTATGTACAACAAATGCTTAACACTACTCCTTGGATAAGCCTACTGCTCGACCACACTACCACAAAATAGAGCATTAGTATTATCTATTTTTACCACTATTTTACCTCTAAGGGGAACCCTTGGACTCTGTGCATGCTATTACTTACTTTGAAATAGCACATACAGAGCCAACTTCCTACAACCCCCATGGTAGGCCCTTTCAGCCCAGAGGGCACGGTGCAGGTACCTGTGTGTGAGGACATCCCTGCACTAGCAGAGGTGCCCCACAAACTCCAGTTCCATTTGCATGGACTTCGTGGGTGCGACGCCACCATTTTACCTGTGTACTGGACATAGGTCACTACCTATGTCCAGCTACATAATGATAACTCAGAATTGGGGCATGTTTGGGATAAAACATGTCAGAATCATACCTCCATACTGTTGCAAGTATTGGACGTATGATTCTATACACTCCGTGGGCTCCTTAGAGGACCCGCAGCATTGCTACCATCTGTCTTACAGGGTTTTCCAGGCAGCCCAAGCTGCTGCCACCACTCAGACAGGTTTCTGCCCTCCTGCTGCTTGATCTAATCACGTCCAGGAAGGCAGAACACAGGATTTCCTTTGGGAGAAGGAGGTAACACCTTCTCCCTTTAGAAATAGGTGTGACTGGCATAGCCTCCCCAAGCCACTGGTATGTTTTGAAGAGCACATTTGGTGCCCTCGGTGCATAAACCAATCCACACTGGTTCAGGACCCTCCCCCCCCCGTCCCTGCTCTGGCGTGAAACTGGACAATGGAAAGGGGAGTGACACTCCCCTGTCCATCAGCACCCCAAGGGTGGTGCCCAGAGTTCCTCCAGAGGTTCTGCCACCTTGATTGTAAGATTGGCGGGGATCTCTGGGAGCATCTGAGTGGCCAGGCAGATGACGTCCGAGCCCCCTCCTGATAGGTGCTTACCTGGTTAGGGTTCCATTCCCTCTTTTAGGGCTATTTAGGGTCCCTCTCTTGGGTGAGTCCTCAGATGCGGCTTGCAAGTCTCTCTGCCACCTTCACTTCGACTTCTGACCTCCGGAACTTCGACTGGACCCTTCAGAACTCAACAGTCTGCCTCCAAGAAGAACTCTTCTGCAGCATTGTTTCCAGGGCTCCTGCCAGCAACTGCAAGATTTCCTCTGGCTGTGCATCCACTGGGGGCGGCGTATCTTCAGTCTGCACTAGAAGAAAGAAAGAATCTCCTTTGGAGTAAAGGAGTTGCTCCCATGCATCCGCAGCTACCTGCTGCAACGACGACCTGCTGTGTGGATCTCCCCTCATCTTGAGCTGCGTGGATCCTGCATCACGGGTGGTGGTGTGGAATAGTCTTCTTGGTCCTCTCTGCCAGCTGTCCTACTTGGTTGGAGGTAAGCCTTTGCCTTCCCACACAGCATGGTACCCAAAGTGCGCTGTGTCTCTTGCATATGCCAAGGCTTGCTTGCATCTCCTCCAAGGGATCTTCAGGCAACGTGTAGCTCCAGTCCCCATCACTCCTTCCTGCGACACACAGCCCTCTGCGTTGTTCTCCTGGGGCTGGGATTCTTTTCTGTAGTACTGCGTGGACTCCTTCTGCGACTGTGTCCTCGTCTTGTGTGACTCCTATGGGTGCTGCCTCCGCTCCTGTGGGCTCTGTGTCGCTGAGGGTTCCCTTCTGACTCCCCTTCCTGTTCCTCTTGGGCCTTGCTGGTCTCCCGAAGCACCACTTTTCCACTAACCGCAAATTTGCCTTTGGCAAGGCTTGTTGGTTGAATACTGACACCCCTCTGCAATCTTCTCTGCATCCATCAGGAACTCTTCTCCTGCTCCAGGACTGCAGTGCTGACCTGATCTTCATCACTGTCGACCAACTCCTGCAAGTACAGCTGGGTGGGTAGTAGCTCCTACTCCTCCTGGACTTCACTGGGACTCTTGGACTTGGTCCCCTCTCTCCACAGGTCTTCCCCTCCAGGAATCCACTGCTGGTTTCTTGCAGTCTGTTCTGGGTGTCGTCTTTTCTTTTTCTTCGGGTTTGGGGAAATTCCAGTGATTTACTGGTTGCTGGGGGATACTGTGTTACTTACCTCTGTGGTTTTCTAGTACTCCCTGCTCCCCTCTACACATTCCACTTACCTAGGTGGGGGTCCTGTGTTCGCATTCCATGTATTTAGTATATGGTTTGGGCTCCTTCTAGGGTCACTATTTGCTTATGGGTAATAGCCCTCTTTTCAAACCTTTTCTATGCCTGTTACTGTTTACTAGTGTATATAATTAGTGTATTACTTGACTCCTATTGGAGGGTTGCTCTTCTAGTATTTTGTGGTATTGTGTGACCAACAATTGTGATTGTATTGTATTGTAATAGTATGTTCGATGGCATGTGTAGCTGCAGATACACATGCTGTGCACAGTCCGCCGTCTGGTGTTGGGCTCGGAGTGTTACAAGTTGTTTTTCTTCGAAGAAGTCTTTTCGAGTCACGAGACCGAGGGACTCCTCCCCTTTCGGTTCCATTGCGCATGGGTGTCGACTCCATCTTAGATTGTTTTTTTTCCGCCATCAGGTTCGGACGTGTTCCTTTTCGCTCCGTGTTTCGGGGTGGAAAGTTAGTTAGAATCTCGGAAAAAATTGTCGGTATTGTTTCGTTCGGTATCGGGTTAGTTAGCACACATCGACACCGAATCTTAAAGAGCTCCGGTGGCCCTTCGGGGTAATTTCGATCCCCCGTCGGGGCCTGGTCGGCCCGACCGCGTGCGACTTCAAGACTGATGGAACGGACCCCGTTCCGATTCTGTCCTAAATGCCATAATAAATATCCTTATACGGATCAACATTTGGTCTGTAACTTGTGCCTGTCCCCCGAGCACAAGGAGAATACGTGCGAGGCCTGTCGTGCGTTTCGGTCGAGGAAAACGCTCAGAGACCGAAGAGCCAGGAGATTGCAGATGGCGTCCACGCCGACAGGACAACAACGGTTCGAGGAGGAAGAAGAAGAAACTTTCTCCATCCAAGAGTCTGATTCCGAAGAACTCGACGCCGAAGAAACATCAACCGCGAGTAAGACGTCGAAACAAAAAGCTCACAAAAAGACTGACAAAGCCCAGGGGACGCCACCGCCAACAGGCCATGGCTTAACCCAAAAAGTAGGTGACCGTCCATCGGCACTGAAAAAGGGCGGGCTGCTGCCGAAGTCATCCGACTCCGGTCGAGATACAGGCACGCAGCACTCTCGGGCCCGAGAGAGTGGCGCAGACAACATTCGGCACCGAGACAGCGGCACCGAGATTGGTCGGCACCGAGAGGGCACGACGCAGAAAAGAAAAAAGATTTTGTTGGAGCCGAAAACATCAGTAGAAAAGGTTTCGGTGCCGAAACAACCGGCATCCGAACCGAGAAGCGGTTCCTACTCAGAGGAACAAGGACTGTCCTCTCAAATGAAAAAACACAGATTTGAAGAGGAATTACAAACAATAGAGCCAGATCACACGCAAAAGCGGCTCTTTATTCAAAAAGATACTGGGAGGATCAGCACTCTTCCCCCCCAATCACACTCAAAAGGAAACTTGCCTTCCAACAAGGAGACCAGCAACCACAAGCAAAGGTGGTGAAGAAAGTAACTCCACCACCTTCTCCACCACCATCAACTCATGCATCACCGGCGCAAACTCCACCATTAACACACTCGCCAGCTCATACCACAATGAGCCAGGATGATCCAGATGCATGGGACCTCTACGACGCCCCAGTATCAGACAATAGCCCAGAGTCGTACCCAACTAAACCGTCACCACCTGAAGACAGTACCTCATATGCACAGGTGGTCGCTAGGGCAGCCGAATTCCATAATGTATCACTACATTCAAAGCCTATTGAGGATGACTTCCTCTTTAACACCCTGTCCTCCACCCATAGCCATTATCAAAGCCTTCCCATGCTCCCGGGAATGCTAAGGCACTCAAAACAAATATTTCAGGAGCCAGTTAAAGGCAGACCTATAACTCCAAGGGTGGAGAAAAAATATAAGACCACAGACCCTATATTTATTACGACACAACTGACACCGGACTCGGTAGTTGGGGGGGCAGCTCGTAAGAGAGCCAACTCGCATACATCAGGCGACGCACCACCTCCGGACAAGGAGAGCCGCAAATTTGATGCAGCGGGAAAAAGGGTTGCAGCACAAGCAGCAAATCAGTGGCGTATCGCCAACTCGCAAGCACTCTTGGCGAGATACGACCGGGCTCATTGGGATGAAATGCAACATCTCATCGAACACCTACCCAAAGAGCTCCTAAAAAGAGCGCAACAGGTGGTGGAAGAGGGACAAAGTATCTCGAACAATCAGATACGGTCTTCCATGGACGCAGCGGATACAGCTGCACGGACAATAAACACTGCAGTCACAATAAGGAGACACGCATGGCTGCGCACATCTGGGTTCAAACCTGAAATACAACAGGCTGTGCTCAATATGCCGTTTAATGAATAGCAATTGTTTGGGCCAGAGGTGGACACTGCCATTGACAAACTAAAAAAGGACACAGATACAGCCAAAGCCATGGGCGCACTGTACTCCCCGCAGAGCAGAGGCACATTTCGGAAAACACCTTTTAGGGGAGGGTTTCGAGGTCAACCCACAGAAACCAACACCTCACAAACAAGACCACCTACCTACCAGGGACAATATCAAAGGGGAGGTTTTCGGGGACAAGACAGAGGAGGCCAATTCCCAAGAAATCGGGGAAAATTTCAAGGTCCCAAAACCCCTCAAAATAAACAGTGACTCACAAGTCGCACAACCCCTTCACACAACACCAGTGGGGGGACGACTAAGCCAGTTCTACAAATCTTGGGAGGAAATAACAACAGACACTTGGGTCTTAGCAATTATCCAGCATGGTTATTGCATAGAATTTCTCCAATTCCCTCCAAACGTCCCACCGAAAACACACAATGGTGGTCATTCTAACCCTGGCAGTAAAAACCGCCAGGGCGAATGACCGCGGTAGCACCGCCAACAGGCTGGCGGTGCACCGCTGGGCATTCTGACCGCGGCGGTTCAGCCGCGGCCAGAAACGGAAAGTCGGCGGTGTACCGCGGACTTTCCGCTGCCCTTGAGAATCCTCCATGGCGGCGGAGCGCGCTCCGCCGCCATGGGGATTCTGACACCCCCTACCGCCATCCTGTTCCTGGCGGGTCTCCCGCCAGGAACAGGATGGCGGTAGGGGGTGCCGCGGGGCCCATGGGGGCCCCAAAAAGAATTTCAGTGTCTGCCTAGCAGACACTGAAATTCGCGACGGGTGCTACTGCACCCGTCGCACTCCAGCAACTCCGCCGGCTCCATTCGGAGCCGGCTTCATCGTTGCTGGGTCTTTCCCGCTGTGCTGGCGGGCGGCCTTTTGGCGGTCGCCCGCCAGCACAGCGGGAAAGCCAGAATGGCCGCCGTGGTCTTGTGACCGCGATGCGGTCATTTGCCGGTAACCGCATGGCGGGCGGCGACCGCCGCCCGCCGCGTTTAGAATCACCGCCAATATGTCAATACAGCATATAGATCTTCTAGGACTAGAAGTTCAAGCATTACTGCAAAAGGACGCAATAGAATTAGTACCAAGTCCACAGAAAAACACAGGAGTTTACTCACTGTACTTTCTAATACCAAAAAAGGACAAAACTCTGAGACCAATACTAGATCTCAGAACACTAAATACCTACATCAAATCAGACCACTTTCACATGGTCACATTACAAGACGTGATCCCACTGCTCAAACAACAAGACTACATGACAACATTAGACCTAAAAGATGCGTATTTCCATATACAGATACATCCTTCACACAGGAAATACCTAAGGTTCGTATTCAAAGGAATACATTACCAATTCAAAGTGTTGCCATTCGGAATAACAACCGCGCCAAGAGTCTTTACAAAATGCCTAGCAGTAGTAGCTGCACATATCAGAAGGCAGCAAATACACGTGTTCCCTTACTTAGACGACTGGTTAATCAAAACCAACACGCTAACAAAGTGTTCAGATCACACAAAGTATGTCATACAGACCCTTCACAAGCTAGGTTTCTCCATCAACTATGCAAAGTCACACCTTTTGCCGTGCCAAACACAGCAATACTTAGGAGCGACAATCAACACAACAGAAGGGATAGCCACTCCAAAGTCCACAAAGGGTTCAAACATTTCACAAGGTAATACAGGCCATGTATCCAACACAAAAGATACAAGCAAAAATGGTATTAAAACTCCTAGGCATGATGTCTTCATGCATAGCCATTGTCCCAAACGCAAGGTTACACATGCGGCCCTTACAACAGTGACTAGCATCACAATGGTCACATGCACAGGGTCAACTTCTAGATCTGGTGTTGATAGACCACCAAACATACATCTCGCTTCTATGGTGGAACAGTACAAATTTAAACAAAGGGCGGCCTTTCCAAGACCCAGTGCCACAATACGTCATAACAACCGATGCTTCCATGACAGGGTGGGGAGCACACCTCAATCAACACAGCATCCAAGGACAATGGGACATACATCAAAGACAGTTTCACATAAATCACCTAGAACTGTTAGCAGTATTTCTAGCGCTGAAAGCATTTCAGCCCATGATAACCCACAAATACATTGTTGTCATGTTGTCTGTTTTGACAAGAATGTATTACTTAAACAAACAGGGAGGGACACACTCAACACAGTTGTGTCTCCTAACACAAAAAATATGGCATTGGGCGATTCACAACCACATTCGCCTAATAGCACAATTTATTCCAGGGATCCAAAACCAGCTAGCAGACAATCTCTCTCGATCACCAACAAATCCACGAATGGGAAATTCACCCCCAAATACTGAACACTTACTTTCAAATTTGGGGAACACCCCAAATAGACCTATTTGCAACAGAAGAAAACTCAAAATGCCAAAACTTCGCATCCAGGTACCCACACCAGCGATCCCAAGGCAATGCTCTATGGATGAACTGGTCAGGGATATTTGCGTACGCTTTTCCCCCTCTCCTTCTGTAGGAAGTTGGCTCTGTATGTGCTATTTCAAAGTAAGGAATAGCATGCACAGAGTCCAAGGGTTCCCCTTAGAGGTAAAATAGTGGTAAAAATAGATAATACTAATGCTCTATTTTGTGGTAGTGTGGTCGAGCAGTAGGCTTATCCAAGGAGTAGTGTTAAGCATTTGTTGTACATACACATAGACAATAAATGAGGTACACACACTCAGAGACAAATCCAGCCAATAGGTTTTGTTATAGAAAAATATCTTTTCTTAGTTTATTTTAAGAACCACAGGTTCAAATTTAACATGTAATATCTTGTTTGAAAGGTATTGCAGGTAAGTACATTAGGAACGTTGAATCATTTCAATTGCATGTATACTTTTCAAGTTATTCACAAATAGCTACTTTAAAAGTGGACACTTAGTGCAATTTTCACAGTTCCTGGGGGAGGTAAGTTTTTGTTAGTTTTACCAGGTAAGTAAGACACTTACAGGGTTCAGTTCTTGGTCCAAGGTAGCCCACCGTTGGGGGTTCAGAGCAACCCCAAAGTTACCATCTGCAGAGGAAGACCAGAAGACAACAACTGCCTTGGCTCCAGAAACTCACCGGCCTGTCTCCTGCCTTCCAAAGAACTCTGCTCCAGCGACGCCTTCCAAAGGGACCAGCGACCTCTGAATCCTCTGAGGACTACCCTGCTTCGACGACGACCAGAAACTCCCGAGGACAGCGGACCTGCTCCAAAAAGACTGCAACTTTGTTTCAAGAAGCCGCTTTAAAGAACCCTGCAACTCCCCGCAAGAAGCGTGAGACTTGCAACACTGCACCCGGCGACCCCGACTCGGCTGGTGGAGAACCAACACCTCAGGGAGGACCCCCGGACTACTCTCCGACTGTGAGTACCAAAACCTGTCCCCCCTGAGCCCCCACAGCGCCGCCTGCAGAGGGAATCCCGAGGCTTCCCCTGACCGCGACTTTCTGAAACCTAAGTCCCGACGCCTGGAAAAGACCCTGCACCCGCAGCCCCCAGGACCTGAAGGACCGGACTTTCACTGGAGAAGTGACCCCCAGGAGTCCCTCTCCCTTGCCCAAGTGGAGGTTTCCCCGAGGAAGCCCCCCCTTGCCTGCCTGCAGCGCTGAAGAGATCCGTTGATCTCTCATAGACTAACATTGCAAACCCGACGCTTGTTTCTACACTGCACCCGGCCGCCCCCGCGCTGCTGAGGGTGAAATTTCTGTGTGGGCTTGTGTCCCCCCCGGTGCCCTACAAAACCCCCCTGGTCTGCCCTCCGAAGACGCAGGTACTTACCTGCAAGCAGACCGGAACCGGGGCACCTCCTTCTCTCCATTCTAGCCTATGCGTTTTGGGCACCACTTTGAACTCTGCACCTGACCGGCCCTGAGCTGCTGGTGTGGTGACTTTGGGGTTGCTCTGAACCCCCAACGGTGGGCTACCTTGGACCAAGAACTGAACCCTGTAAGTGTCTTACTTACCTGGTAAAACTAACAAAAACTTACCTCCCCCAGGAACTGTGAAAATTGCACTAAGTGTCCACTTTTAAAGTAGCTATTTGTGAATAACTTGAAAAGTATACATGCAATTGAAATGATTCAAACTTCCTAATGTACTTACCTACAATACCTTTCAAACAAGATATTACATGTTAAATTTGAACCTGTGGTTCTTAAAATAAACTAAGAAAAGATATTTTTCTATAACAAAACCTATTGGCTGGATTTGTCTCTGAGTGTGTGTACCTCATTTATTGTCTATGTGTATGTACAACAAATGCTTAACACTACTCCTTGGATAAGCCTACTGCTCGACCACACTACCACAAAATAGAGCATTAGTATTATCTCTTTTTACCACTATTTTACCTCTAAGGGGAACCCTTGGACTCTGTGCATGCTATTCCTTACTTTGAAATAGCACATACAGAGCCAACTTCCTACATATAAGATTTTATTTTTTTGAGAACTAAGTTAGAGAACTATGGGACCAGATGCACAAAACCATTTTGAGGTTGCAAACGCTGCAATTTACAAAAACACAGGGGTTAATACCACAGAATGGCGTATGACCATGTACAAAAGTCCTTTTATGACTTGGAAAACACTTTCTGTATCATAAAAGGGCTTTTGAAAGTGTATGTAGCACTGCCTGCCTACATTAGCGTGTTGGTGTGCTAGAACACCCACACAGTAATGTTTTGTGAAAGTAAGTTGTGTAGACCATGTAGCTACTTTGTATATGTCAGCTATTGGAATGTTTCCTAGGGAAGCCAAGGACGCTCATTTCTTTCTAGTACAGTGTGCTCTAGGAGCTGTAGGTAAGAGTTAATTTGGTGTCAGCAAAACATGTTTGAATGCACTTAGCTATCCATCTGGCAACACCTGATTTGGATATAGGCTTTCCTTTGAGGTGGTGAAAAAGCAACAAATAGTTGTTTAGTTTCTCTAAAACTTTTTTTGTTTTGTAGAACATAAGGGCTCTTTTGACATCTAATGTGTGGAGAGCACTCTCCACAATCAATTCTGGTTGTGAGAAAAAACTGTAACTCAACTGATTGAGGCGAAAGTCAGAAACAACTTATTTTTGTACAACTGAGTGTTTTCTTCCATGTGTGTAAGTGCTGTGTGACTACAGTGGTATTGCATGAGCTTTGCATGACTCCTAGATAAGCCTTAGCTGCTCAGCCACAGCTACCTCTAGAGAGCCTGGCTTCTAAACACTGCCTACACTTCACTAAGAGGGGATACCTGGACCTGGTATAAGGTGTAAGTACCTTAGGTACCCAACACACACCAGGCCAGCTTCCTACAGGGAGTGATAGACTTCATGGAGCAAGTAGTACTGATGGAGATGGGTCAATTATTTATCAATTATAGGAACACTTTTGGGTCTGCTAAATGGCCTTTGTTTCCCAAGGAATCTGTAGAATTTCTTCCTCTTAACCATATGATTAGATCTATTGGGGTGGGGGCAGGGTTGGGGGAGGGGAATTGTGCACAGAATATTCAAATACAGTTGAGAATAAGGCTCTTTAGAAATGGATCTAGGAGTGGTAATAGAAGTAAGGATCTGGAAATACTGTTGAACCACCACAGATACCTTCAAGGAGCCTGTGAAGGCTAGGGTAGTTACTTCCAGGTGGATAAAAATAATAAGCCCTCTCCCAATGACCCACCCTTCATTTGTGGGCTAGTACCCCCCCGATTCCCTAGTGGTGCAGACCGCACACAAACACCCAAACCACAGGAGATGCTCCCCCTCCAGATAAGGAGAGCAAAAAGATAGATGTGGCGAGGGAAAGAGTAGCAGTGCAGGTAACTACCTACTAGAGGATTGCTAACTCTGTTGGCTTGCTCTTCTAGTATGAAAAAAGAGCACTGGGATGAATTGCAAAGTGATCTCCAACATCTTCCTATCGAATATAGGGAGAGGGGTGTATAGTTGGTGGCACCACCACCACCATTCACTGTGCCATAGATTCTGCCGATACGGTTGCTTTTGGAATCAAACCACGCAATCCTGATTAGACGCCACACGTGACTCTGTATTTCTGCTTTTCAACCAGAAGTTTAGCAGCATTTGCTCAACCTGGCCTTCATTGGCAAACATCTCTTTGGCCCGTAGGTTGACAAAATGTTAGAGGCTGAAGAAAGGCACGAACACCGACAAGGCTATGTGTTCCATCCCAACATCCACTTCGAGGGAATCCTTTTGTAGGCAGCAGTAAAGGACAGGCACTAAGACCACATTAGATACCCTTTCCTTATATCCGAGACAGCAGCAGACCTACCACTAGCAGTCTCCACAAGGCTACCCCAGAGAAGTGTACAGGAATAACCATATCTGAGTTAAGGCAACGGGAGCCTGTGGTGCCAAACAATGATTTTATAAAGGTATTACAGCTCTTTACATGAGCACTGGTTACATTACACAAGAACACAATAATTTTTGGTCACAAGGGGAGATTCTGGGCAAGTCACTTAATGTTGAGCCGGCGCAGAGACCTAAACTGTGTTTCCCCCATTTCCAAAGTCCGCAGCCCTGGCCCTTACACCACATCCTCTACCACAGGGTTCTTTGTCTGGTGCGTGTTAGGGCAGTCTGAGAATAACTAGTTTTCTTTTTTATATAGTGCTTGGTAATACAGGTTCTGCCATTTCATAGAGCTGCAAAGCAACTGCCAATCTTAGCAAAATCGCTATGATTCATTTGAATCGACCTTGCAGAGATTAAGTGAAAAAGCTATCTCAGGATTTTAATCTGTGACATTCTCGTTCTGTCAAGACCAACTGAGTTTAGTAGAGCTTAACAGTAGGCGATAACACATGTTCTTGTTAACCTCTGGAGGGTCACCAACCTAGGCAAGAAGATTGTGAAAGGTGTTGTCTCCAAAATGGTGGAAAAGGAGTTGTGACTCCAGACCCAAGCACTTCACTGCCTCAAGCTTGATAGCAGAAATAACATCTAGCCTTTGGATGTAAATTGGGCCTCTTCAAATAGAGTTCAGTTTCCTAATCCTGTAGCTCAAGGAAGCTAACAAAAGGGTGCCACAGAGGGAGGAGCAAAGTATCATAGGGCACAAAAGTGGAGCAAACTCCATCACTTCCTCCTCTCAGAATTCAATAGTGTCATGGCTTTGACAGTCCCCTCACAGCTACTGCAACCTTGCAGATGCCACTTTCAGAAGTGCTGACTAAAATGGGGCTCGACTAGCACTGCTTCCTGTTTGAAGAGGCCCCACCTTGAATCCCCCTCCCCCCCCCCCCCCCCCCCCCCCAGTTGCTGTCATAGGCGCAGAGCGCTTCCCCATCACCCTTTGTACTCCTGTTTATAATATCATAGCCAATCTGTAGGAATGAGGCAAAAACACTCCCATAATGGTGGCCTTGTTGTGTCCTCTCTCCTGCAGCGTCAGGCCTCGGAGGGTTGCTGTGGCACCTGGCATACATCCACTACACTCCAAACCAAAACACATAGGTAAAAGACATTGTCATTAACAACCCCAATAGCTCTCACTCTCACAAATGCTTCAATCAATCAATTAGGAATTTGTAAAGCGCACTACTCAGCAGTGAGGGTCTCAAGGCACTGAGGAGAGGTGGGGGGTGTTGAGGTGCTGTTACTGCTCGAACAGCCAGGTCTTGAGAAGTTTCCTGAAGGTAAAGAGGCCTTTGGTCTGGCGCATGTGAGTGGGAAGGGTGTTTCCACATTTTGGCGGCGAGCTATTGCATGCGCTATATGCTTTAGCTATTGCATTGCAAATGCTTGTTTTCCCTTTTTCAGCAATTGGCTGATCAGGAGTAGAATCTACCAATAGTGCTTAGAGCACTCTTGGACGACCAGTTCACTTCTCCACGGTCTTGGGTTTACCATAAATGTACTCAAGTCTTATCACCGTCTTTAGGAGCAGTTACAAATTCCATCACCAGCAACACCTACCCAAGTCCTCAAAGGTTCACAGCCGTTGGCCAGTTTGTATCCCCTTTAGGGATTTTCAACATGTCAGGAGAATCTCTGACCCTATTTATGTTGCTGCCACCATGGATGGGACCAAAACCCATCTCTTGTCTTTCCCTTTCTATGGCTAGGAGCTGTCTCTCCAAAGCCAATCTTTTGGCCATCCTGGCTAACAGGACGTCATCTTCACTGAGGCTATCCTCAGTGATTTCAGAGGTGCTGGCCCCTCCTGTGAGGGAAGCAGCATCTCTGACTATCACAGTTGGAATCAGGGATTGAGGGTCCCTGATCTCCCTAATTAGGACTGGAAGGGGGGAATTCTCCTCCAAGTCACTAACCTCATCCTCTGGGTTGTCATCCTCAGAGGGGTTGGCTTTTTCAAACTCTGCCAAAAGCTCCTGGAGCTGTTGTTTGGAGGGTCTTAAGCCAACTGGGATTTTCTTTATTTTGCAGAGAGACCTTAGCTCCCTCATCTTAAGATGGAGGTAAGGTGTGAGGTCGAGTTCCACCACATTCTCTTCTGCACCAGGCATTATGTTTCTAAAAGTTGGAATACTTTAAGAGTAAGAATCTAAACTAGTTCTAGAACTTAATTCAAACTTTCACAAAACTTTTAAACTCTAAAAGAAATGCTAACAGGGACTAACACACGGCCCTAGCAGGACTTTTAAGAATTTAGAAAAATAGTTCAAATTGCAAAAATCAGTTTCTAATGACAATTTTTGGAATTTGTCGTGTGATCAGGTATTGGCTGAGTAGTCCAGCAAATGTAAAGTCTTGTACCCCACCGCTGATCCACCAATGTAGGAAGTTGGCTCTGTATGCACTATTTCAAAGTAAGGAATAGTATGCACAGAGTCCAAGGGTTCCCCTTAGAGGTAAGATAGTGGCAAAAAGAGATAATACTAATGCTCTATTTTGTGGTAGTGTGGTCGAGCAGTAGGCTTATCAAAGGAGTAGTGTTAAGCATTTGTTGTACACACGCAGGCAATAAATGAGGAACACACACTCAAAGACAATTCCAGGCCAATAGGTTTTTGTATAGAAAAATATATTTTCTTAGTTTATTTTAAGAACCACAGGTTCAAATTTTACATGTAGTACTTCAAATGAAAGGTATTGCAGGTAAGTACTTTAGGAACTTTGAATAATCACAATAGCATATATACTTTTCAAATAAATCACATATAGCTATTTTAAAACTAGACCGTGCAATTTTCACAGTTCCTAGGGGGAGTAAGAGTTTGTTAGCTCTTGCAGGTAAGTAAACCACCTACGGGGTTCAAGATTGGGTCCAAAGTAGCCCACCGTTGGGGGTTCAGAGCAACCCCAAAGTTACCACACCAGCAGCTCAGGGCCGGTCAGATGCAGAGGTCAAAGTGGTGCCCAAAACGCATAGGCTTCAATGGAGAAGGGGGTGCCCCGGTTCCAGTCTGCCAGCAGGTAAGTACCCGCATCTTCGAAGGGCAGACCAGGGGGGTTTTGTAGGGCACCGGGGGGGGACACAAGTTAGCTCAGAAAGTACACCCTCAGCAGCACGGGGTCGGCCGGGTGCAGTGTGCAAACACACGTCGGGTTTCCAATGTAAATCAATGGGAGACCAAGGGATCTCTTCAGCGATGCAGGCAAGGGGGGGGCTCCTTGGGGTAGCCACCACCTGGGCAAGGGAGAGGGCCTCCTGGGGGTCACTCCTGCACTGGAGTTCTGATCTTTCAGGTCCTGGGGTCTGCGGGTGCAGAGTCTTTACCAGGCGTCGGGATCTGGGAGTCAGGCAGTCGCGGTCAGGGGGAGCCTCTGAATTCCCTCTGCTGGCGTCGCTGTGTGGGCTCAGGGGGGGACAACTCTGGCTACTCACGGTCTCGCAGTCGCCGGGGAGTCCTCCCTGAAGTGTTGTTTCTCCACAAGTCGAGCTGGGGGCGTCGGGTGCAGAGTAGCAAGTCTCACGCTTCCGGCGGGAAACGCAGTTGTTTTAAAGTTGCTCCTTTGAAACAAAGTTGCAGTCTTGGATGAACAGAGCCGCTGTCCTTTGGAGTTTCTTGGTCCTTCTAGAGCAGGGCAGTCCTCTGAGGATTCAGAGGTCGCTGGTCCCTGGGGAGAGCGTTGCTGGAGCAGTGTCTTTAGAAGGGGGGAGACAGGCCGGTAGATCTGGGGCCAAAGCAGTTGGTGTCTCCGTCTTCTCTGCAGGGTTTTTCAGCTTAGCTGTCCTCTTCTTCTTAGGTTGCAGGAATCTGAGTTCCTAGGCTCTGGGGAGCCCCTAAATACTGAATTTAGGGGTGTGTTTAGGTCTGGGAGGGCAGTAGCCAATGGCTACTGTCCTTGATGGTGGCTACACCCTCTTTGTGCCTCCTCCCTGAGGGGAGGGGGGCACATCCCTAATCCTATTGGGGGAATCCTCCATCTGCAAGATGGAGGATTTCTAAAAGTCAGAGTCACTTCAGCTCAGGGCACCTTAGGGGCTGTCCTGACTGGCCAGTGACTCCTCCTTGTTTTTCTCTTTCCTGGACTTGCCGCCAAAAGTGGGGGCTGTGTCCAGGGGGCGGGCATCTCTACTAGCTTTAGTGCCCTGGGGCATTGTAACACGAAGCCTAAGCCTTTGAGGCTCACTGCTAGGTGTTACAGTCCCTGCAGGGGATAGGTGTGAAGCACCTCCACCCAGAGCAGGCTTTGTTTCTGTCCTCGGAGAGCACAAAGGCTCTCACCACATGGGGTCAGAAACTCCTCTCTCAGCAGCAGGCTGGCACAGACCAGTCAGTCCTGCACTGAACAATTGGGTAAAATACAGGGGGCATCTCTAAGAGGCCCTCTGTGTGCATTTTTTAATAAATCCAACACTGGCATCAGTGTGGGTTTATTATTCTGAGAAGTTTGATACCAAACTTCCCAGTATTCAGTATAGCCATTATGGCGCTGTGGAGTTTGTTTTTGACAGACTCCCAGACCATATACTCTTATGGCTACCCTGCACTTACAATGTCTAAGGTTTTGCTTAGACACTGTAGGGGCATAGTGCTCATGCACTTATGCCCTCACCTATGGTATAGTGCACCCTGCCTTAGGGCTGTAAGGCCTGCTAGAGGGGTGATTTATCTATACCTATAGGCAGTGTGAGGTTGGCATGGCACCCTGAGGGGAGTGCCATGTCGACTTAGTCATTTTATCCCCACTAGCACACACAAGCTGGCAAGCAGTGTGTCTGTGCTGAGTGAGGGGTCCCCAGGGTGGCATAAGACATGCTGCAGCCCTTAGAGACCTTCCCTGGCATCAGGGCCCTTGGTACCAGGGGTACCAGTTACAAGTGACTTACCTGGATGCCAGGGTGTGCCAATTGTGGAAACAAAAGGACAGGATAGGGAAAGAACACTGGTGCTGGGGCCTGGTTAGCAGGCCTCAGCACACTTTCAAATCATAACTTGGCATCAGCAAAGGCAAAAAGTCAGGGGGTAACCATCCCAAGGAGGCATTTCCTTACAAGGGGGAAATCATTGTTCCACAACATACTCATGGCAAATGGTATGGCTACTTAGCCCCTACATCGTCACCTCCTCCTCCTCACCCATCGGACTCTCTTCCTGAGAACATGGGGGGTTTCACAATTTGATGGATAGGGCTGCCACAGGTTTTCACCTGCCAACCTCTGTCTCTCGCACTGATTGTTTCCTCCATGACTTCAAGGAGCAGGCCAGAAATTTTGTGATAGCTATCCCCATAATTGACTATATATGAAGTGACCGGATTAAAATAATGGAAAATCCAGCTACAGTACCACCAGAGTAGGGAGCTGGCCTGGTGTGTTGTAGACACCTAGGGTGTTGGCACCGGGTCAAGGCGACCACTATTAATGAATGTATGCAGTTCTAGTAAGCCAGGGCTCTCTAGAGGTAGCTGTGGATGTGCAGCCACGACTTATCTAGGAGGCATGCAAATCTTATGCAATACCACAATAGTCACACACTAACTTATCACACATGAAAGAGCCACACAGTATAACAAAAATAAAGGCACTTTATTATAGTAACATCACACTAGATTACTTATAGGCAGTCCAAATGCATGAAAAACACAGATTTGAGCAGGAAATAAGTATGGTTGAACCAGCCCATACGCAAAGGAGGTTGCATATCCAGAAAGAGACTGGAAAAATACAAACTCACCGTCCAATTAAAACAAAAAGAAAACTGGCATTTCAAGAGTCAGAAATGCAGGCGAAGGTGGCCAGAGAAAAAAACCCCACCACCAAGGTTTTCTCCACAACCTTCCCACTACACTCACCACAGCTGTCTCCGGTGGGAACACCTCCAATGCAGTCACCTACGCATACAGGGATGACACAGGATGATCCTGATGCACCAGTATCAGATAACAGTCCGGATTGTTACCCAACAAAGCCGTCACCTCCAGCGGACAGTACTGCATATACGCAGGTACTATCCAGGGCAGCTACGTTCCACAATGTAGCAATGCATTCTGAGCCAATAGAGGATGATTTCCTGTTCAACACCTTGGCATCCACCCACACTTCCTACCAGAGTCTTCCAATGCTCCCGGGCATGCTCAAACATGCAAAACAGGTAGTCCAGGAGCCAGTTAAATAAAGGGCTATCACACCTAGGGTGGAGAAGAAGTACAAGCCGCCCCCAACGGATCCTGTGTTTATAACACAGCAACTTACACCAGACTCGGTGGTTGTAAGAGCAGCAAGAAAGAGGGCAAACTCTCAATCGTCAGGCGACGCTCCACCGCCTGACAAAGAGAGTAGGAAGTTTGACGCAGCGGGCAAACGGGTGGCAGCACAGGCAGCCAACCAATGGCGGATCGCAAACTCACAAGTCCTACTTGCTTGCTACGACAGGGCACACTGGGACGAGATGCAACACATTATACAACACTTGCCCAAAGAACACCAGAAACGTGCCCAGCAGGTTGTGGAAGAAGGACAAGCAATATCCAACAACCAAATAAGGTCCGCATTAGACTCAGCAGACACGGCAGCACGAACGGTCAACACTGCGGTAACCATTCGCAGGCATGCATGGTTAAGAAGCTCTGGATTCAAGCCAGAAATCCAACAAGCAGTGTTGAACATGCCTTTTAACCAAGAACAATTGTTTGGGCCGGAAGTGGACACAGCAATTGAAAAATTAAAGGACACGGACACGGCCAAAGCCATGGGCGCGCTATACTCCCCACAGGGCAGAGGCACATTTAGAAAGCCACAATTTAGAGGGGGGTTTCGAATGGAAACACCAGAGCCTTCCACCTCGCAAACCAAACCCACCTATCAGGCATAATATCAGAGGGGAGGGTTTCGTGGCTCATATAGAGGTGGACAATTCCCAAGAGGAAGGGGAAGTTCCAGACACCTAAAACAAGCTAAACAGTGACTCCAATGTCACGAAACCCCAACACTTAACACCAGTGGGGGAGACTTACCGCATACTATCAGAACTGGACACACATTACCACGGACGCATGGGTCCTAGCCATTATCCAACATGGTTATTGCATAGAATTCACAAATTTCCCACCAGATGTGCCCCCAAGGGCACACAATATGTCCAAACAACACTTAGACCTATTACAAATAGAGGTCCAAGCACTATTACAAAAACAAGCAATAGAGTTAGTACCCAACCATCAGAAAGGTACAGGCTTCTACTCACTGTATTTCCTAATTCCAAAGAAGGACAAAAAGTTAAGACCTATCTTAGACCTCAGAACACTGAATCTCTTCATCAAGTCAGACCACTTCCACATGGTAACACTTCAAGACGTGGTTCCCTTACTAAAAAAGAAGGACTACATGTCAACATTAGATCTCAAAGATGCGTACTCTCACATACCCATACATCCTTCTCACAGAAAATACTTAAGGTTTGTGATACACGGCATACACTATCAATTCATGGTGTTACCGTTCGGGATAACAACAGCCCCAAGGGTATTCACAAAATGCCTTGCAGTAGAAGCCGCTCACATAAGGAGACAGCACATGCACGTATTCCCATACTTGGACGACTGGCTAATAAAAACCAACACTCAACAACAGTGTCTTCTTCACACGCAAAACGTTCTAGAAACTCTACACAAACCAGGGTTCTCTATAAATGCCCAGAAATCACAGCTGCAGCCATCCCAAATACAACAATACTTAGGAGCTACACTCAACACACAAAAAGCGATTGCAACTCTAAGTCCACAAAGGGTCCAAACGTTCCAAAATATAACATCAAGCATACAGTCAAACCAACACTACCCAGTAAGGTTTGTAATGAAACTTCAAGGCATGATGTCTTCGTACATAGCCATTGTATCCCAAATGCAAGATTACACATGCGGCCCTTACAACAGTGCCTAGCAAAACAGTGGACACAAGCACAGGGTCAACTTCAAGATCTAGTGTTGATAGACCGCCAGACACACTTCTCGCTTCAATGGTCGAACCCTATAAATTTAAACCAAGGGCGGCCATTTCAAGACCCAGTGCCTCATGCCATTATGACAACAGACGCCTCCATGATTGGGTGGGGAGCACACCTCAACAATCACAGCATACAAGGTCAATGGGACAGTCAACAAAAACAACTTCACATAAATCACTTAGAACTGCTAGCAATTTGCAGATTACACATACAAAATCGCTTTTTAGAATCCCAGTTATCAAAGCCTTTATGGAGGGACTAAAAAGAATCATACCACCAAGGACACCACCAGTACCTTCGTGGAATCTTAATATTGTACTAACACGACTCATGGGTCCACCATTTGAACCCATGCATTCTTGTCAAATCCAATTCTTGACGTGGAAAGTAGCCTTTCTAATAGCCATCACTTCTCTACGAAGAGTTAGCGAAATACAGGCATTTACTATACAAGAACCCTTTATACAGATACATAAACATAAAGTGGTTCTCCGTACAAATCCACAATTTTTACCAAAAGTCATATCACCTTTTCATCTAAACCAAACTCTGGAACTCCCAGTCTTCTTTCCACAACCAGAATCAGTAGCAGAAAGGGCATTGCATACATTAGACATTAAAAGAGCGCTAATGTATTACATTGACAGAACAAAACAATTTCGAAAAACAAAACAAATTGTTCGTAGCTTTCCAAAAACCTCATGCAGGTAACCCTATATCCAAACAGGGTATTGCCAGATGGATAGTCAAATGTATTCAGTCCTGTTACCTTAAAGCTAAAAGAGAATTACCCATTACTCCAAGGGCACATTCCACTAGGAAAAAAGGCGCCACAGAGGCTTTTCTTGGTAATATAACAATGACAGAGATTTGTAAGGCAGCCACCTGGTCTACGCCCCATACATTTACTAAGCATTACTGTGTAGATGTGTTGGCAACACAACAAGCCACAGTAAGACAGGCTGTACTAAAAACATTATTTCAGACAACTTCAACTCCTACAGACTGACCACCGCATTTGGGGAGATTACTGCTTTGTAGTCTATACATAGCATGTGTATCTGCAGCTACACATGCCATCGAAAGGAAAATGTCACTTACCCAGTGTACATCTGTTCGTGGCATGTTGCGCTGCAGATTCACATGCGCCCTCCCACTTCCCCGGGAGCCTGTAGCCGTTTTAGTTGCATGTAAATTGTAAATAAATATTCCTTTAATACACACTATGTACATACATTTCTACTCCATTGCATGGGCACCTTTAGTATCCTTACTTTACCAACTCCTACCTCACCCTTTGCGGGGAAAACAATCTAAGATGGAGTCGACACCCATGCGCAATGGAGCCGAAAGGGAGGAGTCACTCGGTCCCGTGACTCGAAAAGACTTCTTCGAAGAAAAACAACTTGTAACACTCCGAGCCCAACACTAGATGGCAGGATAATGCACAGAATGTGAATCTGCAGCGCAACATGCCACAAACAGATGTACACTGGGTAAAGTGACATTTTCCATATTTATATATATGTTCGATGGCATGTGTAGCTGCAGATACACATGCTGTGCATATCCCGTCATCTAGTGTTGGGCTCGGAGTGTTACAAGTTGTTTTTCTTCGAAGAAGTCTTTTCGAGTCACGAGATCGAGGGACTCCTCCCCTTTCGGCTCCATTGCGCATGGGCGTCGACTCCATCTTAGATTGTTTTCTTTCCGCCATCGGGTTCGGACGTGTTCCTTTTCGCTCCGTGTTTCGGTTCGGAAAGTTAGTTAAATCTCGGAAAATTCGACGGTATTGTTTGCGTTCGGTATCGGGTTAGTTATAGCAGATCGACACCGAATAAAAGAAGAGCTCCGGTAGCCCTTCGGGGCTTCTATCCCCCGGCGGGGCCCGGTCGGCCCGACCCCGTGCGTCTTCAAGGCTCATGGAACGGACCCCATTCCGCTCCTGCCCCGAATGCCACAATAAGTATCCTTACACAGATCACCATTTGGTCTGTAATTTGTGTTTGTCCCCCGAACACAAAGAGGGTACTTGCGAGGCCTGTCGGGCATTTCGTTCGAAGAAGACGCTAAGGGACCGGAGAGCTCGAAGGCTTCAGATGGCATCGACGCCGTCAGGACACCGCGACGTCGAAGAAGAGGAGACTTTCTCCATTGCCGATTCGGACGAGGCCGAAAGTGAGCAGCCGGCGAAAACCGTGAGTAAACCTGCACCAGCCAAAACTTGCATCAAAATCATGAAGGCCCAGGGGACGCCACCGCCGGCAGGCCATGGCTTAACCCGTAAACTCGGGGACCAACCATCGGCACCGAAAAAGGGCACACGCATGTCGAAGACATCCGACTCCGGTCGAGATACCGTCACAGAGTATACTCGGCACCGAGATACTGGCTCCGACCAAATTCGACACTGAGATACCGGCTCCGAGCAAAGTCGGCACCGAGAGATCGGCACCCCGAAACCGAAAAAGGTGGCTTCTGAGCCGAAAAAGACTGTGGAAAAAGTTTTGGTGCTGAAACACCCAGCATCGGAGCCGAAACAAAGTTCTTATTCCGAAGAACAAGGCCTTTCAGCACAACTACAAGGCCATAACTTTGGACAAGAATTAGAGATGGGGGAGCCAAACCATACACAAAGAAGGCTCCATATTCAAAAAGAAACAGGGAAAATAAGAACTCTTCCCCCTATTAAAATGAAAAGGAAACTTGCTTTCCAAGACACAGAGAAACAGCCGAAAGCAAAGGTGGCGAAAGAAAAAACTCCACCACGTTTTTTGCCACAGCACTCACCGCAACTATCACCAATTTCAACACCCCCTATGATGCAATCTCCAACGCACACAGGGATGACCCAGATGCATGGGATCTATATGATGCACCAGTATCTGGCAATAGCCCAGACTGCTACCCAGCAAGGCCGTCACCACCTGAAGACAGTACTGCTTACATGCAGGTGGTGTCCAGAGCAGCTACTTTTCACAATGTAGCACTGCATGCTGAACCTATTGAAGATGACTTTTTATTTAATACTTTGTTGTCAACACACAGCCAGTACAAGAGTCTGCTGATGTTACCAGGGATGTTAAAACACGCAAAACAAATGTTTCAAGACCCCGTCAAATGCAGAGCCATTACACCTATGGTGGAAAAAAAGTACAAGCCTCCCCCTACGGACCCTGTGTACATCATGCAACAACTAACACCCGACTCCCCTATGGACCCTGTGTACATCACGCAACAACTAACACCTGACTCAGTGGTAGTAGGCGCAGCACGCAAAAGGGCAAACTCAGACTTCTGGGGATGCTCCACCACCCGACAAAGAAAGTCGAAAGTTTGATGCAGCGGGGAAAAGAGTTGCGGCACAGGCAGCCAATCAATGGCGCATTGCCAATTCACAGGCTTTATTGGCAAGATATGACCGGGCTCATTGGGATGAAATGCAGCATTTTATTGAACATCTTCCCAAGGAGTTTCAAAAGCGTGCAGCGGACACAGCCGCCAGGACTGTGAATACAGCGGTCACTATTCGGAGACACGCATGGCTCCGCACCTCCGGATTTAAGCCAGAGATCCAACAGGCTGTGCTTAATATGCCTTTTAATGGACAACAGTTGTTTGGGCTGGAGGTGGATACAGCTATAGAGAAGCTAAAGAAGGACATTGACACGGCCAAAGCCATGGGCGCGCTCTACTCCCCACAAAGCAGAGGCACCTTTAGAAAGCCACACTTTAGAAGGGGGTTTCGAGCCCAAAGCACAGAACCCTCAACCTCACAAGCCAGACCCACATACCAGGGCCAGTATCAAAGAGGAGGCTTTCGGGGACAATATAGAGGTGGACAGTTCCCTAAAACAAGAGTAAATTACAAAGCCCCCACAAACTAAACAGTGACTTCAATGTCCCAAATCCCCAACACATAACACCAGTGGGGGGGAGACTCACAGATTATTACAAAAATTGGGAAGAAATAACTACAGACTCGTGGGTCCTAGCCGTTGTCCAACATGGTTATTGCATAGAATTCCTACAATTACCACCAAATGTGCCTCCAAGAACACACAACATGTCCAAACAACACTTAGATCTATTACAACTAGAAGTCCAAGCATTGTTACAAAAAGAGGCAATCGAACTTGTACCCAACCATCAGTAAGGAACAGGTGTTCATTCCTTGTATTTTCTAATACCCAAAAAGGACAAAACTCTAAGACCCATCTTAGATCCGGGAACACTAAATCTTTACATCAAATCAGATCACTTTCACATGGTAACACTTCAAGACGTGATCCCCTTGCTCAAACAACAAAACTACATGTCAACATTAGATCTAAAGGATGCGTACTTCTATATACCCATACATCCTTCACACAGGAAATACTTGAGGTTTGTAATCCAAGGAGTACATTACCAATTCAAAGTGTTACCATTCGGGATAACAACAGCACCAAGGGTATTTACAAAATGCCTTGCAGTAGTAGCGGCACATATCAGAAGACAGCACATACACGTATTCCCGTATCTAGACGATTGGTTAATAAAAACCAACACTCAGAAACAGTGTCTTCAACACACAAAATATGTCATAGAAACCCTTCACAAATTAGGGTTCTCAATAAACTACCTTAAATCACACTTACAACCGTGTCAAATACAACAATACTTAGGAGCGACAATAAACACAAATAAAGGGATTGCCACTCCAAGTCCACAAAGGGTGCAAGGATTCCAAAATGTAATACAAAGCATGCACCCAAACCAGCAATATCAAGTAAAATGAGTGATGAAACTTCTAGGCATGATGTCTTCATGCATAGCCATTGTCCCAAACGCAAGATTACACATGCGGCCCTTACAACAGTGCCTAGCGACACAATGGACACAAGCACGGGGTCATCTTCAGGATCTAGTGTTGATAGACCGCCAAACACACACCTCGCTTCAATGGTGGAATCCTATAAATTTAAACCAAGGGCGGCCCTTCCAAGACCCAGTGCCTCAATATGTGATCACAACAGATGCTTCCATGGTAGGGTGGGGAGCACACCTCAACCAACACAGCATCCAAGGACAATGGGACACTCAGTAAAAACAACTTCATATAAATCAACTAGAACTACTAGCAGTGTTTCTAGCATTAAAAGCATTTCAACCACTAATAGCCCACAAACACATTCTTGTCAAAACAGACAACATGACAACAATATATTACCTAAACAAACGGAGGCACACACTCAACACAGTTGTGTCTCTTAGCACAGAAGATTTAGCATTGGGCGATTCACAATCACATTCGCCTAATAGCGCAATACATACCAGGAATTCAAAACAGTTAGCCGACAATCTCAGTCGAGATCACCAACAGATCCACGAATGGGAAATTCATCCCCAGATACTACAAACCTACTTCCAAAACTGGGGAACACCGCAAATAGACCTATTCGCAACAAAAGAAAACACAAAATGCCAAAACTTCGCATCCAGGTACCCACAGCCTCATTCCAAGGGCAATGCGTTATGGATGAGTTGGTCAGGGATATTTGCTTACGCTTTTCCCCCTCTCCCACTCCTTCCGTATCTAGTAAACAAATTGAGTCAAAACAAACTCAAACTAATACTAATAGAACCAACTTGGGCACAACAACCTTGGTACACAACACTACTAGACCTGTAAGTAGTGCCTCATATCGAACTACCAAACAGACCAGATCTGTTAACTCAACACAAACAACAAATCAGACATCCGAATCCAGCATCGCTCAATCTAGCAATCTGGCTCCTGTAGTCTTGGAATTCGGACATCTAGACCTTACACAAGAATGTATGGAGGTCATCAAACAGGCTAGAAAACCTACTACAAGACATTGCTACGCAAATAAATGGAAACGATTTGTTTATTACTGTCATAATAATCAAATTCAACCATTACACGCGTCCGCAAAAAACATTGTAAGCTACTTACTACACTTACAGAAGACTAAGTTAGCTTTTTCATCCATTAAAATACATCTCACAGCAATTTCTGCTTTTCTGCAAATTACACATTCAACTTCACTATTTAAACTCCCAGTCATAAAAACATTTATGGAGGGTCTAAAAAGGATCATTCCACCAAGAACACCACCAGTTCCTTTGTGGAACCTCAATATTGTATTAACACGACTCATGGGTCCACCATTTGAACCCATGCACTCTTGTGAGATTCAATACTTAACCTGGAAAGTAGCCTTCCTAATAGCTATCACATCTCTTAGAAGAGTAAGTGAAATACAAGCCTTTACCATACAAGAACGCTTTATACAAATACACAAACATAAAGTGGTTCTACGCACAAATCCCAAATTTTTGCCAAAAGTTATATCACCGTTCCACTTAAATCAAACGGTGGAACTCCCAGTGTTCTTTCCAGAACCAGACTCTGTAGCTGAAAGAGCATTACATACATTAGACATAAAAAGAGCACTAATGTATTACATTGATAGAACCAAATAAATTTGCAAAACAAAACAATTGTTTGTAGCTTTCCAAAAACCTCATGCAGGGAATCCAATATCCAAACAAAGCATTGCCAGATGGATAGTTAAATGTATTCAAACCTGTTATGTTAAAGCAAAGAGACAACTGCCTATTACACCAAAGGCACACTCCACTAGGAAGAAAGGTGCCACCATGGCCTTTCTAGGAAATATACCAATGACAGAAATCTGTAAGGCAGCCACATGGTCTACGCCTTATACATTCACTAAGCATTACTGTGTGGATGTGTTAACAACACAACAAGCCACAGTAGGACAGGCAGTATTACGAACATTATTTCAAACAACTTCAACTCCTACAGGCTAAACCACCGCTTTTGGGGAGATAACTGCTTACTAGTCTATGCACAGCATGTGTATCTGCAGCTACACATGCCATCGAACGGAAAATGTCATTTACCCAGTGTACATCTGTTCGTGGCATGAGACGCTGCAGATTCACATGCGCCCTCCCACCTCCCCGGGAGCCTGTAGCCGTTGATAAAAATAAACTTGTACATTTGTAAACTTGTAAATATAACACTTTTAATCACATTATGTACATAAATACTTACTCCATTGCATGGGCACTATTACTATATACACAACTCCTATCTCACCCTCTGCGGGGGAAACAATCTAAGATGGAGTCGACGCCCATGCGTAATGGAGCCGAAAGGGGAGGAGTCCCTCGATCTCGTGACTCGAAAAGACTTCTTCGAAGAAAAACAACTTGTAACACTCTGAGCCCAACACTAGATGGCGGGATATGCACAGCATGTGAATCTGCAGCGTCTCATGCCACGAACAGATGTACACTGGGTAAGTGACATTTTCCATATACACACACACAGTAATAATTAAGAATTGACACAAGAAACAACAAGCTTTGGTAAGAATTAGTGAAAAATAGTTAGGACCCTAGGGGAGTACCAAACCATATACTAAAATAAAATAAGAAATGACGTCTCCCAGCGAAGCATATGGAGTCGTTAGAGGGAAGTTGGAAGAACTAGGGACCCCAAGAGGTGAGTACCCTCTGGATAAGATATGCCGGGTTGCAACATGGAAGACTACTCATTCCTTTATGTAGCACTACTGCCTTGAGTCACCACAGCACAACGATTCAGCGTCCTCTATTTTGTTAAGGTGAGCCTCTTCTGACAAAAGACTATTACATGCTGTTAATGCTTGTCTTATGTTGCTTAGTCACATATTCATGCATGAATGTTTACACTTTCACAGGTATTTACATCAGATTGAGGATAATGTTTTTTTTCTATATTGCTTATTCATATCTAATGTATCTCATCTTGATTACTATGAATTATTTTTTTAGGCTCTCCGTCCACTAAGGGTTGTGAGAGGTGCTTGTAGTATTGCATGCTTTTCTGATCAAAGCTTATGAATTTATGAAAGATCAAATACTGGATAAGAAAACAAGTTACTTACCTGCAACTGCAGTTATCCAGTATTGGTATTTTTCGTAGATTCAAATGCGACTCACCCTCCTCCCCTATGAGGCACACCTTGTATTTCAGAGTATTCTTTACACTTGTGCTCCAATATCTAAGGGAAAGTATTGTAGAGGGTGCTGACGCAAGATTGGTCAAAGATCAAGTCCACTCTTAGGGCGCCAATCCTGCTGCAGTCGCAGCTAAGTCAGCCATCTCAAAATTTAAAGGTCTTCAGACAGACGGAGCACCACCCTGAGGAAATTGGGAATCCAGCCCTGAGTCGTGTCTAAAAAGATACTGACCTAAGGGTCCAGCTCTTCCAGCAGACACTACTTGACCTTGGAGAGCCTTCCTTATGCCAGACAAGCCTCCACCGAAGTCTCTTGTGCTCCAAGGCTTTGAGCACCCACCTCAGACTGAAGTTTACACCGAAGGTTTCACCTAGACATGCCTCAAGAGCAACAGAAGCCTTGATTCCAAGCTGCAGCACCACTGAAAGATCAGTCCAGCTACTTCTGCCAGGGGTCCTGAGCAGGATAAAAAATAATTTTCAAATTCTACAAATACAAAATAAAAAGGTTTATGCGCTGTGGGTATTCCGCTGTCTATCGGTTGGAACTGGCAAGTCCTACTTGTTTTAACCTCCCCCCAACCCCTATTGGAGATAGGTGTGTCTGGTGAAACCAGATCCCTCAAGAATAGGTTATTTAGCCCCACCCCTTTGTGTGACTAAGCCTTTTTAAAGATTTTTTCCCCCGCCATGGAGTTCGGAGGTGCTTTCTGTGCTGCAGAAGGGGACCGAGGGAGGAAGACCACAGTAACTTAACAACGTTACAAATACATGACCTATTTTGTTTTACTTAACAATGCCAATAAAATAGAATAAAGGCCCATCTTTGAAATAAAAGATAGCTGCTCTATTGGTCAAGCATTTGTTGAAACAGTAAATTTGATTCCTGCATGTTCTTACACTAAGATCGTATTAAGTGTTGTTGCTATACAGCCGAAACTGCTTCCTATATTTTAAAACATGTCTCCCCTCTTTTTCTCTTACAGTTGAATCTTTAATAATTACCCCATTCCTGCCTGTTGTAGCATTTGGAAGGCCGTTGCCAAAATTAACCCCACAGTAAGTTACAACCTATTCTTGTGTCATAAAAAGTAGATGGGGAAGAGAAGTTCATTGTGCGACTGTCAGTTATGCTCATTCCTTCCTCAACGAATTTTGAAGAGGGGGGAGAAGAAAGAGTGCTCCATGGCTGCAGTCCCCTTCCGGGCCTCAGCATTCACTGCTGCTCAGGAGCCTCTTGTGATCACACGGTGTCCTTTAAAAATTATTTGATGCAGATCTTGGCTGTCATTGAGTACTTTTGTTAACTTTGATAGATAAGTTTCTCCTGTGCTCCACAGACATTAGTAGGATGCATGTGACTCAATTGTCGAAAGGTTATGACATAAGGTGTGCACTAATAAAAATACTTGGTGGCATAAAGATCTCTAGGAATGGCTCCAGGACTGAACCTGAGCGAGGAAGACACTCTGCCTTTGTGCTGGAACTAAAAACACTTTACAGAGTGATAATGGGGAGGAATTTGAGAGATAAACCTTCTAAATAATTAAGTTATTGCATGAATGAGGATGGGTGTTTAGGCAAGTATAGTCTGTACTTGTTCATTAACCGTGATCTAGGAATTTTGGTTTCAGACCTGGTAGTTGCTCAGTGCTCTCCATTATTGAAGCTTCTTTGGCTAGCACTATCAAATAGTTCGATTCTGAGCTTGAGTAGGGTGTTGTCAAATGATTCAAAGGAATAGTGTTGACGTATTTATTTTCTTTACTCCAGGAACTCCTGTGAATATCATACAAAGATAGCTGGCTTTATTGTTGCTACTAGGTTATGCTATTAACAGTTATATTCTGTTTGTGATCTCTTTATCTCTAAGTGAAGAGCATTTTGGTGGGGAATACTACTTTAGGGAAAAAAACATGGTTGAGAGCATTACAAAACGAGGGATCAGGAGGAAAGAGAGAAAGGAAAATAAAGGGGTGAGAGAATGACATGGACATAAACGGAGAGAGAGATGGAAGGAGGAAGAGAGGAAAAAAGCAAATTGATAAAGCTGATCGGATCAAAAAGAACCAGGGCTACTGACGGCAATTATTATAGATTATCAAGGATATATAGAAGTGTCTGCTCTGTGCTGTGTAGTGAGCGAAAGCTTGCTTAACGGGTTCAGAATATTTTGTGATTCTAAGTAAGGAGAGAGTTTAGAATTGACTTTTTTTTAAAGACGTTTGATTAGTAATAGACATTGAGATCTAGGACGGTAGTTACTCTGCCCCAGGATCTGTCAAAGTATTTTTTTTTAGAACTACCGTAGTCTGCTTCCAACAAGGAAGTATAGAGCTCAGAGTGAGCAAGAGATTGTAAAATTCATTCAGCACATGCCTTAGAATCAGGGGTGCCTCGTGCAAAATATGGACAGGGCATGGGTCAAGGGGAGAGCCTAATTTGATGAATGGACACATTTTGAATGTTTGTGTTTCCACTGTGAGGACTTATTCTTCTGATACAACTTCACCTGTAAGCCATTTTTACAGATCATGGACGCTTGTCAGCGCCACATCCATAATCAGAAAGGAACAGGGAGAATATAAATTAAAATAAAATTATACTGTGAGGAGGCTTTGGACACTGCTTCTCTACCAAAGAAGGGCTCCAAATAGATCCCAGCCTTCTCCACCACATTCTACAATTCTTCCGTCCACCCCTCTACCACCTCCTCAATCTCGTACACCTTCTCAACCACATTTTTCGCCACAGGGTTCACCAGCACTACCAGCGGATGATTTGGATGACACCCCCACAGGAGCTAGATCCATGGGATTCAGATGACCGAGCTCCTATCTTGCCAAATGACCAAGATCTATACCCTGCACGACAATCACCACCCGAAGACACAGCATCTTATCAGCAGGTGAAAGCAAGCGCAGCGGGATTCCAAGATGTCCAGCTATACACTGACCCTATTGGAGAGGATTTTACAACACAGTCAGTTTCCCCCCATGCTGCCTGGCATGCTTAGACATGCTAAGGACATCTTAAAAGAACCCATAAGGTCCTGAGTTATCACTCCTGGGGTGGATAAATACAAAGCGGCACCTTCAGACCCTCTGTTTATACAGGCTCAAATCCCTCCAGACTTACTAGTGGTCAGTACTGCACGAAAACATGCTACTAGTCCATCTACAGGAGATTCGCCCACTCCTGACCAAGAAAGCAAGAAAATAGATGCAGAGGGGAAAAGAGTAGCAGCACAATGTGCCAATCATTGGAGTAACACCAATTCACAAGCACTATTAGCACGGTGCGACAGGGCCCACTGGGACAAAATGGAGTATCACCTTTAGTAACTCTCAAAGGATCATTGTAAAAAGGCGCAAGAGATAGTATCAGAAGGTCAAACTATTTCCAATAACTCTATTCCTTGTGCAACAGATGCCGCAGATACAGCAGCGGTTGGTATTAATGCGATCATCATCATACGCAGGCATGCTTGGCTTAGGTGTTCAGGCTTCAAGCCAGAAATACAGCAAGCGGTGCTCAACATGTCATTTGACAGAGAGCACTTATTGGACCAACAAGTGGATACCACAATAGAAAAACTTTAAAAAGATTCTGAAACAGCGAAAGCAATGGGGGCACTGCTAATCTCCACACAATGTGGCAATTTTCATTGCCCACAATTTAGGGGAGGCTTCAAAACAACATCTACAGAGCCTTCCCCCTCTCCAAACAGAAAAACCTCCCACTTTTACAACTGAGGTTCTTTTAGGGGATCATACAGAGGCTCAAATAACAAAGGCTGAGGTAAGGCATCCACCTCCAGAGGCTCTGCCTCCACTGCATGACAGGACTGCCTACACCGTCCACAACCTCACACCTCTCCAGTAGGGGGAAGACTCAAAAACTTCTATCCACAATAGTTGGATATCACCAGTGTAAAGAAATGGCTCCCTGTTGCAGTTACCCCCCACTTTTTGCCTGATACTGATGCTGACTTGACTGAGAAGTGTGCTGGGACCCTGCTAACCAGGCCCCAGCACCAGTGTTCTTTCACCTAAAATGTACCATTGTTTCCACAATTGGCACAACCCTGGCACCTAGGTAAGTCCCTTGTAACTGGTACCCCTGGTACCAAGGGCCCTGATGCCAGGGAAGGTCTCTAAGGGCTGCAGCATGTCTTATGCCACCCTAGGGACCCCTCACTCAGCACAGACACACTGCTTGCCAGCTTGTGTGTGCTGGTGGGGAGAAAATGACTAAGTCGACATGGCACTCCCCTCAGGGTGCCATGCCAACTTCCCACTGCCTGTGGCATAGGTAAGTCACCCCTCTAGTAGGCCTTACAGCCCTAAGGCAGGGTGCACTATACCACAGGTGAGGGCATAGGTGCATGAACACTATGCCCCTACAGTGTCTAAGCAAAACCTTAGACATTGTAAGTGCAGGGTAGCCATAAGAGTATATGGGCTGGGAGTCTGTCAAAAACGAACTCCACAGCGCCATAATGGCTACACTGAATACTGGGAAGTTTAGTATCAAACTTCTCAGAATAATAAACCCACACTGATGCCAGTGTTGGATTTATTAAAAAATGCACACAGAGGGCATCTTAGAGATACCCCCTGTATTTTACCCACTTGTTCAGTGCAGGACTGACTGGTCTGTGCCAGCCTGCTGCTGAGAGACGAGTGTCTGACCTCATGCGGTGAGAGCCTTTGTGCTCTCTGAGGACAGAAACAAAGCCTGCTCTGGGTGGAGGTGCTTCACACCTCCCCCTTGCAGGAACTGTAACACCTAGCAGTGAGCTTCAAAGGCTCAAGCTTTGTGTTACAATGCCCCAGGGCACTCCAGCTACTGGAGATGCCCGCCCCCTGGACACAGCCCCCACTTTTGGCGGCAAGTCCAGGAGAAATAATGAGAATAACAAGGAGGAGTCACTGGCCAGTCAGGACAGCCCCTAAGGTGTCCTGAGCTGAAGTGACTAACTTTTAGAAATCCTCCATCTTGCATATGGAGGATTCCCCCAATAGGGATAGGAATGTGACCCCCTCCCTTTGGGAGGAGGCACAAAGAGGGTGTACCCACCCTCAGGGCTAGTAGCCATTGGCTACTAACCCCCCAGACCTAAACACGCCCTTAAATTTAGTATTTAAGGGCTTCCCTGAACCTAAGAACTTAGATTCCTGAAACTACAAGAAGAAGAGGACTGCTGAGCTGAAAAACCCCTGCAGAGGAAGAACAGAAGACACCAACTGCTTTGGCTCCAGACTTACCGGCCTGTCTCCTGCCTTCCAAAGAAACCTGCTCCAGCGACGCTTTCCAAGGGACCAGCGACCTCTGAATCCTCTGAGGACTGCCCTGCTTCGAGAAAGACAAGAAACTCCCGAGGACAGCGGCCCTGCTCCAAAAGAACTGCAACTTTGTTTCAAGTAGCAGATTTAAAGACCCCCGCAACTCCCCGCAAGAAGCGTGAGACTTGCAACACTGCACCCGGCGACCCCGACTCGACTGGTGGAGAAACAACGCTTCAGGGAGGACCCTCCGGCGACTCTACGACTGTGAGTAACCAAAGTTGTCCCCCCTGAGCCCCCACAGCGACTCCTGCAGAGGGAATCCTGAGGCTCCCCCTGACCGCGACTGCCTGCAACGCTGAAGAGATCCCTTGATCTCTCATTGAAAACCATTACAAACCCGACACGTGTTTGCACACTGCACCCGGCCGCCCCCGCGCTGCTGAGGGTGTACTTTTTGTGCTGACCTGTGTCCCCCCCCCCGGTGCCCTACAAAACCCCCCCTGGTCTGCCCTCCGAAGACGCGGGTACTTACCTGCTGGCAGACTGGAACCGGGGCACCCCCTTCTCTCCATTGAAGCCTATGTGTTTTGGGCACCTCTTTGACCTTTGCACCTGACCGGCCCTGAGCTGCTGGTGTGATAACTTTGGGGTTGCTCTGAACCCCCAACGGTGGGCTACCTTGGACCAAAAACTGAAACCTGTAAGTGACTTACTTACCTGTTAAAACTAACATTACTTTACCTCCCCCAGGAACTGTGAAAATTGCACTGTCCACTTTTAAAACAGCTTATTGTGTTTTATGTGAAAAGTATACATGCTAATGAAATGATTCAAAGTTCCTAAAGTACTTACCTGCAATACCTTTCAAATGAGATATTACATGTAAAATTTGAACCTGTGGTTCTTAAAATAAACTAAGAAAATATATTTTTCTATAACAAAACCTATTGGCTGGATTTGTCTCTGAGTGTGTGTTCCTCATTTATTGCCTGTGTGTATGTACAACAAATGCTTAACACTACTCCTTTGATAAGCCTACTGCTCGACCACACTACCACAAAATAGAGCATTAGTATTATCTCTTTTTGCCACTATCTTACCTCTAAGGGGAACCCTTGGACTCTGTGCATACTATTCCTTACTTTGAAATAGTGCATACAGAGCCAACTTCCTACAACCAGACACCAGTGCGTTCTTTCAATTATCCAGCATTATTGTCTGGAGCTCACTTCTACTCCACCAAAAATCCCCCCTCACACTTAAAAATTCTCACAAGTTCACCTTACTCTTCTCAAAGAAGAGGTACAATCTCTTCTTGTCAAAGGAGCTATAGAACTAGTCCCCTTCTCACAACAAGGATCTAGAGTATCTTCCCTAAACTTCCTTATACCAAAGAAGGATGGGCCACTCGGGTCAACTCAGACAATTTAAATCTCTACATTCTCAGAGCATTTCCATATGGTCACGATCCAAGATGTCATTCCACTGTTACAGCAAGGCCACATTATGACAGCGTTTGATCTAAAGGACGCATACGTTTATATTCCTATTTACCCACATTGCGAATATCTGAGATTCGTAATTGCGGGAAAACATTATCAGTTCAAGATGTTACCTTTTGGAGTCACAACTGCTCCCAGGGTCTTCACATAGTGTCTACCAGTAGTTGCCACATATCTCAGACATCAACACATTCATTTCTTCCCTTATTTGGATGATTGGTTCATCAAAGCCAGTACGTTACAACACTGTCAACCACACACTCAGCAGACAGTTTTCCTTAGTTGTCACATCTTGCTCAAACAATTTTGGAAATGGCCAATTTACCACCACATTCACTTAGTTCCAGAGTATCTCCAAGGCATGGACAACCTATTTGCAGACCTCCTCAGCAGGATACAGCAGCAACTCCACCCAGAAGTCCTTTAACAGTACTTTCTATAGTGGGGAACACCGCAAATAGACCTCTTCGCCACCGCAGAAATTAAAAAATGCCGAAGCTTTGTGTCCAGATAACCATACCTTCGGTCCAAAGGCAATGCTCTATGGATGAATTGGTCCGGGATATATGCTTATGTTTTTTCACCTCTCTGACTCATTCCATCTCTAGTTCGCAAATGAAGCAAACCTTTCTCAGCATGATCCTTGTAGCTCCTACATGGGCATGTCAAACTTGATTCACAACACTTATGGATCTATCATTAGTTCCACACGAGAAGCTCCCCAACAGACCAGACCTTCTTACTCCGAATCAAGGACAGATCAGACATCCAGATCCCAAATCGCTCAACCTCGCGATATGGCTCCTGAAGTCATAGTTCGTTTACTTAAAACTACCACCAGAATGTATGGCCATGCTAGGAGAAGCATGTAAATCTACAATCAGACAATGTTAAGCTTCAAAATGGAAACGTTTTGTATACTACTGTCAACCTAAACACATTGACCCACGCAAAGCTACGGTTCAAGACATTGCAGAAAGCAAACTTAGCATATTTGTCTTCATTTAGCAGCTGTAGCTGCTTATCTCCAAAACAGACAACACATCTCTTTATTCAGAATCCCAGTTAATAAAGCTTTCAAGGAAGGTCTCAAGTGATTCCACCCAAGGTACCTCCAGCACCATCCTGGAACCTTAATGTTGTTTTTACTAGGGTCATGCGTCCTCCTTTTGAGCCAATGCATGCATGCCCTTTTACAGTTCCTTTCATGGAAAGTGGCTTTCTTAGTAGGTATCACTTCCCTAAGATGTGTAAGTGAACTCCAGGCTCTAACTTTAGAAGAACCATTCTTCCAAATACACAGGGATAGAGTAGTTATTTGAACAAACCATAAATTCCTTCCAAAAGTAGTTTCAGAATTCCATATCAACCAATCAATTGAATTACCAGTTTTCTTTCCACAACCAGACTCTGTTGCAGAAAGAGCTCTTTGCATACTAGATGTTAAAAGGGCTCTCATGTATCATATTGATAGAACCAAACAGTTTAGGAAATCTAAACTTTTTATTGCTTTTTCAGTGCCTCATAAAGGCAACCCAATATCAAAAAATGGTATAGCCAAATGGACAATCAAATGTATTTAGACTTGCTATGCTAAAGCCAAACGGCAGTTACCTGTTACCCCCAGAGCACACTCCACAAAGAAAAGGGTGCTTCTGTTGCTTTCTTAGGTAACATTCCCATAGCAGATATATGTAAAGCTGCTACTTGGTCTACACCACATACATTTACTAAACACTATTGTTTGGATGTATTAGCATGCCAACAAACTAGTGTTGGCCAGGCAGTGCTCAGAACACTTTTTCAATCAACTCCAACAGGCTAGCCATTGCTTATATGAAGGGACTGCTTTACAGTCTATGCAAAGCACATGTATCTACAGCCACACATGCCATTGAATGGAAAATGTCACTTACTGTAGGAAGTTGGCTCTGTATGCACTATTTCAAAATAAGGAATAGTATGCACAGAGTCCAAGGGTTCCCCTTAGAGGTAAGATAGTGGCAAAAAGAGATAATACTAATGCTCGATTTTGTGGTAGTGTGGTCGAGCAGTAGGCTTATCAAAGGAGTAGTGTTAAGCATTTGTTGTACACACAGGCAATAAATGAGGAACACACACTCAGACAATTCCAGGCCAATAGGTTTTGTAATAGAAAAATATATTTTCTTAGTTTATTTTAAGAACCACAGGTTCAAATTCTACATGTAATATCTCATTTGAAAGGTATTGCAGGTAAGTACTTTAGGAACTTTGAATAATCACAATAGCATATATACTTTTTACATAAAACACATATAGCTATTTCAAAAGTGGACACTTAGTGCAATTTTCAACAGTTCCTGGGGGAGGAAGTTATTGTTAGTTCTTGCAGGTAAGTAAACCACGTACGGGGTTCAAATTGGGGTCCAAGGTAGCCCACCGTTGGGGGTTCAGAGCAACCCCAAAGTCACCACACCAGCAGCTCAGGGCCGGTCAGGTGCAGAGTTCAAAGTGGTGCCCTAAACACATAGGCTTCAGTGGAGAAGGGGGTGCCCCGGTTCCAGTCTGCCAGCAGGTAAGTACCCGCGTCTTCGGTACGCAGACCAGGGGAGTTTTGTAGGGCACCGGGGGGGGACACAAGTCAGCACAGAAAGTACACCCTCAGCGGCACTGGGGCGGCCGGGTGCAGTGTGCAAACACGCGTCGGGTTTTCAATAGGTTTCAATGGGAGACCAAGGGGTCTCTCTAGTGATGCAGGCAAGGGGGGGGGCTCCTCGGGGTAGCCACCACCTGGGCAAGGGAGAGGGCTTCCTGGGGGTCACTCCTGCACTGGAGTTCCGATCCTTCAGGTCCTGGGGGCTGCGGGTGCAGGGTCTTTTCCAGGCGTCGGGATTTTGGATTCAGACAGTCGCGGTCAGGGGGATCCTCGGGATTCCCGATGCAAGCGTCGCTGTGGGGGCTCAGGGGGGACAACTTTGGTTACTCACAGTCTCTGAGTCGCCGGGGGGTCCTCCCTGTAGCGTTGTTTCTCCACCAGTCGAGTCGGGGTCGCCGGGTGCAGTGTTGCAAGTCTCATGCTTCTTGCGGGGATTGCAGGGGTCTTTAAATCTGCTCCTCCCGAAACAAAGTTGCAGTCTTTGTTGAACAGGGCCGCCGTTCTCAGGAGTTTCTTGGTCTTTTGGAAGTAGGGCAGTCCTCTGAGGATTCAGAGGTCGCTGGTCCTTGGGAAAGCGTCGCTGGAGCAGTTTTCTTCTGAAGGAGGGAGGCAGGCCGGTAGGGCTGGGGCCAAAGCAGTTGGTGTCTCCGTCTTCTCTGCAGGGGTTTTTCAGCTCAGCAGTCCTCTTCTTCGTAAGTTGCAGGAATCTGATTTCCTAGGTTCAGGGGAGCCCCTAAATACAGCCCTGAGGGTGGCTACACCCTCTTTGTGCCTCCTCCCAAGGGGAGGGGGTCACATTCCTATCCCTATTGGGGGGGATCCTCCATCTGCAAGATGGAGGATTCCTAAAAGTCAGAGCCCCTTCAGCTCAGGTTGCCTTAGGGGCTGTCCTGACTGGCCAGTGACTCCTCCTTGTTTTTCTCATTATCTCCTCCGGCCTTGCCACCAAAAGTGGGGCCGTGGCCGGAGGGGGCGGGCAACTCCACTAGCTGGAATGCCCTGTGGTGCTGGAACAAAGGGGGTGAGCCTTTGAGGCTCACCGCCAGGTGTTACAGCTCCTGCCTGGGGGAGGTGATAGCATCTCCACCCAGTGCAGGCTTTGTTACTAGCCACGGAGTGACAAAGGCACTCTCCCCATGTGGCCAGCAACATGTCTCGAGTGTGGCAGGCTGCTAAAACCAGTCAGCCTACACAGGTAGTTGGTTAAGGTTTCAGGGGGCACCTCTAAGGTGCCCTCTGGGGTGTATTTCACAATAAAATGTACACTGGCATCAGTGTGCATTTATTGTGCTGAGAAGTTTGATACCAAACTTCCCAGTTTTCAGTGCAGCCATTATGGTGCTGTGGAGTTCGTGTTTGACAGACTCCCAGACCATATACTCTTATGGCTACCCTGCACTTACAATGTCTAAGGTTTGGCTTAGACACTGTAGGGGCACAGTGCTCATGCACTGGTGCCCTCACCTATGGTATAGTACACCCTGCCTTAGGGCTGTAAGGCCTGCTAGAGGGGTGACTTATCTATACTGCATAGGCAATGTGAGGTTGGCATGGCACCCTGAGGGGAGTGCCATGTCGACTTACTCGTTTTGTCCTCACCAGCACACACAAGCTGGCAAGCAGTGTGTCTGTGCTGAGTGAGGGGTCCCCAGGGTGGCATAAGATATGCTGCAGCCCTTAGAAACCTTCCCTGGCATCAGGGCCCTTGGTACCAGGGGTACCAGTTACAAGGGACTTACCTGGATGTCAGGGTGTGCCAATTGTGAAAACAAAATTACAGGTTAGGGAAAGAACACTGGTGCTGGGGCCTGGTTAGCAGGCCTCAGCACACTTTCAATTCAAAACATAGCATCAGCAAAAAGTCAGGGGGTAACCATGCCAAGGAGGCATTTCCTTACACTTACCCATTAGACATTTGTTTGTGGAATGTAGTACTGTAGATTCACATGCGCCCTCCCTTCTCCCCGGACTCCTGTAGCTGTTGAAGTTATGTTAACCTCTAAATATTGTACATATGCAAATACATTGCATGGCAATCTTTCTTTTTACTCTATACACTCCTTACCTCACCTGTCTGCGGGAAAACTATTTAACAAAGGACTCAATGCCTATGTGCAGTATTACCGAGAGGAGGAGCCACTCAGTCCTGTGACTCATGAAGATTCTTCGAACAAAAACAACTTGTAACACTCTGTACCCAACACTAGATGGTGGACTTGTGCAGAAAGAATCACAGGGGCTATGAATCAATAATTTTATAGGGCCCAAAAGAGTTTTGATAAAAAGAGCGATGCGGATATGTTGAATACTGTCCTTTCGGCTTTTTTGCAAATCACTTTTTGTGCCTTCAGCTCCTAAATTTAGCAGAGAGCTGAAGGATGACAGTGGTGATTGTTGGGGGGTTGATTTTGGAATAAGTGAGTTTTAATTGGAATTGATTTAAGAAGTTGGCTTCCGGAAGCTGAGATAAAGTATTTGGGGTCAGAAATTGAGAGTGAGGAAAAAACGTTTATTCCAAACGCTCTTTTATATAGCAGTAAAAAGCTGTGTTGGAAGATTTTGTGGAGGTGAGAAAAAGAAGGAATGGCATAGCAAAGTCAGTAAGATCAAAGTAAGGGTAAATGAGTAGCAGCTGAGGCATGGTTGCAGTTTGTAACGAGCATTGGCAAAGCCAATAGGCCTCACCGATGCGCTTGTGTTTAGCCATGTTGTACACCAGGGTGGCTGCTGTGCAGCCTAGTGAAAAGTTGGTGGTGTGGGGTAGATTGCAGCGGGGTAGAGTGAAATAGATTAGATTGGGGGTAGAGTGGAGTGGGGTACAATGGAATGGGGTAGATTGGTGTGCTGGAGGAGTGGAGTGAGGTAGATTGGGGTGGTTTGGAGTGGAGTAGATTTGGGAAGAGCAGAGTGGGGTAGATTGAAATGGAGTAGATTTGAGTGGGGTAGACCGGGGTAGGATAGAGTGAGATATTTTGGGCTAGATTGGTGTGGAGTGGGGTAGACTAGAGTGGCATAGATTGGGTGGATTACGGTTGGGTAGATTGGAGTGAATGGGGGTAGATTGGAGTGGAGCCGGTTAGATTATGGTAGATTAGAGTGGGGTCGAATAGAGCAGAGGAATTGGATAGATAGTTGTGGAGTGGGGTAAACTAGAATGGACTGGGGTAGATTGAAGTGTATTTGAGTAGATTGGAGTGGATTGCATTGGACTGAGATACATTGGAGTGGAAAGGGTTGGGGTAGAATGGAGTGTGGTGGATTGGAGTGTACTGGGGTAGATGGCAGCGGAATGGGGTAGATTTGAGTGGGGTGCAGTAGATTGGGGTGGCGTTGGGCAGATTGGAATGGGATGTGTAGGAAAGTACCATCTTCTTTTTTTTTTTTTGGCATGCTTACCCCCACTTTTTGCCTGCTATCAGTGTGCTTAGACTGTTTTCACTGGAGTCCTGTTAAACAGTGGCTCCAATGTTTTGCTTTTGTATAAGTCCTCTCTTGCTTGTTGGCAGATTGTTTCCTTTGTAGTTCAACAGTGCCTTCAAGGCTTCTCATTCGGGAAACTCATTGACCAATTTTATTCTACCGTCCATGCAATCCTCATCCCCCTTAAACCATATTTTAAAATCAAGTAGCCTGATCTACCAGAGTGCCAGGAGTCCGCTTTACTTTTGATTCCTGCGAAGCACTTGATTTAATACAAATTGTGAAGGTTCGCATTTAAAACTTTACCCCTTATTTTTAGGTTGCAGCCGAAAGCTAAATACATCTTGGTGACTTCCAGAAAGTTGACCTAGGAATGCATTCTGCTCATTGATTACCATTGGCTTTGGGATTTGAAACTCAAACTTTATGGCTTTGTATTTGCTGCCTTTATTTGCTTTAAGCTCTCCAGGTTCAGTTTGTCCCTCCTGTTGCCCAAACTGTGTTACTTTATTCTTTCACAAACTTGCTTTCTGTAAACAGGCCTTCAAATTTTCTTCTTGTCTTGTCAAATTTGCTGTGCTTTCAAGACTGGGGCCAAATGTCAGGCTCTCTCTTCTAGTAAGCTTGGTGTTTGTTTTTCTTTCACTGATTTCAGAGTAAGATAACTTGCTGGGTCCTGGTGAGTACTCACATAAGCCAATAAGGGATGACACTTTTTTGCTAGCACTGTTTAAAAAACAAAAAAAAAACGCGGTGCTGAGGTTTCAGTATTTATCAACATTAGTGCAAATGAAGCACTTTTTTTTGTAATTCTGAAATGTGGTGGAAACATTTGAATGCAAACAAAAAACATGAATACACTAGGTGGAGACGTTTGCACACATTGTCAGAATCCCAGTTAATAAAGCTTTCACTTCTTTTCTTCTGCTTATGTCTGGTTCACACGTCTGCTTTAAATGTAATTTTATACTTTCATGATTACTGCTTGCTAATTTCAATTCAAGCATGTGAATCTATAAAGCTTTAAATAGTGGAGAAAAAAACCCTGTACAGTTTAGTTTTCGAGTATTGATATCTTCCATAAATTTACATGCAACCCCTCTCCTCCCGTATTGGATCTCATTGCCTAAGATATATCTATCTGATGTTTGCAGTTTTGCTGAAAAATCTGAGTTATGATTGCCCCTTGGGGGAAGGGAGGTGGGGTTAGGGGGAGTTAGTGTTGCCTGACTGAGAAGAACCAAAACAAATGATGTGAATTGGTTAACAGTGTCACTACTTAGTGCTTATGATCATCAATGGAGACAAGCTCAAAGTAGTCCTGCCAGTGTGCAGGACTATTCAGTACTTATGATTTCAATGGAGATTCCCCTGAAAGAGAACTAAGAATACAGATAAGGAACCATTCCTTTCATAAAAGCTCTGATATCATTCTTATGGATAGAAAACTGCACATAAATGCTCGAATTCAGTGAAGTGTTTGTTGTAATGTAACCAATTTTATATTGAAACGTGAAGGAACTGATATATGTTCTGTGACTCAGAAGTTTAACTGAGTGGTGTTATTTCCTGCAGGAACTTTGAGCTGCCATGGCTGGACGAACGAAGTCGGTGCAGGCTAGAGATGCAGAAGAAACAAACGCCTCATCGGACCTGCAGAAAGTAGTGGAGAAGGGTGCTCTTTACATAGGTGTAGCATGCCATTAACAAGGACTGTTGTGGACATCGTCCGTGAATCCTGTACCTTTGTATCGAATTTGATACGTAGCTCAGCTCCATTGCGTCTGTCCTGCAAAAGGATGTTAAGGGTAAAACAATCTCTTCATTAATAAGAGATTGTTCATTGCAGGTTCAGAGAAGTTCTCATCTGAATGGAGGGCTTAAAGCTTGTGGCGAGGAGAGGGGTGGCAAGGAGCGTTCCCGCTCTGTGTCGTAGCTGCATCATTTATAAAATCACACCAGGAGATATCGTAAAGGGTATTGCTTTTGTTATTGTGCAAGCTATGGAGTAAGGATCAACAAAAACAGGCAGTATATCCTTGGTGTTTGCATATTAATCTGTAGATTGTCATGCATCTCGTCTCCCATTCGCACAGAAACCCATCTCTGTTCTCGGAATTGCACCATTTTAATTCTAGGAATAGATTTGGGATTAAACACTTTACAAATAGGGAATTTCTTGGGGCACTGTTGGTGGGAAAAACACGTCTCGACGAACACTTGCCATGCATGTCCCCTGTATTTCAGAAAGGAAAAAGCACCCTAGTGGTTATGATTCCTTGAACCTTTGCAAGCACCCTCCTGTGAGGCTTCGATAAGATTCTGTGATGTTTTCGACACAGTCTTCCTGTGAGAGTGACTGAATATTGTGGTGAACCTTTTTTTCTCTGTTTACCATGACTGATTTTTGCTCCACTGTAACACGAGCACCAGAGCATCGTCTGTCTACATAGGATTTCTGGCAGTGTAACCACTTTGCACTTGCAATACTTGTGCAGTCCTTTATTTTGAAGGAGCTGTACGTTTAGTACAAAAATAAATAAAATAACTTATTCTCTTAACTTTTTTAAAATCTTGCTGCTCAGTGTTCAGAAAAATTAAATTCTTATAACCTGAATGTTTCCCTTGCAAATATCTTTTCTCATGTAAACCACCAGTTTATCTTCAACTGCCCCAATAATTGAACACAGTGTAATGGGGTATGTAAGGTAATCAACGCATTCTTAGGTGTTACTGCACTTGTTCTGAGATAGTGATACATGCAAGTGTGGTATCCTGAGCAGAGGCATTGTTTCAAACGCTAGAACAAAATTCCTTTTAATATTTGAGAGTGGGCACGTTTTCATTAAGTAAATAAGGGATCTCCTTTCCCTCTAGTACAGTTAAATTAGCTCAGGTGCAGCAGTCATTTTAACTTTTCCTTTCAACGTGCCAAGCAATTCTGCACGTTCCTTAGCTTGCTTGTCTTATAGAAATCAATATTTTGAAGTGACCATCCTGTCCTGGCTGTTAACTTCTTGAACATATATGCAGCAGTTTATATTTGTGGTTTTGTTTTGTGGGGGATGTGCTGGGATTTACCCACTCAAGTTCAAGATGTGAAGTAAACCAGTTGAGTCATCCTGAAGTAGCAGTAATGGAACTTCCTCACAGGAATCACAGCAACACTGTGTACCTCCCTTCTTACCTGTACCTCATGCAAGCAGCCCTGTTAGTATCTTGCTATAAAACAGTACTATGTTTTCCCCATTAATTCGAACAAAAAAACTAAAGCTGTTTTACTCTAAGCTTGAACATGGTTGTGTTAATAACACATACTTTTGATACCATTTCTAATGTGTAAAATTGGTTGTTCTGTAAATATTCTCTAAAAAAAAAAGGTGAATTGATTGTAAATAAAATATTGTCTGTTACTTTTGTTTTAATTTCTGGTTAGTTTGTCTCTTAATGATGGGAATTTAAACAGTGGGGCCTAATTATTGGAGGAGGATGGTTTTGGCCAGTGACGTAGTTTTGCCAGTAGCTACGTAATTTGTGTCATGGCGCTTTCAGTTCTGTTAAGTAATGTTTTATTTCTCAATCCTAGGATATTTAGTGGTGCACATGTCTGTGTGGGACCATACAGCCTGTTTGAAGACACCTTACATTTTCTTTCCACAAATACCTATTGGAATGCAATTTTCAGATCTGTCCTACAAACAGTTTAGCTTTTGTTTTTTAACTTATTCTTTCCCCATGTTCATTGCCCCCCTTGCCCAACTTGTCGCCTAAGGCTGTGCAGCAAAAGTCCTTTTCTGGATTCACATGATGTGCATTCGTCTTTTTTTTTTTTTTTCCCCCTTTTTTTTTTGACTCCCCTCTGGACGTCCTCAACCACCATTTGGTGCAAGTCCGTTCTCTGTGTGATGTCAGATGGCGGCCTGGAAGTTCCTGTGTGTGGTCGCCATCTTCAGATTCTTTTCAGAAGAGCTCCAAAAAGATTTTTGGATTTTTCCAATTTTTTTATTATTTATTTTGCCAGAAGTTGAGGAAAAACTAGAAGGGAGACAAGGAAATCTGCAGAGGAGAGGGGAGACCTTCTCGGCTCCATCAGGGGACGCCAACCAGTAAAGATCAGTGACGGAGAATGAAGAGAGGAGGGGCAGTAAAGGGTCATGGAAAAAAAAAAAACTGACGTTTTGTCCCAATTGCCACCACCAGTTCGCCAAGAAGTCTGCAACATTTGCATGCCGAAGGACCACAGGGACGAAGACTGAGACCTGCTCTAAATTCGTGCCAAAAACATTAAAGGTACGACACAGGCAAAGACTCTAGCACTACACCACAACTCAAAAGCAAGAATTGCTTGGACACTTAGGCCTTTTAAATGATGAAGAGAGGAATGTGGGGGAAGCTGAATCAGCGAGAGAGGGAGATGCAGATGTCCACATTTTCTAGACCCACCGAGAAAACTCAAGCGCAGAAAGAGGACAAAAGATGCTGACAAAAAGAAGGTAAAACCACTGAAAGGCACAGACTGTAAGTCTAAAGGGTATAAGCAGCAAAAAGTAGCCTCAGCGCCGAAACAAATGTCGACTTACGGTCAGCTAAAGCCGAAAGAGTCACAAGGATCCCGACCAAAGGATACCGAAGGCTTACATGCACTATTGAAATCCACAGAGAAAAGCTCAGCTTGAGAGGGATCCGAGAGAGAAGGCAAGAGTGTCAGACAGTGGAATAATCTACGCCAAAAAGAAAAACTTAGCTGATGGTCGAAACTGACCAAAAGGCACTCCAAGAGAAGGAAGCTCGAAGCATAAATGGCCTCCCTCACACAGAGTGTAGGAAGCTGGCCTGGTGTGTGGTGGGTACCTGAGGTACTTGCACCGTATACCAGGTCCAGGTATCCCCTATTAGTGTAGTGGAGGTAGTGTCTAAAAGCCATGTTCTCTAGAGGTAGCTGTGGATGAACAGCCAAGGCTTATCTAGGAGACATGCAAAACTCATGCAATACCACTGTAGTCACACAGCATTTGCACACATGAAAGAAAACACACAGTGTTAGGAACATAAAGGGTCTTTATTATAGTAACACAGTTCCAAAAACACTAGATAGGCAACCCTCCTATAGGATGTAAGTAACACACTAGATATGTACACTAGTAATCAGTAATAGGCATAAAAAGTGGTAGAAAACAGTGCAAATGCAAATAGACAATAGTGACCGTAGGGGGAGCCCAAACCATATACAGAAAAAATGGAATGCGAACACAGGACGCCCACCTAGGTAAGTGTAATGTGTAGAGGGAAGCTGGGGGTACTAGGAAACCCCAAAGTTAAGTACCACAGTACCCCCTAGCAACCAGGAAGGAATAAGTAAGTTACTGGATTTTGGCCAAACCACTCAAAAGGAAGGAAAAGAAGAAAATGCAACATCCAGACAAGACTGCAAGAAACCAGCAGTGGATTCATGAAGACCTGTGGAAAACGAGAACCAAGTCCAGAAGTCACAGAAAAGTCCTGGGGGAGCAGGATCTACTACCCAGCTGTGGTTGCAGGAGTTGGTCAATGGTAGGACGAAGACAGTCAGGAATGCAGCTCTGGAGCAGGTGAAGAGTTCCTGGAGGATGCAGTCAACGTCCCATGCTGGATGGATGATCGCAATTGGTCACAGGCGTAGAGAAGCCACCAACAATCCTTAGCAAAGGCAGAAATCGCGGTGTAGCACGAAGTGGAGCTGCCGGGGACCAGCAAGGTCCAGGAGGACACCACCTATTAGGGGAGTCCTAGGGGTGGGGACCCTCGGCAAGGCAGAGAGTCCAAAGAGGCAGCCCCCACAGGAGACCCGCTGGATGTGGAACCAGGAGTCGCAGAGGAGCCCACGCAGCACAACTGGAGAAGGGTCCCATGCCACAGGAGAAGCATGTAAAGGGCTGTGCGTCATAGGAAGGACTGCTGGGGGCTAGGGCTACACAGAGCCTTAAGATCCCTTGGAGGAGATGCCATCAAGCCTTAATGCTAGTTGCAGGAGATGCAGTACACAGGGGTACTGTTCTGCGTGGGAAGGCAATGGCTTACCTTCACCAAAGTTGGACAGCTGGCAGAGAGGACCAAGGAGACTACTCCATTCCACCACCCGTGATGCAGGATCTACACAGCTCAGGATGAGAGGAGATCCACGCAGCCGGTCATCGCTGCGTTGGTGCCTGCAAATGCAGGGGAGTGACTCCTTCACTCCAAGGGAGACTCCTTCTTGTGCAGACTGAAGACTTGCTGCCATCAGATCATGCACAGCCGGGGAAATGCTGCAGAAGCTGGAAGGTAGCCCAATGCCCTGGGTACCATATACTAGGGACACAAGCATGCCAACTGTGGGGTGTAAGTTACCAAGTTAGGAGGGAGAGAGCATAATCACTGGGGTCCTGGTTAGCAGGATCCCAGTGAACACAGTCCAACACACTGACAACAGGTAGAAAATGGGGGTAATACCAAGAAAGAGGGTACTTTCCTTCACAGAGAAAAAATGAGTTTGACGATTTCTTGAAGTAATTCCATATTCCCACCAAGCCTTTGATAGCTGCGGAGGCTGAGGATGAGCAATCTTCCTTGGATGGATGCTCTGGCAACACCGGAACCCCATGACGAATAGTAGGAGGAGTTCTTTGAACTCGAGGAGGCTGAATATGTGCAGGGGTTCAATGATTCCAGCAAATGGAAGGAAACCTGTCAGGACCTTGTCGCAGAATCACCGGAAGAAGGGGTTAATATAAGTTCGATGGCATCTGTCGCTGTAGATACACATGGTATGCATGAGCTCGCCATCTGGTGTTGGGTCGGAGTGTTACAAGTTGTTTTTCTTCGAAGAAGTGTTTTCGAGTCACGGGACCGAGTGACTCCTCCTTCTGTGCTCATTGCGCATGGGTGTCGACTCCATCTTCGATTGTTTTCTTTCCGCCATCGGGTTCGGACGTGTTCCTGACGCTCTGAGTTTCGGAACGGAAAGATAGCTGAAACCGGAGGATTTTCGACGGTATCGTTGCGATCCGGTTCGAGATAGACACATACGACGACGCGTTGAACATCGAAGCGCTTCGGTGCCCTTCGGGGTAGATTTCGGCACCCCGTCGGGGCCTAGTCGGCCCGACCGCGTGGAGAACAACGCCGATGGAACGGACCCCGTTTCGATTCTGCCCCGAATGCCACAACAAATATCCTTATACGGACCTACACTCGGTCTGTAACCTGTGCCTGTCACCCGAGCACAGCGAAGAATCCTGTGAGGCCTGTCGGGCGTTCCGGTCCCGAAAAACTCTGCGCGACCGTCGAGCGAGAAGACTGCAGATGGCGTCCACGCCAAAGGAGCGTCGACAGTTCGAGACAGAAGAGGAACAGGAGGAATCCTTTTCCATCCAGGATTCAGACTCCGACGAGCTAGACTCTACAAAAACTGTGAGTAAGACGTCGAGATCAGAACTTGAAAAAGGAAAGAAGGCCCAGGGGACGCCACTGCCAACCGGCCATGGCTCCACCCAAATTCTCGGTGACCAACAATCGGCACCGAAAAAGGCCCATTCAGTGTCGAGATCGTCCGACTTCGGTCGAGACACCGGCACGCAGCCTCCTCGGGACCGAGAGAGTGCTAAACAGAAGCATCGACACCGAGAGTTCGGTGTCGACACGGATCGACGCCGAGACAGTGGCGCCGAAGACCATAGAGGCCAAGAATTTTCGGCACAGAAAAAGAGGAAGGTTACCTCGGAGCTGAAAAAACAATCAACAGGGTTTTCGGAGCCGAAAAAAGCGACATCAGACCCTGTTTCAGGCTCCTATACTGAAGAGCATTCTATGTCTTCACAAATGAAGAAACATAGATTTGAACAAGAACTGCAATCCACTGACGTGGATCACACGCAAAAGCGTATCTTTATTCAGCAGGGGAGTGGGAAGATCAGTACCCTTCCACCTGTCAAACGAAAGAGAACGCTTCAGTTTACTCCTCAGCAACAAACAGCACAAAAGGTAACACCTCCTCCCTCGCCTCCACCTGTAACTCCGGCTTCGCCAACTTACACCCCGTCACATTCGCCAGCTCACACCGCCATGAGCCACGATGACCAAGATCAGGATGCGTGGGACTTGTACGACGCACCAGTGTCTGATAACAGCCCAGACACATACCCAACTAGGCCATCACCACCGGAAGACAGCACAGCCTACTCACAAGTGGTGGCTAGAGCAGCACTATTCCATAATGTGGAACTACACTCGGAACAAGTAGAGGATGATTTTTTATTTAACACCCTCTCTTCAACCCACAGCTCCTACCAAAGCCTGCCAATGCTCCCAGGCATGCTACGCCATGCAAAGGACATTTTCAAGGAGCCAGTTAAAAGTAGGGCAGTGACGCCTAGGGTGGTCAAAAAGTATAAGGCGCCTCCTACGGACCCTGTATTCATCACCTCTCAGCTGCCACCAGATTCTGTGGTGGTAGGGGCTGCCAGAAAACGGGCAAATTCACACACTTCTGGGGATGCACCTCCCCCAGATAAAGAAAGCAGGAAGTTCGATGCAGCCGGGAAGAGGGTTGCTGTCCAAGCAGCAAACCAGTGGCGCATCGCAAATTCACAAGCGCTGCTAGCGCGATACGACAGAGCCCACTGGGATGAGATGCAGCATCTCATTGAACATCTCCCAAAAGATCTGCAAAAAAGAGCAAAACAGGTTGTTGAGGAGGGTCAAAACATTTCCAACAATCAAATACGCTCCTCCATGGATGCAGCAGACACGGCCGCAAGGACCATTAATACGTCGGTTACCATCCGTAGGCACGCATGGCTCAGAACGTCTGGTTTCAAGCCAGAAATTCAGCAGGCAGTGCTTAACATGCCAGTAAACGAAAAACTTCTGTTCGGTCCGGAGGTCGACACAGCCATAGAAAAGCTCAAGAAGGACACTGACACTGCCAAGGCCATGGGCGCACTCTACTCCCCGCAGAGCAGAGGATCTTATAACACCTTCCGCAAAACACCTTTTAGAGGAGGGTTTCGGGGTCAGGCCACACAAGCTAGCACCTCACAGTCCGCACCGCCCACCTACCAGGGACAGTACAGGGGAGGTTTTCGGGGCCAGTATAGAGGGGGGCAATTCCCTAGGAATAGAGGAAGATTTCAAAGCCCCAAAACCACTACCAACAAGCAGTGACTCACACGTCACTCACCCCTCCCACACAACACCAGTGGGGGGGAGGATACGTCAATATTACGAAGCATGGGACAAAATAACTACAGACACATGGGTCCTAGCAATTATCCAACATGGTTATTGCATAGAATTCATGCAATTCCCTCCAGACATACCACCAAAATCACAAAATTTATCAAAATACCATTCACAGCTTCTAGAGATAGAAGTTCAAGCACTACTGCAAAAAAATGCAATAGAATTAGTACCAAGCACACAAATAAACACAGGAGTTTATTCACTGTACTTCTTGATACCAAAAAAGGACGAAACACTGAGACCAATTCTAGACCTCAGGGTAGTAAACACATTCATCAAATCAGACCACTTTCACATGGTCACACTACAAGAAGTGTTACCATTGCTCAAAAAACACGACTACATGACAACCCTAGACCTCAAGGACGCATATTTCCATATACCAATACATCAATCACACAGGAAATATCTAAGGTTTGTATTCAAAGGAATACATTACCAATTCAAAGTATTGCCTTTTGGTTTAACAACCGCTCCAAGAGTATTCACAAAATGCCTAGCAGTAGTCGCTGCACACATCAGAAGGCAGCAAATACATGTGTTCCCGTATCTAGACGACTGGCTAATCAAAACCAGTTCGCTCACACAATGCTCAAACCACACAAATCAAGTCATACAAACCCTCTACAAACTAGGGTTCACCGTCAACTTTGCAAAATCAAACATTCTGCCAAGCAAAGTACAGCAATATCTAGGAGCCATAATAGACACGACAAAAGGAGTAGCAACGCCAACTCCACAAAGGATCCACAATTTCAACAGGGTCATTCAACACATGTCTCCAAACCAAACAATACAAGCAAGAACAATACTACAGCTCCTAGGCATGATGTCCTCATGCATAGCCATTGTCCCAAACGCAAGACTGCACATGAGGCCCTTACAACAGTGCCTAGCCTCACAGTGGTCTCAAGCACAGGGTCACCTTCTAGATCTGGTGTTGCTAGACCGCCAAACTTACCTCTCGCTTCTATGGTGGAACAGTATAAATTTAAACATAGGGCGGCCTTTCCAAGACCCAGTGCCACAGTACGTAATAACAACAGATGCTTCCATGACAGGGTGGGGAGCACATCTCAATCAACACAACATAAGAGGACAATGGAACATACATCAAACAAAACTGCATATAAATCATCTAGAATTATTAGCAGTTTTTCAAGCACTAAAAGCTTTCCAACCAATCATAACCCACAAATACATCCTTGTCAAAACAGACAACATGACAACGATGTATTATCTAAACAAACAAGGAGGAACACATTCAACGCAGTTAAGCTTGTTAGCTCAAAAAATATGGAAGTGGGCAATCCACCATCAAATTGGTCTAATAGCACAGTTTATTCCGGGGATCCAGAATCAGCTGGCAGACAATCTCTCTCGAGATCACCAGCAAGTCCACGAATGGGAAATCCAGCCACAGATTCTGAACACCTACTTCACACTCTGGGGAACACCACAAATAGACTTATTTGCAACAAAAGAGAACGCAAAATGCCAAAACTTCGTGTCCAGATACCCACACAAGCAATCCCAAGGCAATGCCCTATGGATGAACTGGTCAGGAATATTTGCTTACGCTTTTCCTCCTCTCCCTCTCCTTCCTTACCTAGTAAACAAATTGAGTCAAAACAAACTCAAACTCATTTTAATAGCACCAACGTGGGCAAGACAACCCTGGTACACAACACTGCTAGATCTGTCTGTAGTACCACACATCAAACTGCCCAACAAACCAGATCTGTTAACGCAACACAACCAACAGATCAGACACCCGGACCCAGCATCGCTGAATCTAGCAATCTGGCTCCTGAAATCCTAGAATTCGGACACTTACAACTTAGCCAAGAGTGTATGGAAGTCATAAAGCAGGCCAGAAGGCCATCCACTAGACACTGCTACGCAAGTAAGTGGAAAAGATTTGTTTGGTACTGCCATCATAATCAGATACAACCACTAGACGCAACTCCAAAACATATAGTAAATTACTTGCTCCATTTACAAAAAGCAAAGCTAGCCTTCTCTTCTATTAAAATACACCTTGCAGCAATATCTGCATACCTGCAAACTACATATTCAACTTCCTTGTATAGGATACCAGTTATCAAAGCATTCATAGAAGGGCTTAAAAGAATTATACCACCAAGAACACCACCTGTTCCTTCATGGAACCTAAACGTGGTTCTAACAAGACTCATGGGCCCACCTTTCGAACCCATGCACTCTTGCGGAATACAATTCCTAACCTGGAAAGTTGCCTTTCTCATCGCCATTACATCTCTAAGAAGAGTAAGTGAAATTCAAGCGTTCACAACACAAGAGCCTTTTATACAAATACATAAAAATAAGGTCGTCCTACGACCTAATCCAAAATTTTTACCCAAAGTTATTTCACCATTCCATCTAAATCAAACGGTAGAACTACCAGTTTTTTTCCCACAGCCAGATTCTGTGGCTGAAAGAGCACTACATACATTAGATGTCAAAAGAGCATTAATGTACTACATTGACAGAACAAAAAACATCAGAAAAACTAAACAGCTATTTATTGCATTCCAAAAACCTCATGCAGGTAACCCAATATCAAAACAAGGTATAGCCAGATGGATAGTTAAATGCATCCAAATCTGCTACCTTAAAGCAAAAAGACAACTGCCCATTACTCCCAGGGCACATTCAACAAGGAAAAAAGGTGCTTCAATGGCCTTTTTAGGAAACATCCCAATGCAGGAAATATGTAAGGCAGCCACTTGGTCTACGCCTCACACATTCACCAAACACTACTGTATGGATGTGCTATCCGCACAACAAGCTACAGTAGGTCAAGCTGTATTAAGAACTCTATTTCAGACAACTTCTACTCCTACAGGCTAAACCACCGCTTATGGGGAACTAACTGCTTACTAGTCTATGCATACCATGTGTATCTACAGCGACAGATGCCATCGAACTGGAAATGTCACTTACCCAGTGTACATCTGTTCGTGGCATCAGTCGCTGAGATTCACATGGACCCACCCACCTCCCCGGAAGCCTGTAGCAGTTCAGAAGTTACTTTCAATTTTGAACATTTGTATATATATTATTTAATCCTTTAATAGGTACATACTTACATTTTTCATTGCGCGGGCACTATTACTATAGTACAACTCCTACCTCACCCTCTGCGGGGAAAACAATCGAAGATGGAGTCGACACCCATGCGCAATGAGCACAGAAGGAGGAGTCACTCGGTCCCGTGACTCGAAAACACTTCTTCGAAGAAAAACAACTTGTAACACTCCGACCCAACACCAGATGGCGAGCTCATGCATACCATGTGAATCTCAGCGACTGATGCCACGAACAGATGTACACTGGGTAAGTGACATTTTCATTATCCTTCAAGACCGTCCGTCGTCGTCCCCCCCCCCCCCCCCATGGCCTGTCCATGTACAACAGCCTTGTGAAAAGAGCTGCAGAAACCAATGGGGTTCACCTGGAAGAGGAGAAGGAGGGAGCATACTTCCTCCTAGACTCTGATGTCTGCCCAAAAGGGGGAACCTATAACTGCCCATGCTACCCTTGATCAAGGTATGGAGGCCTTCAAGGAACCAACCACTACAAGGACGGTGACACCCAGAGTGGAAAATAAATATAAGCTTTCCACTTGTAGGAAGCTGGCCTGGTGTGTGGTGAGCACCTATGGTGTTATCACCTTTTCTGTGGCATGTGTAGCTGCAGATACACATGCTGTGCATTATCCTGCCATCTAGTGTTGGGCTCGGAGTGTTACAAGTTGTTTTTCTTCGAAGAAGTCTTTTCGAGTCACGGGACCGAGTGACTCCTCCCTTTCGGCTCCATTGCGCATGGGCGTCAACTCCATCTTAGATTGTTTTCTTTCCGCCATCGGGTTCGGACGTGTTCCTCTTCGCTCCGTATTTCGAATTGGGAAAGTTAGCAAAAGTATCAAATTAAAGTTATCGTTCGGTACCGGGTTAGTGTTAGTGAATCGGCACGGATATCAAGACCGCTTCGGCGGCCCTTCAGGGCTTCCACTCTTCACCGAGACCTGGTCGGCCAAACCACACCCGTCGTCCCAGACTAATGGACCGGACCCCCTTCCGTTTCTGTCCTAAGTGTCACGCAAAGTATCCTTATACAGACCAGCACCGGGTCTGTAATCTGTTTATATCACCCGAACACAGAGAGGATAAGAGCGTTACGATCGAAAAAGACCTTGAGGGATCGACGCGCAAGAAGACTGCAAATGGTGTCGAAACCGAAAGAACAGCTCGACGTCGGAGAGGAGGAAAGCATCTCCATCCAAGAGACACTCAGATGAATCCGAAGGTGAACGACCCTCGACGGTATAACGAACCGTGAGTAAACCTGCCCCTTCCAAAACTCAGGGTCACACCAAAACATTTAAGGCCATGGGGACGCCACCGCCAGCAGGCCATGGCTCAACCCACCGAAAGGAAGGTGACCAAACATCGGCACCGAAAAAGGCCAAAGAATTGCCGAAGACTTCCGACTCCGGTCGAGAATCCGGCACCCAACGATTTTGACACCGAGAGTTCGAAACGACCAAACCTCGGTACCGAAAAAAGCAGCCTCGGAGCCGAAAAGAAGCTCTTATTCAGAAGAGCAAGGGCTTTCCAGCCAACTCGGGGAAAGACATCGATTTGAGCAAGAGTTAGGTATGGAAGAACCTGACCATACACAACGGAGGTTACACATTCAAAAAGAGACTGGCAAGATACAAACTTTACCTCCACTCAAATCAAAAAGGAAACTTGCATTTCAGGAGACATGTTGGAAAATGGGTTATTGGTAAGGGCAGGTAGGTACGTACACTTAGCAATAGGCCACTAACCTTCACTAAGGTCCAGTTCGGTCTCAGTAAATTAAACCCAGCTCAATCCTTGGTAGCTTGGCAACGAGCGTCAAGGCTTAACTTAGGAGACAGAGGGCCTCATTATGACCCTGGCGGTACAGAACCGCCAGGGTCAACGGGGGCGGGAGCACCGCCGACAGGCCGGCGGTGCTCCCTTGGGCATTCCGACCGCGGCGGTAACACCGCGGTCGGACCGGGACAACTGGCGGTCTCCCGCCAGTTTCCCGCTGCCCAAATGAATCCTCCAAGGCGGCGCAGCATGCTGCGCCGCCTTGGGGATTCTGACACCCCCTACCGCCATCCTGTTCCTGGCGGTTCGCCCGCCAGGAACAGGATGGCGGTAGGGGGTGTCGCGGGGCCCCTGGGGGCCCCTGCAGTGCCCATGCCAATGGCATGGGCACTGCAGGGGCCCTTGTAAGAGGGCCCCGCTAGTATTTCACTGTCTGCATAGCAGACAGTGAAATACGCGACGGGTGCAGTAGCACCCGTCGCACCTTCCCACTCCGCCGGCTCGATTACGAGCCGGCTTCATCGTTGGAAGGTTGTTTTCCCCTGGGCTGGCGGGCGGCCTTTTGGCGGCCGCCCGCCAGCCCAGGGGAAAACTTGGAATACCCTCCGCGGTCTCTGGACCGCGGAGCGGTATTTTGGAGGGGGGGAAGTCTGGCGGGCGGCCTCCGCCGCCCGCCAGACTTAGAATGAGGGCCAGAGTGTAAAGCATTCAAATATCACAAAACAGTAATTAAATAAAACACAGGAAACAGTTTAAAAATCCAAAACCATTTTATAAAAATAGATTGTATTTTTATCTTTAAAATGACACCAAAACAAATAAAATCAGATAAGGGGAACTGGAGATATGAATTTTTAAAGAATTATTATTTTTTTAGCGCCTAGAAACAAAAAGCGCCAATCGGGTCATCTGGTTGCACCTCGACCGGGGCAAAGTCCAAGTTTCAGGCCGACCGCGATGGAGCCCTGCTCGGCTACAGGCCGCGGGAGGCCTCTGTTAAAAGTTTACCTTCACACTTAGTCTCTTTTTCGAAGATTTTCTTCAGCGGGACGAACCTGCCAGTCCAATCCGACCTCCTGGAGCCCTTCTCCGGATACGCGATGCTGGAATCCTCGGTGAAGATTTTTACCTTCGGACTTAGTCGTTTTTTCGGGGTGAAAATCCTTCGACCGGGGTAAATCTTGATCCGACGTCCATGGAGCCCTCCTTGGATACGCTGGCTGGGAGGTCCCGGTCAACTTTTTACCTTCAGACTTTTTCTCTTTTTCTGAGATTTTCTTTACCGGGACGAACCAGCAAATCGGGCCGGGTCGCAGTTGAGGCAAGCCGGCTACAGTTGCCGCGGTGGGTCGGTCCCTCTATGGAGTTTTTTTTTTACAAAAGTTGGCCAAACTTCTCCAAACTTCTGGGGCTTCTCCCAGATGTCCTTTTAAGGTTCTTTTGAGGTCCACAGCTCACCCCAAGGCTCCAGAAGTTCTGGGATGGTCCTTGGGGGGTGCGGACTACAACTCCCAGAATGCACCTGGCGCAAACTCCTTTTTGGCCACAGGACAGTGGTCAGCTGGTCGCTTTCTTCAGGAGTTGGTGCAGGGGACTCTGGTTAGCAATTTTTCACCTGTAGCAAACAGGGAGTCCCTCCTTGAACCAGTTGAAGCCAGGCAAAGTCCTTCTTGTGGTGAAGCCCAAGTGTGCAGCTGGTGCAGTCCTTCTGAGTGCAGGTTCCAGGTGCAGGGCAGTCCTTCTTCTTCTGTAGTTCTTCCTTGTTGGATGTGGTAGTGAACTGAGGTGTGGGTGCAGGTCTGACAGTTTTATCCTTGCTCCTGGGTGAAAAGCAGGGGGGTCCTGGTTCTCCAATCAGGTGCAGGGTCCTTCCCCCTGTGATGACCACTTCCTGGGAAGTGTGGCAAAAATCAGTCCCAGGAGGCAACATCTCTAAAAATCCATCATGGCTGAATCTGATTTTTGGAGGTTATATCTGGCTGAGCCCCCCCACTGGTGTGGCTAAAAATCATAAACACACCCCTCTCCTGCCCTCTCCTAATCTAATCAAGGGGGCACCTAGTTGTCTGGGGTTGCAGGATGTGGGGGTGTTGCTGGTAGCTCCAAATGTCCTTCTCTGCCTTTGAAGACCAGTTTGGCAGCCCTCCCCCTTCCTGCCTCACCATCTGCTGAGGGGAGATTCCCCCCCACAGGCACATTCCTTTGTGTGAAGCCAGGCCACTTCACACCTCATCAAGGTAGCCTGGCCAGGCTGCTAAAGGCTGGCCAATCAGGGCACAGCAGCAAAAAACAATGCAGGGCTGAAATTGGCAACTTTTCAGGTAAAGTTTAAAACTCTTTACCTGAACAAGTTATATTAAATCCAACAACTGGAAGTTGTGGGATTTATTACAACAATTAATTTGATGCCAAACTCTTGGTATGCATCATTTAAGGAGACTTTAAGAATTAAAATAAAGTCTCCCCATTCTAGCCTATGAAGGCCATTTACTACAATGAGGGGAAAACGAATTTGGCTGTTTTTACCTCACCAGGGCTTATAAAACTATTTTTATAAGGTCCCTGCATATAATTACATGGCACCCAGCCCTAGGGGCACATAGGGCACACCTTAGGGGTGACTTATATGTAAAAATAAGGTAGTTGAAGACTTTGGAACTACTTTTAATTCCAAAGTCGAATTTGCATATAACTTTAATTTAAAAGCAGCCAGCAAGGCAGGCCTGCCTTTAAAATGACACTGGGCACCTCAGCAGTGCACTACCTATGCTGTGGTCCCTAAACCTACATGCCCTACCATATACTAGGGACGTATAGGTAGGTTAACTTAGCCAATTATAATTAGCCTAATTTGCATATCCATTTTACACAGAGCACAGGCCCTGGGACTGGTTAGCAGTACACAGGGCACCATCAGAGTCAGGAAAACACCAGCAAAAAGTGGAAAATGGGGGCAAAAAGTTAGGGGGCCTCTGCAATCAGCCTTGTTTTCCCACAAGACAGAAATGCAACTTAAGGCAAAAGTGGTTAGAGACAAATCTCTACAACCGATGTTCTCACCCCAAACGTCCACACCTCACTCACCACAATTGTCACCAGTGGGAACGCCTATAATGCAGTCACCCACACATACTGGGATGACACAGGATGACGCTGATGCGTGGGACTTATATGATGCACCAGTTTCGGATAACAGTCCAGAATGTTATCCAACAAAGCTGTCACCACCAGAAGACAGTACTGCATATACGCAGGTACTATCCAGGGCAGCTACGTTCCACAACGTAGCAATGCACACAGAGCCAGTGGAGGATGACTTCCTTTTTAACACTCTGGCATCCACCCACGCTTCCTATCAGAGTCTGTCGATGCTCCCGGGCATGCTCAAGCACGCGCAACAGGTCTTCCAGGAGCCTGTAAAGGGAAGAGCTATCACGCCTAGAGTTGAGAAAAAGTACAAACCTCCCCCAACAGATCCTGTGTTCATAACACAGCAACTCACACCGGACTCAGTGGTTGTAGGGGCGGCAAGAAAAAGAGCAAACTCTCAATCGTCAGGAGACGTTCCACCACCTGACAAAGAAAGTAGAAAATTCAACGCAGCGGGCAAGCGAGTGGCAGGACAAGCAGCCAATCAATGCGAATAGCAAATTCACAAGCCCTACTTGCACGCAACGACAGGTCACACTGGGACGAGATGTAAGACATCATACATCACTTGCCCAAAGAACACCAAAAACGTGCGCAGCAAGTAGTGGAAGAGGGACAGGCCATATCTAATAACCAGATAAGGTCCACAATAGACACTGCAGACATGCAGCACGGACTGTCAACACGGCTGTGACAATTCGCAGAAATGCATGGCTGAGAAGTTCTGGATTCAAGCCAGAGATTCAACGAGCGGTGTTAAATATACCGTTTAATCAACAACAGTTGTTTGGGCCGGAAGTCAATACAGCCATTGAAAAAAGGAAAAAAGACACGGACACGGCCAAAGCCATGGGCGCGCTCTGTTCCCCACAAGTCAGAGGCACCTTTAGAAAACCACAATTCAGAGGAGGTTTTCGGCAGCAAACATCTGAGCCTTCCACCTCTCAAACCAGACCCTCCTATCAGGCACAATACCAAAGGGGAGGGTTTTGTGGTTCCTATAGAGGACAATTCCCAAGAGGAAGGGGAAAATTCCAAACAACCAAACCAAGCCAGACCAAGCAGTGACTTCAATGTCACAACACCCCAACACTTGTCACCAGTGGGGGGGGAGGCTAACCACATACTACCAAAACTGGACACATATTACCACAGACGCATGGGTTTTATCAATTATCCAACAAGGTTATTGCATAGAATTCATGAGATTCCCGCCAGATGTGCTACCCAAAACGCACAGACTGTCCCAACAACACTTAGACCTATTACAAATAGAGGTCCAAGCACTACTACAAAAACAAGCAATAGAGCTTGTACCCAGTCATCAAAAAGGAACAGGCGTCTACTCACTATATTTCCTGATTCCAAAAAAGGACAAAACGTTAAGACCTATCTTAGATCTCAGAACACTGAATCTCTTCATCAAATCAGACCACTTCCACATGGTAACACTTCAAGACGTAGTTCCCTTATTAAAAAAGGAGGAATACATGACAACATTGGATCTCAAGGATGCGTATTTCCACATACCCATCCGTCCTTCTCACAGAAAATACTTAAGGTTTGTAATGCACGGCATACACTAGCAATTCAAAGTGCTACCGTTCGGAATAACAACAGCCCCAAGGGAATTCACAAAATGCCTAGCAATAGTAGCCGCTCACATAAGGAGACAGCACATGCACGTATTCCCATATTTAGACGACTGGCTAATAAAAACCAACACTCAACAACAGTGTCTTCTTCACACGCAATACGTCATAGAAACTCTACACAAACTGGGGTTCTCTATAAATTACCAGAAATCACATCTGCAACCATCCCAAATACAACAATACTTGAGAGCAACACTCAACACACAAAGGGCAATTGCCACTCCAAGTCAACAAAGAGTCCAATCGTTCCAAAATGTAAGCTCAAGCATACAACCGAACCAACACTACACGGTAAGGTTTGTAATAAAACTACTATAGCCATTGTCCCAAATGCAAGATTACACATGTGGCCCTTACAACAGTGCCTAGCAAAACAATGGACACAAGCACAGGGTCAACTTCAAGATCTAATGTTGATAGACCAGCAAACACACGCCTTGCTTCAATGGTGGAACCCTATAAATTTAAACAAAGGGCGGCCATTCCAAGACCCTGTGCCTCAAGCTGTTATCACAACAGATGCTTCCATGGTGGGGTGTGGAGCACACCTCAACAATCACAGCATAGAGTCAAAGGGACAATCAACAAAAACAACTTCACATAAATCACTTGGAACTGCTAGCGGTTTTTCTAGCATTAAAAGCGTTTCAACCACTAGTAGCCCACAAACACATTCTTGTCAAGACAGACAATATGACAACAATGTACTATCTCAACAAACAAGGGGGGGGGGGACACTCGTCACAACTGTGTCTCTTAGCACAAAAGATTTGGCATTGGGCAATTCACAACCACATTCGCCTAATAGCACAATACATACCAGGCATTCAGAATCAGTTAGCCGACAATCTCAGTCGAGATCACCAGCAAACTCACGAATGGGAAATACATCCCCAGATCCTACAGGACCACTTCCACCGCTGGGGAACACCAAACATAGACCTATTCGCAACAAAAGAAAACGCAAAATGCCAAAACTTCGCGTCCAGGTACCCACACCCTCAGTCCAAGGGCAATGCACTATGGATCAGTTGGTCAGGGATATTTGCTTACGCTTTTCCCCCTCTCCCACTCATTCCTTATCTGGTCAACAAACTAAGTCAAAACAAACTCAAACTAATACTCAGCACCAACCTGGGCTCGCCAACCGTGGTACACAACACTGTTGGACTTATCAGTAGTACCCCACATCAAACTACCAAACAGACCAGATCTGTTAAAACAACACAAACAACCGATCAGACACCCGAATCCAGCATCGCTCAATCTGGCTCCTGAAGTCTTAGAATTCGGTCATTTAAATCTTACACAAGAGTGTATGGAGGTCATTAAACAAGCCAGAAAACCTACAACAAGCCATTCATTGCTACGCAAACAAATGTAAGAGATTCATTTGCTACTGCCACACTAATCAAATTCAACCATTACATGCCTCCACAAAGGACATTGTAAGCTATTTATTACACTTACAAAAGTCTAATCTAGCATTCTCTTCCATTAAGATCCATCTCACTGCAATATCTGCCTATCTGCAGATTACACATACAACATCACTTTTTAGAATCCCAGTCATTAAAGCATTTATGGAGGGACTAAAAAGAATTATACCCCCAAGGACACATCCAGTACCTTCGTTGAACCTTAATATTGTATTAACACGACTCATGGGCCCACCATTCGAACCCATGCATTCTTGTCAAATTCAATATCTGACTTGGAAAGTAGCCTTTCTAATAGCTATGAGAAGAAGAAAACCACGGCACATCACAAGCTCAAGGTGAAAAACCATTTATTCCTTGGTGATATATCAGGACAAGAGTCCTCTGATCTCATGAAACACACTAAATAAGTGGTTTGGAAGCAATGTACAATTTTCATGTTTGTGAAAAATCAGCCGACACGTGTTTCGTCATCATTGACTTTTTCAAGGCTGTAAACATATATAAATAGGATGTATTAATCACAAGAATTGTAAATGCATAGAAATCCGATTGAATTTTAGTGTTAAGCTGTGAAAGCAACCAAAGTTTGTGAGTTGGGAAGAGAAGCCCAGTGTCCTAGGATGATGTACTGAAGATCTAGCATCAGAAGAGAAGGGTAATGCCTCCTTTTACCCCTGTGTGTAATGAAACCAACCACAATCTGGAAAACACAGTGTGTGGCAAGACAAGAGAGAGAATACAGGTGCTGGTATGAACAAAAAAATTTGTAAGATAGAAACAATAAAGATGCCTTCAACCCAAAGAGAATAATACTGGCTTTGGTGTTCAAAGAATAGTGATCATCACCTACGTTTAATGTGAGGAACTAATAATATACGCCTAGAAGCAGGAGAGGTTGAAAAGAAAAAATACGGACATACCTTTTTAAATATGGAACTTAAAATTGTGTTTAAACGGACTCCAATTAACAAGAACTGTAAGAATAAGTACAGATTGTGGCATAGATGTAGTCAGAGTCCAGAGACCATGGTAAGTCTAGAAGGGAAAAAAAGAATCAACAGTAAGCCAGAAAAATATCAAATGAAAAGAAAAAGGAGAAAAAAGGGCCTGGGTATAGGAATAATGGCAACTAATATCAAAAAGTTTAAAACGAAAAAGAGTAATACTGAAAATGTATTTGTGTATTGTTTTGAGATATACTCCACGATTGTTAATGTAGAAAAAATATAGAAGTCTAATATGATTAATGTATCTTATTTGCAGTTTAAGTTGTGGGAGCAGGTCAGCTAAAAAATTATGTGTATTGGGGTTAATGAAGAGAGAACTAGAAACTGAGTAGAGGCAAAAAGAAAAGGACATACGCCTCTGTATAGCGTAAGCCCTTGTCAAACACGCTGAATATCCTTGGGCCCAAAGCGCGCTACACGTATTTTTGCGCCATAGTGGGTACAGGGAGAGAAAGTATTGAAAAAGGCCTGTGTATTCTCTCAAGGTGCACAAACGCGGGGAAATATAAAACGCGCCCAGCCGCCCTTCAAACCGAATAGAAGGTAATCAAAGAATAGCGGCGAGTGCTGGGAAAAACAAAACGCATGTCACCGTCAGAGGGTTAAATGAAGAATGAGTATCCGAGTCCTCTTACCTGCAACAAGTCTACGCTTCTGTGCCGTCTGTGTGTGGCGTCGCCCAAGATACGTTTGCCGACATCACACCGGTATTTGTAATGGGAAGAGGACCAAGAATAGAAATAGAAACCGGACTAATAAAAAGCCGGGAAATGAAGTCCGCCATCTTGGAAAGGGGAAGGGGGACCCAGATATATGTGAAAGTATGAGAGGAAAGTAGTGCACGTGACAAAGCACTAGGAAGGAAAAAACACCGCAAAAGTTACATGGAGTAAGTGGGTGAAAGGAAATAAAGAACATGTGCCCACTGAGAAGTAGTGAGCATGTATCAAAGGCAAATTTGTTATCCGAAATGTTTTGTAAACACAGAAACAATGAAGTAAGAAGTTTGAAACTTCAAGCGAGGGCGTTTACCAACAAACAAGTGATGGGCATGTAAGATTACAACTTGATTATCAGAAAATATTTTGCAAATCAGAGATATTCACGTTTTAACAATGAAAAAGATTGCAGAGGACATATATGTTAACACACATCATCTAATTAGTTGTACAATGACCAACAGGTGCGCAGCCAGCCCACCAGAGCCGGTAAGAGAGAAACACGCATAATCAAGGAGTATTAACAATCGCAAATTGGGCATGGTCACATTGTATTGAAATAAATCACAAATAATAACATGTGGACCATTACATTAAACGGGTGACATATCACAATTGATGTATTGTAACAGGTTAGTGGTCTATAAGAAGACATGAAGATCTTTATCAGAGTTGAGCCTCCCCTCCACAGAGCACAGTTTAACTATCCACCTACTCTCCAGTTGTCTCAAGAAGAGAGTCTTATTGCCACCCCTTGGATACTTACCTAGGGTAGCAATGCCATGTGTTTGTATGTCTAGTTTTTCTTGCAGAGGGTGTACTGAGTTGTAATGCACAGCAAAAGGGTAGTCCCTGTTATTGTTTTTAATCGCCCAGATATGTTCTTGCAGTCTTTCTTTGAATGGTCTGATTGTACTGCCGACATAAATTGTTTTGCATATACAAATGATGCACTACACAATGAACTTGGTATTACAATTCATGAATTGCTTGATGGTGTGTGTTGTTTTTGTGTTGTGGCAAAACTTCTTCATTTTGTCTAAGGCATATTCACAAACATTGCAGTGACCGCATTTGTAAAATCCCGGAGGTGGAGAGGGTAACCAGCTAACATTAGTGACCATTGGTAGATAGCTGTGGCACAATTTGTCCCTCAAGGTGCGGCCTCTGCGATGAATCATGTCTGGTCTATTCTTTAGACCTTTCTTAAGAGTCTCATCAGATAGTAGAATGTGCCAGTTTTTCTTGGGAATCTTAAATACTTCTGAACTGGCACACGTGTAGGTAGTTATGAATGCTGGGGCCTTTTTTTGGGGCGTCTGTTTATGTGTTTTTTTGTGAAAAAGAGATGTTCTATCAATCTTTAAAATCCTATCCCGTGTGTTACTTAGCAGTTTCTTAGAGTAACCTCTATTGAGAAAACAATGCTCTAGTAGTTCCAACTGTTTGGAAAATTCTAGATCTTCCTGGCAGTTACGTCTAACCCTCACAGCTTCCCCAAACGGGATAGCTTTGATTTGGGCATGTGGGTGTGCGCTACTAGCATGCAAGATGGAGTTAGAAGCTGTGGCTTTCCCGAATAGCTTGGAACAAATGTGATTGCCTTCAGTGTAAAGTGTCACGTCCAAAAAGTCGACACTCACAGAGCTGGTACTGCTGGTGAAGTGTATGTTGTACGAGTTGACATTTAGGTACTGGATGAACAAATCTAAGGACATATGGTCCCCTGACCAGAAGAGGAGGACATCATCGATGTACCGACCCCAGTAAAAGATGTGCTGCATAAGTTCCGGTGGACCCTTTGTCCACAAGTGATGATGTTCAAAATGTCCCATGTATAGGTTGGCAAAGGAGGGTGAAAATGTGGCCCCCATGGCAACCCCCTGTTTCTGATGGATACAACTACCTGTGGATTCCTCACCTAATGAATACTCTCATGGCGCCAGCATTCGACGGAAATCTTCTTCCTAGTCTCTGCACGTCGACGAGGACGTCACTCTAGCCCACGCGACGCCGTCTGACGTCATACAGGCAATAAGAGGTCCTCGACGACGTGCCGACGTCAGTTCCCTTTTTTCCGTGCATTCGAAACGGTTATCTTCGAGGGAGCAACTGTTACTTTCGTGGTTACAGTGTATTTTTTGCTGCGTAGTCCTTCGCTGCAGTAATAATGTCGCAGAGAAAGTCGGGTTTTAAGCCTTGTCGTGAGTGTGGGGGCAAGATTTCAGTTACGGATCCTCACTCCGACTGCCTTTGGTGTTTAAGCTCCGACCACAACGTCTCGACTTGCGATTCATGCCAGCACATGAATCCAAAGGCCCTCAAGGAACGTGAGGCGAAGTTGTTTATGGCGAAGTCGAAGAAAGAAAAACATCATAAGAAGTCTTCTTCGCCAAGGCATCGGCGTCATCGAGACTCCCGGCGCCGTAGAGAATCACGGCGCCATTCAAGCAAGGAGACTCGTTCCAAGTCTTCGGATCGGCGCCGGAGAACTTGGGAGGTCAGTCCCACGGTCACGCAGCATCCATCGACGCCGTTGCCCTCTCCGGCGTCACCGACTTCACCTGGACAGGCGTCGGTGATTGAAGTGGTGCAGCCTCTGGTGTTGTCTCCGGCGTCGCAGACGTCGAGGCCGGCGTCGGGGTCGCCTTCGATACAGGCACCCCAGTATCCGGCTTTTCCCACCCCTGGAGCCAATAGTACCGCATTCCTAAATGCGATGTATTCCAACAGATGGCTCCAGGGGGTGCTCCGGCTGGCCCTTTGGCCTTTTCATTGGGTGATCCTGCGCCTCTACGGCCGGCACCCTTTATGCCCTTTCTCCCTTTTGGGAACGTGGGCTCGGCGCCGGTGTCGGCGCCGGTGGCCGCTCCGGTGACTTCGGAGGGATTGGTCCCGGAGATTTCCATTCTGTCGTCGGGATTTCGTCCTGTGACTCCGGTGGGTCCATCCGCTCCGAGTGCTCTTTCATCGGCGCCGAAGCTACCTGTGGCGCCGGACGCGGCGTCGGTGGCTTCTGAAGATCGGCGCCGATCTTCGGCTTCGGCGGAGGCATTGTCGACTCCGCGTATCGAGCAGAGGCTTCATTCGAGGAGACGTGCTCTCCGTTTATTAGAGGAGCAGGAGTACCAACGAGTCCTGGAAGAAGGAGAACTAGAGGACTCGGGTGATGGACTGCATGGTCTAGATACAGCCATTGGGCTGGACACTTCCCCTGAGTGGGATCTTTCGTCTCCAGGGGAATACACGGAGGAGGCTGCTTCCTTTCACGCAGTGGTACGGAAGGCAGCTAGTTTTCTGGACCTGCCTTTGCCGGTGGCAGAGACAAAACAGAACCTTCTGACAGAGGTGCTTCATCCGGCCTCAGCTGCGGCAGAGCCTCTATTGCCGTTTAATGACGCTTTGCTGGATCCGGTGCTAGAGGTGTGGAAAAGACCAGTATCTTCCCCAGCGGTTCATAGAGCCGTAGCCAGGAGGTATCGAGCTGCACCAACTGACCCTGGCTTTCTTTCTAGGCACCCTACACCGGAGAGCTTGGTGGTGCAGGCTTCCTGTTCATCCAAATCAGCGCCTGGTTCTTTCCCGACAGTGCCTGAGGACAGGGACTCGAAGAAACTGGATGCGCAGTCCAAGAAAATCTTTTCGTCCTGCAGTCTGTCGTTGAAGGCCACCAACGCAACTTGTATCTTGGGGAGATATATTCATGCTCTTATGGATGACATTTCCTCATCATTTACGGAGCTTCCCCAGGGTATTTTGGATGTTGTTTCAGATGCCCAGGCTGCCGCGACCCAGATTATTCAGTCTGGGCTGGACACGACCGACTCGGTGGCCAGAGCAATGGAGACAGGCCTGGCTCTGTAATTCGGGGTTTTCTGCAGAGGTGCAGTCAACCCTATTGGATCTCCCTTTTGATGGGGACAAGCTGTTTGGCGCCAAGGCAGATTCGGCCTTGGAACGTTTTAAGGAGAGCAGGACCACAGCCAAATCGCTAGGACTTCAAGCTCCTTCTTCCTCTGCCTCTTCCAGGATTTTCAGGAGGTTTCGGGGATTTGGGCGTGGCTCTTCCTCCTCTTCCTTTCGGGGGAGATTCCAGCAACCTGCCTCTTCCCATCCCTATAGATCTTTCAGAGGGAGAGGGAGGGCCCGCACCAGAGGAGCCTCTCAGCAGCACTCTGCCTCTTCCTCATCCTCTGGAGGGGTGCAGCAGGGAAAGCAGCCTTAGGCTTCCACCATTTCCCACTCACTCCTCTCCTGTAGGGGGAAGATTACAGCATTTTCTCCGCAAGTGGAAGACTATTACAACGGACACTTGGGTTCTCAGTATTGTGGGAAAAGGCTACACCCTTCCTTTTCGGGAGTTCCCGCCCCTCATCACGCCCCGCCCATCTTATTGTTCAGAAGAACACCTCCTGTTGCTAGAACAGGAGGTACAAGTCCTCCTTTCAAAGGGCGCGGTAGAGTTGGTCCCAGAGCAGGAAAGGGGTCGAGGTTGTTACTCAAGGTATTTCCTGATTCCCAAGAAGGATGGTCGGTTGAGACCAATCCTGGACCTGAGGATCTTGAATTGGTTCCTCAAACAGGAAAAGTTCAAGATGCTGACCCTAGCTCAGGTGCTTTTGGCGTTGAACAAGGAAGATTGGATGGTGTCTGTCGACTTGCAGGATGCTTACTTTCATATCCCGATACTCAAGTCACACAGGAAGTATCTCCGGTTTATGGTGGGATCGCAGCACTATCAGTTTGCGGTCCTTCCGTTTGGTCTTACTTCAGCACCTCGAGTCTTCACGAAGGTGATGTTGGTGGTTGCGGCAGAGCTCAGAAGGAAGGGGATAGCAGTATTCCCTTACTTGGACGACTGGTTGATCAAAGCCAAGTCGCCGAGCTTGTGTTGCATCATCTGCAGTCGACGACTCAGTTGTTGTTCGACTTGGGTTTTTCGGTGAACGAGCCCAAATCTCACCTGGAGCCCTCTCAGCGCCTCCTGTTCATAGGGGCAGTACTGGATACAACATTGAGTCGAGCCTTTCCTCCGCCTCAGCGGATTCAAGATATTCAGGAATTGGTTCCAATGTTTCGAAATGGAGCGGTAGTTCCAGTCCTAAAGGAGGTCCTTCGTCTGCTCGGTCTGTTTGCCTCCTGCATTCTGTTGGTCACGCATGCTCGCTGGCACATGAGGGCTCTTCAGTGGTGCCTCCGAAGGCAGTGGTCTCAACACAAAGGAGATCTAGAAGGTGCTGTCAAGATCTCCAGAGATGCTGCTGTGGACTTGAAGTGGTGGATTGTGAGCAACAATCTTTCACAAGGAAAGCCGTTCGCGCAGTCGCCACCAGTGGCCACGGTCATAACGGATGCTTCCACTCTAGGGTGGGGAGCTCATCTGGGGGATCTGGAGATCAAAGGCCTTTGGTCTCACGAGGAGCAGATGTTTCATATCAATCTGTTGGAGTTACGGGCTGTACGTCTGGCTCTCAAGGCCTTCCTCCCTTCCCTTCGTGGACAGTCGGTACAGGTCCTGACGGACAATACTACCACGATGTGGTACATAAACAAACAGGGAGGAGTAGGGTCGTACCTTCTCTGCAGAGAAGCTCTTCGACTATGGTCCTGGGCAAAGGACCATCAGATTTGCTTGGTAGCAAATCATCTGGCCGGGGTCTTGAATGTACGTGCAGACGGTCTCAGTCGCCAATTCTCGGCAGACCACGAGTGGCGTCTCCATCCAGATCAAGCCCGTTTGATCTTCCAAAGGTGGGGGTTTCCTCGGGTAGATCTGTTTGCCACTCTGGAGAACGTGCATTGTCCGTTATTCTGCAGCCTCCAGTATCCGATGCAAGGAGCGTTGGGGGACGCGTTTCAAATAACCTGGTGCGGCCAGTTGCTTTACGCGTTTCCTCCCATACCCTTGATTCCTCGAGTATTGAGAAAGATTCGCCAAGACCGGGCGCTAGTCATCTTAATAGCTCCGGATTGGCCAAGGAGGGTGTGGTACTCCGACATTCTCCAACTCTCAATGTGCCCTCCGCTCCGTCTCCCTTTCAGGGCAGACCTCCTCTCGCAGTCGCAGGGGCAGGTTTTACACCCCAACCTCCAGAGTCTGCACCTACATGCCTGGAGATTGAACGGGGCAACCTGAGTTCCTTCTCTCTCCCGCCTGATGTAGTGGATGTTACTCCACTAAATCTATCTACGCTAATAGGTGGTCTAAATTTGTTGCGTGGTGTGGAGAGAGGCAGATTGATCCCTTACATGCTCATCTATCGGACGTTTTGTCTTTTGCTCTGTCTCTAGCGCAGAAAGGTTGTGCAGTGGCTACCATTAAGGGTTATTTGTCGGCCTTGTCAGCCTTCATTTGTCTTCCAGACCAACCATCGTTATTTAAATCCCCTATTGTTATCAGATTCTTGAAAGGTCTTCTAAATAAATATCCTCCAAAACCATTCGTTATGCCGCAATGGGATTTGTCCTTGGTCCTGACTTTCCTTATGGGGCCCCCTTTTGAGCCTATGCATTCTTGCCCCTTAAGGTATTTGGTTATAAAAACAGTTTTCCTGGTAGCTATAACATCTGCAAGGAGAGTGAGTGAGTTGCAGGCCTTATCAGTAAAGCCCCCTTATACAACTTTTTATGGGGATAAGGTGGTGTTGAGGACCAAGGCTGCTTTCCTCCCGAAGGTTGTTTCACCCTTCCATTTGGCTCAGACAATTACTTTGTCCACGTTCTATCCTCCGCCTCATCCTTCTAAAGAGGAAGAAAGACTGCACCGTCTGAACCCAAAGAGGGCGTTGAGCTTCTTTATTGATAGAACAAAGGATTTCAGGCTGGAGGATCAGCTGTTCATCGGGTACGTGGGCAAGAGGAGAGGAAAGGCAGTCCACAAGAGAACACTCTCCAGGTGGGTGGTTCTTTGCATTAAAATCTGTTACTCTTTGGCAAAGAAGGACCCTCCTGAGGGCATTAGAGCTCATTCCACCAGAGCTAAGTCGGCCACTTCGGCCTTGGCCAGAGGTGTTCCTGTGGTTGACATCTGCAAGGCCGCAACTTGGTCATCCCTTCACACTTTTGCGAAACATTACTGTTTGGACTCTGAGGTCAGAAGGGACGGCCATTTTGCACGGTCAGTGCTGCAGGATTTCTTGGTTTGACCATTTAGGCACCCGCCACCGGCCGTGGTACTGCTTTGGGACTCTATTCATTAGGTGAGGAATCCACAGGTAGTTGTATCCATCAGAAGAACGAGTTACTTACCTTCGGTAACGACTTTTCTGGTGGATACATTAGCTACCTGTGGATTCCTCACAGTCCCACCCGCCTCCCCGTTGCCTTTCTGGTCTTACCAAGTAATCCTTGAGTGCGCTCCTCTTGGTCTTCAAGGTTGCAATAGATGTTGTATATATGGATACTTGTGTATATTTATCTGTATATATATATATATATATATATGTATATATCTTTGTGAACATACATGATTTGCATATATTTGTTCGTTATATTAAATTTACAGCTATTCATTGCAATATTGTGTATTTTACAAGGTTATGGGATGTTGCCTTGCTCTTTCATTGCATTGGGTGGTTGTTCTCATGCACGTAAAAAATGTTGGTACTGACGTCGACACGTCGTCGAGGACCTCTTATTGCCTGTATGACGCCAGACGGCGTCGCGTGGGCTAGAGTGACGTCCTCGTCGACGTGCAGAGACTAGGAAGAAGATTTCTGTCGAATGCTGGCGCCATGGGAGTATTCATTAGGTGAGGAATCCACAGGTAGCTAATGTATCCACCAGAAAAGTCGTTACCGAAGGTAAGTAACTCGTTCTTCTGTCTGTACCAGATCCCCTCATGTAAGAAAACATTGTTGTCCATAACTAAATTGATTAGATCCATCAACATGTTAGAATGTTCCAGAAACGTAGCTTCTCTTTTGTCCAGAAAATACTGGATGGCGGCCATCCCTTCATTCTTAGGTATGCTCGTGTAAAGAGAAGTGACATCCAATGTGGCTAAAATGTGTCCTTCCGTCCATTCGTAGTCTGCAATAAGACTAAGAAGATGTGTTGTGTCTTTAATGTATGACGGTAGGTTGCATACAAAAGGTTGTAGATAAAGGTCAATATATTCGAAGAGTTTTTCTGTGGGTGAGTTGATGCCAGATATAATGGGTCTGCCAGGAGGGAAAGATGCTGGCTTGTGACCTTTGGGGAGAATGTAAATACACGGAAACATGGGCGTTGGATTAAAAAGATACTTGCATTCAGAATCTGTTAGGAGACCTCTGTCCTTCCAGAAACTTAGTGAAGTCTCTACGTCTTTGGTGATTCTGCCCACAGGGTTGTTGTGAAGCTTACAATAGGCTTTTTGATCTTGGAGTTGTCTGTCTCTTTCTCCAACATAGTCTTTGCGGTTAATTATGATAATATTTCCACCTTTGTCAGCCTCCTTGATTACTACATCTCTGATGTCATCCAAAGAACGCAGAGCCTTAAGCTCCTGTGGGCTCAAGTTGCGTGACCAAGTTTTGCGACCAAATGTGTATTGATTCTCCAATTTGTAGGGATCATTGGTGACTAATTTGTAGAAAACATCTATTGCATTATCAGATGAAAAGATGGGTGTGAATCTGGATCGTGGTCTGAGACCACTGGTGCAGGTGGCAGAACTGCTAATATCCAGGTCCCTTAAAATGTCATCACAAGTGGGTGTGTGTCTGCTGTTATCATCACCCTCTAAGGAGAGTAGGGTCTGTATGTCTCTTATGTCCCCAATGGAAAAATCACATGTATCTGTATTGTCTGTATAGTTTACGTCAAATTGATGTTTATGATCGAAATATTTCATTAATTTACATTTCCGTGTAAATTTAAATAGCTATCACATCACTTAGAAGAGTGAGTGAAATACAAGCATTTACTATTCAAGAACCCTTTATGCAAATACATAAACATAAAGTGGTTCTCCGTACAAATCCAAAATTCTTACCAAAGGTCATATCACCATTCCATCTAAACCAAACTGTGGAACTCCCAGTCTTCTTTCCACAACCAGACTCAGTAGCTGAAAGGGCCTTGCATACATTAGACATAAAAAGAGCACTAATGTATTACATTGACAGAACTAAACAATTTCGTAAAACAAAACAATTGTTTGTAGCTTTCCAAAAACCTCATGCAGGTAACCCTATATCCAAACAAGGCATTGCCAGATGGATTGTTAAATGTATTCAAACTTGCTACATTAAAGCTAAAAGAGAATTACCGATTACACCAAGAGCACATTCCACTAGAAAGAAAGGCGCCACAGTGGTTTTTCTTGGGAATATACCAATGACAGAAATTTATAAGGCAGCCACCTGGTCTACGCCACATACATTTACTAAGCATTACTGTGTAGATGTGTTAGCAACACAACAAGCCACAGTAGGACAGGCTTTATTAAGAACATTATTTCAAACAACTTCAACTACTACAGGCTAAACCACCGCTTTTTGGGGAGATAACTGCTTAGTAGTCTATGCACCGCATGTGTATCTGCAGCTACACATGCCACCGAACGGAAAATGTCACTTACCCAGTGTACATCTGTTCGTGGCATGAGACGCTAAAGATTCACATGCGCCCTCCCACCTCCCCGGTAGCCTGTAGCCGTTTTTAGTTGCATGACAATTGTAAATATGTAAATAAATATTATTTTAATAGACATTAGATACATACATTACTACTCCATTGCATGGGCACCTCTAGTATACTCACAACTCCTACCTCACCCTCTGCGGGGAAAACAATCTAAGATAGAGTTGACGCCCATGCGCAATGGAGCCGGAAGGGAGGAGTCACTCGGTCCCCTGACTCGAAAAGACTTCTTCGTAGAAAAACTACTTGTAACACTCCGAGCCCAACACTAGATGGCAGGATAATGCACAGCATGTGAATCTGCAGCGCCTCATGTCACGAACAGATGTACACTGGGTAAGTGACATTTTCCATACCAGGTCCAGATTTCCCCTATTAATGAAGTGTAGGAATTGTCTAGGAAGCCAGGGCTCTCTAGAGTTAGCTGTGGATGAGCAGCTGAGACTTATCTAGGAGACATGCAAAGCTTACGCAATGCCACTATAGTCACACAGCACTTGCACACAGTGTTACAAAAATACAGTGTAGGAAGTTGGCTCTGTATGTACTATTTCAAAGTAAGAAATAGCATGCACAGAGTCCAAGGGTTCCCCTTAGAGGTAAGATAGTGGCAAAAAGAGATAATTCTAATGCTCTATTTTGTGGTAGTGTGGTCGAGCAGCAGGCTTATCAGAGGGTAGTGTTAAGCATTTGTTATACACACACGAGCAATAAATGAGGAACACACACTCAAAGACTTACTCCAGGCCAATAGGTTTTTATATAGAAAAATATATTTTCTTAGTTTATTTTAAGAACCACAGGTTCAAGATTTACAAACAATACTTTAAATGAAAGGTATTTCACTTAGGAACTTTAGGAACTTTGAATTAGCAAAATAGCATATACAGTTTTCACCCAAATGGCAATAAGCTATTTTAAAACTGGACACTTAGTGCAATTTCCAACAGTTCCTGGGGGAGGGAAGTGTTTGTTAGTTTTGCAGGTAAGTAAACCACCTACAGGGTTCAAAGTTGGGTCCAAGGTAGCCCACCGTTGGGGGTTCAGGGCAACTTCAAAGTTACCACACCAGCAGCTCAGGGCGGGTCAGGTGCAGAGGTCAAAGTGGTGCCCAAAACACAAAGGCTTCAATGGAGAAGGGGGTGCCCCGGTTCCAGTCTGCCAGCAAGTAAGTACCCGCGTCTTCAGAGGGCAGACCAGGGGGGTTTTGTAGGGCACCGGGGGGGACACAAGTCAGCACAAAAAGTACACCCTCAGCGGCACGGGGGCGGCCGGGTGCAGAGTGCAAACAGGCGTCTGGTTTGCAAGTGAGTTCAATGGGAGACCAAGGGGTCTCTTCAGTGATGCAGGCAGGCAAGGGGGGGGCTCCTCGGGGTAGCCACCACCTGGGCAAGGGAGAGGGCCACCTAGGGGTCACTCCTGCACTGGAGGTCGGATCCTTCAGGTCCTGGGGGCTGCGGATGCAGTGTTCTTACCAGGCGTCGGGTCTTTGAAGCAGGCAGTCGCGGTCAGGGGGAGCCTCTGGATTCCCTCTGCAGGTGTCGCTGTGGAGGCTCAGGGGGGTCAACTCTGGCTACTCACGGGCTCGCAGTTGCCGGGGAGTCCTCCCTGTAGTGTTTGTTCTCCACAAGTCGAGCCGGGGGCGTAGGGTGCAGAGTGCAAAGTCTCACGCTTCCGGCGGGAAACGTGTGTTCTTTCAAAGTTGCTTCTTTGTTGCAAAGATGCTTCTTTCTTGGAGCAGAGCCGCTGTCCTCGGGAGCTCTTGGTCCTTTTAGATGCAGGGTAGTCCTCTGAGGCTTCAGAGGTCGCTGGACCCTGTGGAACGCGTCGCTGGAGCAGTTCTTTAGAAGTGGGTGTAGGAAAGTACCATCTTGCCTGGCATGTTACCCCCATATTTCACTGTATATATGTTGTTTTAGTGTATGTGTCACTGGGACCCTGCCAGCCAGGGCCCCAGTGCTCATAAGTGTGCCCTGTATGTGTTCCCTGTGTGATGACTAACTGTCTCACTGAGGCTCTGCTAACCAGAACCTCAGTGGTTATGTTCTCTCTGCTTTCCAAATTGTCACTAACAGGCTAGTGACTAATTTCACCAATTCACATTGGCATACTGGAACACCCTTATAATTCCCTAGTATATGGTACTGAGGTACCCAGGGTATTGGGTTTCCAGGAGATCCCTATGGGCTGCAGCATTTCTTTTGCCACCCATAGGGAGCTCTGACAATTCTTACACAGGTCTGCCAGTGCAGCCTGAGTGAAATAACGTCCACGTTATTTCACAGCCATTTACCACTGCACTTAAGTAACTTATAAGTCACCTATATGTCTAACCTTCACCTGGTGAAGGTTGGGTGCAAAGTTACTTAGTGTGTGGGCACCCTGGCACTAGCCAAGGTGCCCCCACATCGTTCAGGGCAAATTCCCCGGACTTTGTGAGTGCGGGGACACCATTTCACGCGTGCACTATACATAGGTCACTACCTATGTATAGCGTCACAATGGTAACTCCGAACATGGCCATGTAACATGTCTAAGATCATGGAATTGTCGTTCTGGCATTGGGGAGACAATTCCATGATCCCCTGAGTCTCTAGCACAGACCCGGGTACTGACAAACTGCCTTTCCCGGGGTTTCACTGCAGCTGCTGCTGCTGCCAACCCCTCAGACAGGTTTGTGCCCTCCTGGGGTCCAGCCAGGCCTCGCCCAGGAAGGCAGAACAAAGGACTTGCTCAGAGAGAGGGTGTTACACCCTCTCCCTTTGGAAAAAGGTGTCAGGGCTGGGGAGGAGTAGCCTCCCCCAGCCTCTGGAAATGCTTTGATGGGCACAGATGGTGCCCTTCTCTGCATAAGCCAGTCTACACCGGTTCAGGGATCCCCCAGCCCTGCTCTGGCGCGAAACTGGACCACTCCCCTGACCTGCACCTCCCAGGGGAGGTGCCCAGAGCTCCTCCAGCGTGCCCCAGACCTCTGCCATCTTGGATTCAGAGGTGTGCTGGCACACTAGACTGCTCTGAGTGGCCAGGGCCAGCAGGTGATGTCAGAGACTCCTTCTGATAGGCTCTTACCTGTGTTACTAGCCTATCCTCCTTCCTAGGTAGCCATACCTCCTTTTCTGGCTATTTAGGGTCTCTGCTTTGGAAAATTCTTGAAATACCGAATGCAAGAGCTCACCAGAGTTCCTCAGCATCTCCCTCTTCACCTTCTGCCAAAGGATCGACAGCTGACTGCTCAGGACGCCTGCAAAACCGCAACAAAGTAGCAAAGACGACTACTGCAACCTTGTATCGCTTCATCCTGCCGGCTTTCTCGACTGTTTCCTGGTGGTGCATGCTCTGGGGGTAGCCTGCCTCCTTCTTGCACCAGGAGCTCTGAAGAAATCTCCTGTGGGTCGACGGAATCTTCCCCCTGCAATCGCAGGCAACAAAAGACTGCATCACCGGTACTCTGGGTCGCCTCTCAGCATGACGAGCATGGTCCCTGGAACTCAGCAACTCTGTCCAAGTGACTCCCACAGTCCAGTGACTCTTCAGTCCAAGTTTGGGGGAGGTAAGTCCTTGCCTCCCCACGCTAGACTGTATTGCTGGGTACTGCGTGATTTGCAGCTGCTCTGGTTCCTGTGCACTCTTCCAGGATTTCCTTCGTGCACAGCCAAGCCTGGGTCCCCGACACTCTAACTTGCAGTGCACAATCTTCTGAGTTGTCCACCGGCGTCGTGGGACTCCCTTTTCTGACTTCGGGTTGACTCCGGTTCACTCCTCTTCTAAGTGCCTGTTCCGGTACTTCTGCGGGTGCTGCCTGCTTCTGTGAGGGCTCCCTGACTTGCTGAGCACCCCCTCTGTCTCCTCATCCAAGTGGCGACATCCTGGTCCCTCCTGGGCCACAGCAGCATCCAAAAACCCTAACCGCGACCCTTGCAGCTAGCAAGGCTTGTTTGCGGTCTTTCTGCGTGGAAACACCTCTGCAAGCTTCTTCACGACGTGGGACATCCATCCTCCAAAGGGGAAGATCCTAGTCTTCTTCGTTCTTGCAGAACACAAAGCTTCTTCCATCCGGTGGCAGCTTCTTGCATCCTCAGCTGGCATTTCCTGGGCATCTGCCCACTCTCGACACTGTCGCGACTCTTGGACTTGGTCCCCTTGTCTTACAGGTACCCAGGTCCGGAAATCCACTGTTGTTGCTTTGCTGGTGTTGGTCTTCCTTGCAGAATCCCCCTATCACAACTTCTGTGCTCCCTGGGGGTTGTAGGTGCACTTTACACCTACCTTACAGGATCTTGGGGTGGGCTATTTTTCTAACCCTCACTGTTTTCTTACAGTCCCAGCGACCCTCTACAAGCTCACATAGGTTTGGGGTCCATTCGTGGTTCGCATTCCACTTTTGGAGTATATGGTTTGTGTTGCCCCTATACCTATGTGCTCCTATTGCAATCTATTGTAACTTTACACTGCTTGCATTACTTCCTTTTGCTATTACTGCATAATTTTGGTATTGTGTACATATATCTTGTGTATATTTGGCATCCTCACACTGAGGGTACTCACTGAGATACTTTTGGCATATTGTCATAAAAATAAAGTACCTTTATTTTTAGTATATCTGTGTATTGTGTTTTCTTATGATATTGTGCATATGACACCAGTGGTATAGTAGGAGCTTTGCATGTCTCCTAGTTCAGCCTAAGCTGCTCTGCTATAGCTACCTTCTATCAGCCTAAGCTGCTAGAAACACCTCTTCTACACTAATAAAGGATAACTGGACCTGGTACAGAGTGTAAGTACCCCTTGGTACCCACTACAAGCCAGGCCAGCCTCCTATATTGGTTGTGCAGCGGTGGGATAAGTGCTTGTAACTACTTACCACTTTGTCATTTTGTACTTTTCATAAGAGAAAAATATACAAAACAAGTTCAGTGTACGTACACCTAACCAAAAGGTTTTGCTTTTCTTCTCTTACACTATCTGCTAAGTGCTGAAAAGTACTCCTAAACTTTAAAAAAGTTTCAAAAGTTTAAAAAAGTTTTTTTTCCTGTTCTTTAAAAAGTCCTGAAACTTTTTCTCTCTTCTCACTGTCTCTAAACCTTCTATCATGTCTGATGTAGGAACTTCTCTTAAAATGGTCAATACAACTTATGACAATCTCAACTTTAAGAGCCTAAGGAGTCTCTGCATTGATAGAGGTTTAGTGGTAGGAAAGAACCCTTCTAGAGAATTTCTGTCTAACATGCTCATTGAGAATGATAATGCCCAGGGTGGCACTTCATCAGAAAAGTTAGTAGATAACTCACACTCCGACTCAGGGGAGCCCCTTGTGGGAGTGGTACAGGGTTCTCGTCCTAATCTGCCCCTTAGCAGACAACCTAGCAACACTGGTAGTAATAGAAGCTCCCATCATAGTTGGGATGGTTTTGTTCCTGAAGGCCAGGTTGTTAGAGTGCAATCTGTTAGAGGCAGGTCTCCCTCTGTTGAATCCAATATTTCTTCTGAGTCAAAGCATTCCCAACCCACAGACCTTCAAGACAAATTGTTAAAAAGGGAACTCAATAAGTTGAGAGTGGAAGAGACCAGGCTGAAGCTTAAACAGCAACAGCTGGCTCTAGACAGGGAATCTCTAGACTTAGAGAAGGAGAGACAGAGGTTGGGGTTTGGACCCCATGGTGGCAGCAGCAGTATTCCCGATAGCAATCCTGTGAGAGAGCATGATTCCAGGAATCTGCACAAGATAGTTCCCCCTTACAAGGAGGGGGATGACATTAACAAGTGGTTTGCTGCACTTGAGAGGGCCTGTATGGTACAGGGGGTCCCTCAAAGGCAGTGGGCTGCTATCCTATGGCTATCTTTCAATGGAAAGGATAGGGATAGGCTCCTTACTGTTAAAGAAAGTGATGCCAATAATTTTACAGTTTTGAAGGATGCACTCTTGGATGGATTTGGCTTAACCACTGAACAATACAGGATTAAGTTCAGAGAAACCAGAAAAGAGTCCTCACAAGACTGGGTAGACTTTGTTAACTTTTCAGTGAAGGCCTTGGAGGGGTGGTTACATGGCAGTAAAGTTTCTTACTATGAAAGCCTGTACAGTCTAATCCTGAGAGAGCATATTCTGAATAACTGTATGTCTGATTTGTTACACCAATATCTAGTGGACTCAGATCTGACCTCTCCCCAAGAATTGGGAAAGAAGGCAGACAAATGGGTCAGAACAAGAGTGAACAGAAAAGTTCATACAGGGGGTGACAAGGATGTCAAGAAGAAGGATGGTAAGTCTTCAGACAAGGGTGGGGACAAATCTAAAAATGAGTCTTCATCAGGCCCACAAAAACACTCTGGTGGGGGTGGTGGGTCCAAATCCTCTTCTAATCAAGCAAAAAAACCATGGTGCTATTTATGTAAAGTAAAAGGCCATTGGACAACTGATGCCAGTTGTCCAAAGAAAAGCACCAAGCCTCCCACTACCACAACTCCTACTGCAACCTCTAGTGCCCCTAGTAATAGCAGTGGTGGTGGGAGCAAACCTACTAATAGCCAATCCAAGGGAGTAGCTGGGCTCACTTTTGGTAATTTAGTTGGGGTTGGTCTTGTTAGGGAGACCACAGAGGCTGTGTTAGTCTCTGAAGGTGCCATTGATTTGGCCACTTTGGTTGCTTGTCCCCTTAATATGGATGAGTACAAGCAACTTCCCCTAATCAATGGTGTTGAGGTTCAGGCCTACAGGGACACAGGTGCCAGTGTTACCATGGTAATAGAGAAACTGGTACACCCTGAACAACACCTACTTGGTCACCAGTACCAAGTGACAGACGCTCATAACAACACTCTTAGCCACCCCATGGCTGTTGTGAATCTCAACTGTGGGGGGTGGGGGAGGAGGTTACTGGTCCAAAGAAAGTTGTGGTTGCCTCAGATTTACCTGTGGACTGTCTACTAGGGAATGATTTAGAGACATCAGCTTGGGCAGAAGTGGAGTTGGAGGCTCATGCAGCAATGCTGGGCATTCCTGGGCATATTTTTGCTTTGACAAGGGCTCAGGCCAAAAAGCAAAAAGGACAGGGTGACTAGGATCCTGGAACAATGGACCAAGTGCTCCCTAAAGCTAGGGGTAGCAAGGGTAAATCCCTACCCACTATCCCTCCCTCTACAGATGATTCAACTTCTGAGGAAGAAGAATTTCCTAACTGTGCAGAACCTTCACCAGATGAGCTGGCAGCAGACACTGCTGAGCTTTTGGGTGGAGGGGGGCCTGCCAGGGAGGAGCTGAGTATGGCACAGGAATACTGTCCCACATTAGAGGGTCTCAGACAGCAAGCTGTCAAACAGAAAAATGGGGATGTCAGTGACTCACATAGAGTTTACTGGGAGGACAACCTCTTGTACACAGAGGCAAGGGACCCAAAACCTGGAGCAGCCAGGAGATTGGTCATTCCCCTGCAGTACAGAGAGTTCCTCCTAACTCTGGTACATGACATTCCTTTGGCTGGACATTTGGGTCAGATTAAAACATGGGAAAGGCTTGTCCCCCTGTTTCACTGGCCTAGGGTGTCAGAGGACACAAAAGATTTTTGTAAGTCTTGCTTGACCTGCCAAGCCAGTGGCAAGACTGGTGGCACTCCAAAGGCTCCCCTTATTGCACTGCCTGTGGTTGGGGTTCCCTTTTAAAGGGTAGGGGTTGACATAGTTGGCCCCCTTGACCCTCCTACTGCTTCAGGCAATAGGTTTATCTTGGTGGTAGTGGACCATGCCACAAGATATCCTGAAGCTATTCCTCTAAGGACCACTACAGCACCTGCAGTGGTAAAAGTCCTCCTGGGAATCTTTTCCAGGGTGGGTTTCCCAAAATAGGTTGTATCAGACAGAGGTAGAGGTAGCAACTTTATGTCTGCATACTTGAAGGCCATGTGGAAGGAATGTGGTGTAACATACAAATTCACCACATCTTATCATCCACAAACAAATGGACTGGTACAGAGGTTTAATAAAACTCTCAAAGGAATGATAATGGGACTCCCTGAAAAACTCAGGAGGAGATGGGATGTCCTGTTACCTTGCCTCCTTTTTGCTTACAGGGAGGTACCCCAGAAAGGAGTGGGCTTCAGCCCCTTTGAACTCCTATTTGGGCACCCTGTAAGAGGTCCCCTAACACTTGTGAAGGAGGGTTGGGAACAACCTTTAAAAGCTCCAAAGCAAGATATAGTGGACTATGTACTTGGCCTAAGATCCAGAATGGCTGAGTACATGACAAAGGCCAGTAAAAACCTTCAGGCCAGCCAAGAGCTCCAAAAGCAATGGCATGACCAGAAGGCTGTTCTGATTCAGTACCAACCAGGACAGAAGGTGTGGGTATTGGAGCCTGTGGCCCCAAGAGCACTCCAGGACAAATGGAGTGGACCCCATCTCATTGTTGAAAAGAAGGGAGAGGTCACCTATTTGGTTGACCAGGTGTAAGGAAATGCCTCCTTGGCATGGTTACCCCCTGACTTTTTGCCTTTGCTGATGCTAAGTTTTGATTTGAAAGTGTGCTGAGGCCTGCTAACCAGGCCCCAGCACCAGTGTTCTTTCCCTAACCAGTACTTTTGTTTTCACAATTGGCACACCCTGGCATCCAGGTAAGTCCCTTGTAACTGGTACCCCTGGTACCAAGGGCCCTGATGCCAGGGAAGGTCTCTAAGGGATGCAGCATGTCTTATGCCACCCTGGGGACCCCTCACTCAGCACAGACACACTGCTTGCCAGCTTGTGTGTGCTGGTGAGGACAAAACGAGTAAGTCGACATGGCACTCCCCTCAGGGTGCCATGCCAACCTCACACTGCCTATGCAGTATAGATAAGTCACCCCTCTAGCAGGCCTTACAGCCCTAAGGCAGGGTGCACTATACCATAGGTGAGGGCACCAGTGCATGAGCACTGTGCCCCTACAGTGTCTAAAGCAAAACCTTAGACATTGTAAGTGCAGGGTAGCCATAAGAGTATATGGTCTGGGAGTCTGTCAAACATGAACTCCACAGCACCATAATGGCTACACTGAAAACTGGGAAGTTTGGTATCAAACTTCTCAGCACAATAAATGCACACTGTTGCCAGTGTACATTTTATGGTAACATACACCCCAGAGGGCACCTTAGAGGTGCCCCCTGAAACCTTAACCAACTACCCGTGTAGGCTGACTGGTTTTAGCAGCCTGCCACACTCGAGACATGTTGCTGGCCACATGGGGAGAGTGCCTTTGTCACTCTGTGGCTAGTAACAAAGCCTGTACTGGGTGGAGATGCTTATCACCTCCCCCTTGCAGGACTGTAACACCTGGCGGTGAGCCTCAAAGGCTCACCGCCAAGGCTCACCCCCTTTGTTACAGCACCATGGGCATTCCAGCTAGTGGAGTTGCCCACCCCCTCCGGCCACGGCCCCACTTTTGGCGGCAAGGCCCGAGGAGATAATGAGAAAAACAAGGAGGAGTCACTGGCCAGTCAGGACAGCCCCTAAGGCAACCTGAGCTGAAGTGACTCTGACTTTTAGGAATTCTCCATCTTGCAGATGGAGGATCCCCCCAATAGGGATAGGAATAGGAATGTGACCCCCTCCCCTTGGGAGGAGGCACAAAGAGGGTGTAGCCACTCTCAGGGCTAGTAGCCATTGGCTACTGCCCTCCCAGACCTAAACACACCCCTAAGTTCTGTATTTAGGGGCGCCCCTCAACCTAGGAACTCAGATTCCTGCAACCTAAGAAGAAGAGGACTGCTAAGCTGAAAAACCCTGCAGAAGAAGACGGAGACACCAACTGCTTTGGCCCCAGCTCTACTGGCCTGTCTCCCCCCCTTCTAAAGACACTGCTCCAGCGACACTTTCCCCAGGACCAGCGACCTCTGAATCTTCAGAGGACTGCCCTGCTCTAGAAGGACCAAGAAACTCCCGAGGACAGCGGCCCTGTTCACCCAAGACTGCAACTTTGTTTCCAAAGGAGCAACTTTAAAACAACTACATCTCCCGCCGGAAGCGTGAGACTTGCTACACTGCTCCCGACGCCCTCGGCTCGACTTGTGGAGAAACAACACTTCAGGGAGGACTCCAAGGCGACTGCGAGACCGTGAGTAGCCAGAGTTGCCCCCCCCTGAGCCCCCACAGCGACGCCTGCAGAGGGAATCCCGAGGCTCCCCCTGACCGCGACTGCCTGACTCCCAGATCCCGACGCCTGGTAAAGACTCTGCACCCGCAGCCCCCAGGGCCTAAAAGATCGGAACTCCAGTGCAGGAGTGACCCCCAGGAGGCCCTCCCCCTTGCCCAGGTGTGGCTACCCCGAGGAGCCCCCCCCCTTGCCTGCCTGCATCGCTGAAGTGACCCCTTGGTCTCCCATTGATTTATATTGGAAACCCTACGTGTGTTTGCACACTGCACCCGGCCGCCCCGTGCTGCTGAGGGTGTACTTTCTGTGCTAACTTTTGTCCCCCCCGGTGCCCCACAAAACCCCCCTGGTCTGCCCTCCGAAGACGCGGGTACTTACCTGCTGGCAGACTGGAACCGGGGCACCCCCTTCTCCATTGAAGCTTATGCGTTTTGGGCACCACTTTGAACTCTGCACCTGACCGGCCCTGAGCTGCTGGTGTGGTAACTTTGGGGTTGCTCTGAACCCCCAACGGTGGGCTACCTTGGACCCAAACTTGAACCTCGTAGGTGGTTTACTTACCTGCAAAAACTAACCAACTCTTACTCCCCCCAGGAACTGTTGAAAATTGCACTGTCTACTTTTAAAATAGCTATATGTGATTTATTTGAAAAGTGTACAAGCTATTTTGATTATTCAAAGTTCCTAAATTACCTACCTGCAATACCTTTCATTTGAAGTATTACATGTAAAATGTGAACCTATGGTTCTTAAAATAAACTAAAACAATATATTTTTCTATACAAAAACCTATTTGCCTGGAATTGTCTCTGAGTGTGTGTTCCTCATTTATTGCTTGTGTGTGTACAACAAATGCTTAACACTACTCCTTTGATAAGCCTACTGCTCGACCCCACTACCACAAAATAGAGCATTAGTATTATCTCTTTTTGCCACTATCTTACCTCTAAGGGGAACCCTTGGACTGTGCATACTATTCCTTACTTTGAAATAGTGCATACAGAGCCAACTTCCTACATTGGTGGATCAGCGGTGGGGTACAAGACTTTGCATTTGCTGGACTACTCAGCCAATACCTGATCACACAACAAATTCCAAAAATTGTCATTAGAAATAGATTTTTGCTATTTTTGCTATTTTTCTAAATTCTTAAAAGTCCTGCTAGGGCCTTGTGTTAGTCCCTGTTAGCATTTCTTTAAGAGTTTAAAAGTTTTGTGAAAGTTTGAATTAGGTTCTAGAACTAGTTTTAGATTCTTAAAAAGTATTCTAACTTTTAGAAACATAATGCCTGGTGCAGAAGAGAATGTGGTGGAACTCGACCTCACACCTTACCTCCATCTTAAAATGAGGGAGCTAAGGTCTCTCTGCAAAATAAAGAAAATCCCAATTGGCTTAAGACCCTCCAAACAACAGCTCCAGGAGCTTTTGGCAGGGTTTGAAAAAGCCAACCCCTCTGAGGATGACAACCCAGAGGATGATGATAGTGAACTGGAGGAGAATTCCCCCCTTCCAGTCCTAATTAGGGATATCAGGGACCCTCAATCCCTGACTCCAAACATAATAGTCAGAGATGCTGCTTCCCTCACAGGAGGGGCCAGCACCTCTGGAATCACTGAGGATAGCCTCAGTGAAGATGACCTCCTGTTAGCCAGGATGGCCAAAAGATTGGCTTTGGAGAGACAGCTCCTAGCCATAGAAAGGAAAAGACAAGAGATGGGTTTTGGTCCCATCCATGGTGGAAGCAACATAAATAGGGTCAGAGATTCTCCTGACATGTTGAAAATCCCTAAAGGGATTGTAACTAAATATGAAGATGGTGATGACATCACCAAATGGTTCACAGCTTTTGAGAGGGCTTGTGCAACCAGAAAAGTGAACAGATCTCACTGGGGTGCTCTCCTTTGGGAAATGTTCACTGGAAAGTGTAGGGATAGACTCCTCACACTCTCTGGAAAAGATGCAGAATCTTATAACCTCATGAAGGGTACCCTGATTGAGGGCTTTGGATTCTCCACTGAGGAGTATAGAATTAGATTCAGGGGGGCTCAAAAATCCTTGAGCCAGACCTGGGTTGATTTTGTGGACTACTCAGTGAAAACACTGGACGGTTGGATTCAAGGCAGTGGTGTAAATGATTATGATGGGCTGTACAATTTATTTGTGAAAGAACACCTGTTAAGTAATTGTTCAAATGATAAACTGCATCAGCATCTGGTAGACCTAGGACCAATTTCTCCCCAAGAATTGGGAAAGAAGGCGTACCATTGGGTCAAGACTAGGGTGACCAAGACTTCCACAGGGGGTGACCAAAAGAAAGGGGTCACAAAGCCTCCCCTTGGGAAGGGTGTTAAGACATCCAAAAACAAAAATAGTAAAGAGTCTTCTACAGGCCCCCAAAAACCTGCACAGGAGGGTGGGCCCAGAGCCTCTTCACAAAACAATTTTGGGTACAAGGGTAAAAACTTTGATCCCAAAAAGGCCTGGTGTCGTAGCTGTAATCAGCCTGGACACCAAACTGGAGACAAGGCCTGCCCCAAGAAAAGTACCACTTCTAACTCCAATCCAGCTAACACTGGAATGGCTAGTCTCCAAGTGGGATCAACAGTGTGCCCAGAGCAAATCATGTGGCACACTGAAGCTACATTAGTCTCTGAGGGTGGGGTGGATTTAGCCACACTGGCTGCCTGGCCTCCTAACATGCAAAAATACAGGCAGCAGCTCTTAATTAATGGGACAAGTGTAGAAGGCCTGAGGGATACAGGTGCCAGTGTCACCATGGTGACAGAGAAACTGGTTTCCCCTGGTCAATACCTGGCTGGACAAACTTATCCAGTCACCAACGCTGACGATCAGACTAAAGTACATCCCATGGCTATGGTAACTTTAGAGTGGGGAGGGGTCAATGGCCTGAAACAGGTGGTGGTCTCCTCAAATATCCCAGTAGACTGTTTGCTTGGAAATGACCTGGAGTCCTCAGCATGGGCTGAGGTAGAACTGAAAACCCATGCAGCCATGCTGGGTATCCCTGAACTGGTGTGTGTCAAGACAAGGGCACAGTGCAAGGCCCAGGGTGAAAAAGTAGAGCTGGAGCCTGGAAAAAGGGCCCAGCCTACCAAGAGAAAAGGAAAGACAACTGGGAAACCAGATGCAACACAACAACAAAAAGAGAACCACCTCTCTTCTCAGGAAGAAGTTCTGCCCTCTGAGGGAACTGAGCCTATGGAGTTAGAACCTTATCAAGTTGAGCTCTTAGGCCCAGGGGGACCCTCAAGGGAGCAGTTGTGTAAGGGGCAATAAACCTGCCCCTCTCTTGAAGGCCTTAGGCAGCAAGCTGCTGAAGAGTCCAATAGCAAGAAAACTGGAACACATAGGGTCTATTGGGAAGATGGACTCCTTTACACTGAGGCAAGAGATCCCAAACCTGGTGCCACTAGGAGAGTGGTAGTGCCTCAGGAGTTTAGGGAGTTCATACTGACCTTAGCCCATGATATTCCTCTTGCTGGCCATTTGGGACAAACCAAGACGTGGGAGAGACTAGTCAACCACTTCTACTGGCCCAACATGTCCCAGAAGGTCAAGGAGTTTTGTGTCTCCTGTACCACCTGTCAAGCCAGTGGTAAGACAGGTGGACACCCAAAGGCCCCCCTCATTCCACTTCCAGTGGTGGGGGTCCCCTTTGAAAGAGTGGGTGTGGACATAGTGGGTCCACTTGAACCTCCCACAGCCTCAGGGAACATGTACATACTAGTAGTAGTGGATCATGCTACTAGATACCCTGAAGCTATTCCCCTTAGGTCGACTACTGCCCCTGCAGTAGCCAAGGCCCTCATTGGTATTTTTACCAGAGTGGGTTTTCCTAAGGAGGTGGTGTCTGACAGAGGTACCAACTTCATGTCAGCATACCTGAAACACATGTGGAATGAGTGTGGAGTGACTTATAAATTCACTACACCCTATCATCTACAAACTAATGGCCTTGTTGAGAGATTCAACAAGACATTAAAAGGCATGATCATGGGGCTCCCTGAAAAACTCAAAAGGAGATGGGATGTCCTCTTGCCATGTCTGCTTTTCGCTTACAGAGAGGTGCCTCAGAAGGGAGTAGGGTTCTCACCCTTTGAACTTCTGTTTGGCCACCCTGTAAGGGGACCACTAGCTCTTGTGAAAGAAGGCTGGGAGAGACCTCTTCATGAGCCTAAACAATACATAGTGGACTATGTACTTGGCCTACGTTCAAGGATGGCAGAGTACATGGAAAAGGCAAGTAAAAACCTTGAGGCCAGCCAACAGCTCCAGAAGTTTTGGTATGACCAAAAGGCTCCAATGGTTGAATTTCAACCAGGGCAGAAAGTCTGGGTTCTGGAGCCTGTGGCTCCCAGGGCACTTCAGGACAAATGGAGTGGTCCTTACCCAGTGCTAGAAAAGAAGAGTCAGGTCACCTACCTGGTGGACCTAGGCACTAGCAGGAGCCCCAAGAGGGTGATCCATGTGAACCGCCTTAAGCTCTTCCATGATAGGGCTGATGTGAATCTGTTGATGGTAACAGATGAGGACCAGGAAGCTGAGAGTGAACCTCTCCCTGATCTCCTCTCATCAAACCCTAAAGATGGCTCAGTTGATGGAGTGATCTATTCAGACACCCTCTCTAGCCAACAGCAATCTGACTGTAGGAAAGTCCTGCAACAGTTTGCTGAGCTCTTTTCCCTAACCCCTGGTCAGACACACCTGTGTACCCATGATGTGGACACAGGAGACAGCATGCCTGTCAAAAACAAAATATTCAGACAGTCTGACCAAGTTAAGGAAAGCATCAAAGTGGAAGTCCACAAGATGCTGGAATTGGGAGTCATTGAGCACTCTGACAGCCCCTGGGCTAGCCCAGTGGTTTTAGTCCCCAAACCTCACACCAAAGATGGAAAGAGAGAGATGAGGTTTTGTGTGGACTACAGAGGACTTAATTCTTTCACCAAGACAGATGCCCATCCCATTCCAAGGGCTGATGAACTGATTGATAAATTAGGTGCTGCCAAATTCTTAAGTACCTTTGACTTAACCGCAGGGTACTGGCAAATCAAAATGGCACCTGGAGCAAAAGAAAAGACAGCATTCTCCACACCTGATGGGCATTATCAGTTTACTGTTATGCCCTATGGTTTAAAGAATGCCCCTGCCACCTTCCAAAGGTTGGTGAATCAAGTCCTTGCTGGTTTGGAGTCCTTTAGTGCAGCTTATCTTGACGATATTGCTGTCTTTAGTTCCAGCTGGCAGGATCACCTGGTCCACATGAAGAAGGTTTTGAAGGCTCTGCAATCAGCAGGCCTCTCTATCAAGGCATCCAAATGCCAGATAGGGCGGGGAACTGTGGTTTACTTGGGACACCTTGTAGGTGGAGGCCAAGTTCAGCCACTCCAGCCTAAGATCCAGACTATTCTGGACTGGGCAGCTCCAAAAACCCAGACTCAAGTCAGGGCATTCCTTGGCTTGACTGGGTACTACAGGAGGTTTGTGAAGGGATATGATTCCATAGTGACAGCCCTCACAGAACTTACCTCCAAGAAAATGCCCAAGAAAGTAAACTGGACTGTAGAATGCCAACAGGCCTTTGACACCCTGAAACAAGCAATGTGCACAGCACCAGTTCTAAAAGCTCCAGATTACTCCAAGCAGTTCATTGTGCAGACAGATGCCTCTGAACATGGGATAGGGGCAGTTTTGTCCCAAACAAATGATGATGGCCTTGATTAGCCTGTTGCTTTCATTAGCAGGAGGTTACTCCCCAGGGAGCAGCGTTGTAGTGCCATTGAGAGGGAGGCCTTTGCTGTGGTTTGGTCCCTGAAGAAGCTGAGACCATACCTCTTTGGTACTTACTTTGTAGTTCGAACTGACCACAGACCTCTCAGATGGCTGATGCAAATGAAAGGCGAAAATCCAAAACTGTTGAGGTGGTCCATCTCCCTACAGGGAATGGACTTTATAGTGGAACACAGACCTGGGACTGCCCATGCCAATGCAGATGGCCTTTCCAGGTTCTTCCACTTAGAAAATGAAGACTCTCTTGGGAAAGGTTAGTCTCATTCTCTTTCGTTTGGGGGCGGGGGGGTTGTGTAAGGAAATGCCTCCTTGGCATGGTTACCCCCTGACTTTTTGCCTTTGCTGATGCTAAGTTTTGATTTGAAAGTGTGCTGAGGCCTGCTAACCAGGCCCCAGCACCATTGTTCTTTCCCTAACCTGTACTTTTGTTTTCACAATTGGCACACCCTGGCATCCAGGTAAGTCCCTTGTAACTGGTACCCCTGGTACCAAGGGCCCTGATGCCAGGGAAGGTCTCTAAGGGATGCAGCATGTCTTATGCCACCCTGGGGACCCCTCACTCAGCACAGACACACTGCTTGCCAGCTTGTGTGTGCTGGTGAGGACAAAACGAGTAAGTCGACATGGCACTCCCCTCAGGGTGCCATGCCAACCTCACACTGCCTATGCAGTATAGATAAGTCACCCCTCTAGCAGGCCTCACAGCCCTAAGGCAGAGTGCACTATACCATAGGTGAGGGCACCAGTGCATGAGCACTGTGCCCCTACAGTGTCTAAAGCAAAACCTTAGACATTGTAAGTGCAGGGTAGCCATAAGAGTATATGGTCTGGGAGTCTGTCAAACACGAACTCCACAGCACCATAATGGCTACACTGAAAACTGGGAAGTTTGGTATCAAACTTCTCAGCACATTAATGCACACTGTTGCCAGTGTACATTTTATTGTAACATACACCCCAGAGGGCACCTTAGAGGTGCCCCCTGAAACCTTAACCAACCACCCGTGTAGGCTGACTGGTTTTAGCAGCCTGCCACACTCGAGACATGTTGCTGGCCACATGGGGAGAGTGCCTTTGTCACTCTGTGGCTAGTAACAAAGCCTGTACTGGGTGGAGATGCTTATCACCTCCCCCTTGCAGGGCTGTAACACCTGGCGGTGAGCCTCAAAGGCTCACCCCCTTTGTTACAGCGCCCTGGGCATTCCAGCTAGTGCAGTTGCCCGCCCCCTCCGGCCACGGCCCCACTTTTGGCGGCAAGGCCGGAGGAAATAATGAGAAAAACAAGGAGGAGTCACTGGCCAGTCAGGACAGCCCCTAAGGCAACCTGAGCTGAAGTGACTCTGACTTTTAGAAATCCTCCATCTTGCAGATGGAGGATTCCCCCAATAGGGATAGGAATGTGCCCCCCTCCCCTCAGGGAGGAGGCACAAAGAGGGTGTAGCCACCCTCAAGGACAGTAGCCATTGGCTACTGCCCTCCCAGACCTAAACACCCCCCTAAATTCTGTATTTAGGGGCTCCCCAGAACCTAGGAACTCAGATTCCTGCAACCTAAGAAGAAGAGGACTGCTAAGCTGAAAAACCCTGCAGAAGAAGACGGAGACACCAACTGCTTTAGCCCCAGCTCTACTGGCCTGTCTCCCCCCCCCCTTCTAAAGACACTGCTCCAGCGACGCTTTCCCCAGGACCAGCGACCTCTGAATCCTCAGAGGACTGCCCTGCTCTAGAAGGACCAAGAAACTCCTGAGGACAGCGGCCCTGTTCACCCAAGACTGCAACTTTGTTTCCAAAGGAGCAACTTTAAAACAACTACATCTCCCGCCGGAAGCGTGAGACTTGCTACACTGCACCCGACGCCCCCGGCTCGACTTGTGGAGAAACAACACTTCAGGGAGGACTCCATGGCGACTGTGAGACCGTGAGTAGCCAGAGTTGCCCCCCCTGAGCCCCCACAGCGACGCCTGCAGAGGGAATCCCGGGGCTCCCCCTGACTGCGACTGCCTGACTCCCAGATCCCGACGCCTGGTAAAGACTCTGCACCCGCAGCCCCCAGGACTTGAAAGATCGGCACTCCAGTGCAGGAGTGACCCCCAGGAGGCCCTCTCCCTTGCCCAGGTGGTGGCTACCCCGAGGAGCCCCCCCCTTGCCTGCCTGCATCGCTGAAGAGACCCCTTGGTCTCCCATTGATTTACATTGGAAACCCGACGTGTGTTTGCACACTGCACCCGGCCGCCCGTGCTGCTGAGGGTGTACTTTCTGTGCTAACTTTTGTCCCCCCCGGTGCCCTACAAAACCCCCCCCTGGTCTGTCCTCCGAAGACGCGGGTACTTACCTGCCGGCAGACTGGAACCGGGGCACCCCCTTCTCCATTGAAGCCTATGCGTTTTGGGCACCACTTTGAACTCTGCACCTGACCGGCCTTGAGCTGCTGGTGTGGTAACTTTGGGGTTGCTCTGAACCCCCAACGGTGGGCTACCTTGGACCCAAACTTGAACCCCATAGGTGGTTTACTTACCTGCAAAAACTAACCAACTCTTACTCCCCCCAGGAACTGTTGAAAATTGCACTGTGTCTACTTTTAAAATAGCTATATGTGATTTATTTGAAAAGTGTACATGCTATTTTGATTATTCAAAGTTCCTAAAGTACCTACCTGCAATACCTTTCCTTTGAAGTATTACATGTAAAATTTGAACCTATGGTTCTTAAAATAAACTAAGAAAAGATATTTTTCTATACAAAAACCTATTGGCCTGGAATTGTCTTTGAGTGTGTGTTCCTCGTTTATTGCTTGTGTGTGTACAACAAATGCTTAACACTACTCCTTTGATAAGCCTACTGCTCAACCACACTACCACAAAATAGAGCATTAGTATTATCTCTTTTTGCCACTATCTTACCTCTAAGGGGAACCCTTGGACTCTGTGCATACTATTCCTTACTTTGAAATAGTGCATACAGAGCCAACTTCCTACACCTGGGCACTGCCAGGAGTCCCCTTAGGATGCTCCATGTCAATCGCCTAAAACCCTACTATGACAGGGCTGATCTCACCCTGCTCATGGCAACAGATGAAGGACAGGAAGAAGAGAGTGACCCTCTCCCTGATCTCTTCTCTTCCACAGAACAAGATGCTCTAGTGGAAGGTGTAGTTTTGGCAGACTGTCTTACTGCTGAGCAGAAAGACAACTGCATAAATCTCCTTGGTCAGTTTTCTGAACTCTTTTCAACTGTGCCAGGCACCACATCTTGGTGTGAGCACACGATAGATACTGGAAACAGCATGCCTGTCAAAAGTAAAATCTATAGGCAGCCTGATCATGTCAGGGACTGCATAAAACGAGAAGTTCAGAAAATGCTTGAACTAGGAGTGGTTGAACATTTTGAAAGCCCATGGGCCTCTCCTGTGGTGCTTGTACCAAAGCCTCACTCAAAAGATGGAAAAAGGGAGATGAGGTTTTGTGTAGATTACAGAGGTCTCAACCAGGTAACAAAAACTGATGCTCACCCTATACCCAGGGCAGATGAGCTCATAGATACACTGGCATCTGCCAAGTATCTAAGCACCTTTGATTTGACTGCAGGGTATTGGCAGATCAAGTTATCAGAGGATGCTAAAGCAAAAACTGCATTTTCGACTATTGGAGGGCACTACCAATTTACTGTAATGCCCTTTGGTTTGAAAAATGCACCTGCCACTTTTTAGAGGTTGGTGAATACAGTCCTGCAAGGGTTGGAGGCTTTTAGTGCAGCATATCTGGACGATATAGCTGTCTTTAGCTCCACCTGGGATGATCACCTGGTCCACCTGTGGAAAGTTTTGGAGGCCCTGCAAAAGGCAGGCCTCACTATCAAGGCTTCAAAGTGCCAGATAGGGCAGGGGAAAGTGGTTTATCTTGGACACCTGGTAGGTTGAGAACAGATTGCACCACTTCAGGGGAAAATCCAAACAATCATGGATTGGGTTCCTCCTACAACTCAGACCCAGGTAAGAGCCTTCTTAGGCCTCACTGGGTATTACAGGAGATTCATCAAAAACTATGGCTCCATTGCAGCCCCACTTAATGATCTCACTTCCAAGAAGATGCCTAAAAAGGTATTGTGGACAGCTAGCTGTCAGAAAGCTTTTGAGGAGCTCAAACAGGCCATGTGCACTGCACCTGTCCTAAAAAGCCCATGTTACTCCAAGAAATTCATTGTTCAAACTGATGCATCTGAATTAGGGGTAGGGGCAGTCTTATCACAACTCAATTCTGAGGGCCAGGATCAACCTGTTGCTTTTATCAGCAGAAGGTTGACCCCTAGAGAAAAGCGTTGGTCTGCCATAGAGAGGGAGGCCTTTGCTGTGGTCTGGGCACTGAAGAAGTTGAGGCCATACCTGTTTGGCACTCACATCATTGTTCAGACACACCACAAACCTCTAAATTGTTGAGGTGGTCCATATCTCTACAGGGAATGGACTATACAGTGGAACATAGACCTGGGAGTACCCACTCCAATGCAGATGGACTCTCCAGATATTTCCACTTAGACAATGAAGACTCATCAGGTCATGGCTAGTCTTATTGTCCTTCGTTTGGGGGGGGGGGTGTAGGAAAGTACCATCTTGCCTGGCATGTTACCCCCATATTTCACTGTATATATGTTGTTTTAGTGTATGTGTCACTGGGACCCTGCCAGCCAGGGCCCCAGTGCTCATAAGTGTGCCCTGTATACTTGTGTGTTCCCTGTGTGATGACTAACTGTCTCACTGAGGCTCTGCTAACCAGAACCTCAGTGGTTATGCTCTCTCTGCTTTCCAAATTGTCACTAAAAGGCTAGTGACCAATTTCACCAATTCACATTGGCATACTGGAACACCCTTATAATTCCCTAGTATATGGTACTGAGGTACCCAGGGTATTGAGGTTCCAGGAGATCCCTATGGGCTGCAGCATTTCTTTTGCCACCCATAGGGAGCTCTGACAATTCTTACACAGGCCTACCAGTGCAGCCTGAGTGAAATAACGTCCACGTTATTTCACAGCCATCTACCACTGCAGTTAAGTAACTTATAAGTCACCTATATGTCTAACCTTCACCTGGTGAAGGTTGGGTGCAAAGTTACTTAGTGTGTGGGCCCCCCGGCACTAGCCAAGGTGCCCCCACATCGTTCAGGGCCAATTCCCCGGACTTTGTGAGTGCAGGGACACCATTTCACGCGTGCACTATACATAGGTCACTACCTATGTATTGCGTCACAATGGTAACTCCGAACATGGCCATGTAACATGTCTAAGATCATGGAATTGTCACCCCAAAGCCGTTCTGGCATTGGGGAGACAATTCCATGATCCCCTGAGTCTCTAGCACAGACCCGGGTACTGCCAAACTGCCTTTCCCAGGGTTTCACTGCAGCTGCTGCTGCTGCCAACCCCTCAGACAGGTTTCTGCCCTCCTGAGGTCCAGCCAGGCTTGGCCCAGGAAGGCAGAAGAAAGGACTTCCTCAGAGAGAGGGTGTTACACCCTCTCCCTTTGGAAAAAGGTGTCAGGGCTGGGGAGGAGTAGCCTCCCCCAGCCTCTGGAAATGCTTTGATGGGCACAGATGGTGCCCATCTCTGCATAAGCCAGTCTACACCGGTTCAGGGATCCCCCAGCCCTGCTCTGGCGCGAAACTGGACAAAGGAAAGGGGAGTGGCCACTCCCCTGACCTGCACCTCCCAGGGGAGGTGCCCAGAGCTTCTCCAGCGTGCCCCAGACCTCTGCCATCTTGGATTCAGAGGTGTGCTGGCACACTGGACTGCTCTGAGTGGCCAGGGCCAGCAGGTGACGTCAGAGACTCCTTCTGATAGGCTCTTACCTGTGTTACTAGCCTATCCTCCTTCCTAGGTAGCCAAACCTCCTTTTCTGGCTATTTAGGGTCTCTGCTTTGGGGAATTCTTGTGATACTGAATGCAAGAGCTCACCAGAGTTCCTCTGCATCTCCCTCTTCACCTTCTGCCAAAGGATCGACAGCTGACTGCTCAGGACGCCTGAAAAACTGCAACAAAGTAGCAAAGACGACTACTGCAACCTTGTATCGCTTCATCCTGCCGGCTTTCTCGACTGTTTCCTGGTGGTGCATGCTCTGGGGATAGCCTGCCTCCTTCTTGCACCAGGAGCTCTGAAGAAATCTCCCGTGGGTCGACGGAATCTTCCCCCTGAAACCGCAGGCAACAAAAGACTGCATCACCGGTCCTCTGGGTCCCCTCTCAGCACGACGAGCGTGGTCCCTGGAATGCAGCAACTCTGTCCAAGTGACTCCCACAGTCCAGTGACTCTTCAGTCCACGTTTGGTGGAGGTAAGTCCTTGCCTCTCCACGCTAGACTGCATTGCTGGGTACCGCGTGATTTGCAGCTGCTCCGGCTCCTGTGCACTCGTCCAGGATTTCCTTCGTGCACAGCCAAGCCTGGGTCCCCGACACTCTAACCTGCAGTGCACAACCTTCTGAGTTGTCCTCCGGCGTCGTGGGACTCCCTTTTCTGACTTCGGGTGGACTCCGGTTCACTCCTCTTCTAAGTGCCTTTTCCGGTACTTCTGCGGGTGCTGCCTGCTTCTGTGAGGGCTCCCTGACTTGCTGAACGCCCCCTTTGTCTCCTCATCCAAGTGGCGACATCCTGGTCCCTCCTGGGCCACAGCAGCATCCAAAAACCCTAACGACGACTCTTGCAGCTAGCAAGGCTTGTTTGCGGTCTTTCTGCGTGGGAACACCTCTGCAAGCTTCTTCACGACGTGGGACATCCATCCTCCAAAAAGGAAGTTCCTAGTCCTCTTCGTTCTTGCAGAACACAAAGCTTCTTCCATCCGGTGGCAGCTTCCTTGCATCCTCAGCTGGCATTTCCTGGGCATCTGCCCACTCTCGACACTGTCGCGACTCTTGGACTTGGTCCCCTTGTCTTACAGGTACTCAGGTCTGGAAATCCACTGTTGTTGCTTTGCTGGTGTTGGTCTTCCTTGGAGAATCCCCCTATCACGACTTCTGTGCTCTCTGGGGGTTGTAGGTGCACTTTACACCTACCTTACAGGTTCTTGGGGTGGGCTATTTTTCTAACCCTCACTGTTTTCTTACAGCCCCAGCGACCCTCTACAAGCTCACATAGGTTTGGGGTCCATTCGTGGTTCGCATTCCACTTTTGGAGTGTATGGTTTGTGTTGCCCCGATACCTATGTGCTCCTATTGCAATCTATTGTAACTTTACACTGCTTGCATTACTTCCTTTTGCTATTACTGCATAATTTTGGTATTGTGTACATATATCTTGTGTATATTTGGCATCCTCACACTGAGGGTACTCACTGAGATACTTTTGGCATATTGTCATAAAAATAAAGTACCTTTATTTTTAGTATATCTGTGTATTGTGTTTTCTTATGATATTGTGCATATGACACCAGTGGTATAGTAGGAGCTTTGCATGTCTCCTAGTTCAGCCTAAGCTGCTCTGCTATAGCTACCTTCTATCAGCCTAAGCTGCTAGAAACACCTCTTCTACACTAATAAGGGATAACTGGACCTGGTACAGAGTGTAAGTACCCCTTGGTACCCACTACAAGCCAGGCCAGCCTCCTACAGTGGGGAGACAGGCCGGTAGAGCTGGGGCCAAGGCAGTTGGTGTCTCCATCTTCTCTGCAGGTTTTTCAGCTCAGCAGTCCTTCTTCGTCTTAGGTTGCAGGAATCTATCTTGCTGTGTTCTGGGAGCCCCTAAATACTCGATTTAGGGGTGTGTTTAGGTCTGGGGGGTTAGTAGCCAATGGCTACTAGCCCTGAGGGTGGCTACACCCTCTTTGTGCCTCCTCCATGAGGGGAGGGGGGCACATTCCTATCTCTATTGGGGGAATCCTCCATCTGCAAGATGGAGGATTTCTAAAAGTCAGAGTCACCTCAGCTCAGGACACCTTAGGGACTGTCCTGACTGGCCAGTGACTCCTCCTTGTTTTTCTCATTATCTCCTCCGGCCTTGCCGCCAAAAGTGGGGCTGTGGCCGGAGGGGGCGGGCAACTCCACTAGCTGTAGTGCCCTGGGGTGCTGTAACAAAGGGGGTGAGCCTTCGAGGCTCACCGCCCGGTGTTACCGTGCCTGCAGGGGGAGGTGAGAAGCACCTCCACCCAGTACAGGCTTTGTTACTAGCCAC